>NW_003852419.1:4336761-4372172 GCF_000181295.1 Otolemur garnettii | reverse complement strand
GGGCAGACCTCTGCCTAACCTGGTCATTGGCCTAAAGAGAGGGACAGCACTGACCCCCACCCCCAGCCAGACCTGGAGGGTTCAGCTGGGCTACTGAAGGCAAGGATGGGCATGCTGTAGGGAAGGTGCTTTCTCAGGCAGCAGAACCAAACAGGAAAGCACCACCACAGCCAGGACATGGCACTGTCTTCACTTATGGAGTTGCTGCTAATGATGGTTTGAAAATCCTCTGGCTGATGGTAATATACTGTAGGCAACAGCACTCTGCTGGGAATTCTCTGTCTTACCCCTTTAGCAACAGCTGCCCTTGAGACCCATTCACCTTATCTGCTCTTCCACTAACCCCATGATGGCCCTCCTCTGCCTCTCTGTGAGGTAACAGCAAGGGCAAAAATAAATAAACCAAATTAAGAGAGATTTTGCCCGCAAGGACAGACAACTGGTCTGCATAACTTAAACGCCAGCGCCCTCTGGTGTTGAGATGCTAGGCTTGCCTGTCTTGACAAAACAACTTGGACTAGCAGGTCAGCAAAGTAGAAATAGTTTCTGAGGGCTTCACTTTTTAAAAACTCTTATTTCCCTGGGAGAGCTACACATCTATCTTCATATGTAAGGGAAAAAAAATCTCAATCACACACCAGGAAAAACGGATAACATGAGACAGTGACTCTGAAAGTGCTTTCAAAAGTCAGGGGCACATGCCAGGCTATGGGAGGCAGCCACAATGGTCACACTAGAGGTCAGGGGTGTTTACCAGGAGGCTGCAGACCAGCAAAGAAAAGTAGGTGTGCCAACTAGAACCAAAAGAGATCTGACATATTTACATTAATGTGGCCCAAAACACCCAAGGCCCCCACTCCTTCACTACAGAGAACAGCCAGGTGAAGGCCAGTAGTCCTGGGCTGCCAACCCTCTCACAGCCCTGGCTACCCTTAAGGCCTCTCTTTCCAAGGCGCTTTTTACTGCTCCTTTTCCCTGGTGTCACCTGGATGAAGCTGTGTTAAGAAACACAGCACCTTTGCCAGAAGCTCTTATAAATAAAAGAACAATCACTACGACACTCAGCTAATTACCACATACCTGCTGAGCACCTATTATGTGCTGGGTGGCACAGCAGTAGCAGCACCATTCTCTTAGGACAGACGGGGTAGGGCTGGGCACACTGACCTTCATTATCTATTACACACTCTACTGTCATTTAGAGAGACTTTGCCTCTTTCCACCCTCTATATAGCTCAGATTAAAGCTAGCATTGTAACAAGGGTGGGTCAGGCTATAGGGAATTCTTCCAAAGCAAGCCAACAACCTGAGAACAATGATGAAGGCATGCCTGAGGACACACTTAGACCCATATGTGCCATAGGAATTTATGTTAGGGTACTTTGGTCCTGCAGGGTAAGCCAGGGCAATGGGCTGATTGCGTAACAGGTCATGCCATGCTGGGAGACAGAGAACAAACAATTGTAAATAGGAAACTGCTTGCTTGTGTAACAGAAGTAGGCAGAGGTAGGGGGCAGAGTGACTGATTGTAGAGTCTCAGAAGAGGATAAGGATGTCAGTGTGTGGCTCATTGTGGTCCTGCTGAGCCAGTATCACTAGAAAGAGATTTGGGAGTCCTGCTCACACTGGAACCATTGCTCAGGGTTTTCCAAGAACCACAACTGCTGCTCAGCAGTCCTCAGACAAGAGCTCAGAGTGAATCATCAGCTCACCTTCTACATGTGGAAGGCAGGAGGCATTTGTCATGGTCCCTAGGCGTTGCCACATGGCACCTCAAAGGATCAACAAGAGCACTCCTATAGCATTTGCTCCCTGCTCTCCTTTCTAGATCTTTCTTCTTCCTCAAGGTACAGCTCAATCCCCATCTCCTGGCAAAAGCCTTTCCTGACCACACAGCCTTGCTCGTCTTTTGTTTTTGTGGGTTTGTTTTTGAAACAGTGTCTCACTCTGTAGCCCTTGCTAGCTGACAAGACTTTAGTAGCTTTATCAAAGCTCATGGCAACCTCAGACTCCTGGGTTCAAATGATCCTCCTGCCTCCCAAGTAGCTGAGGCTATAAGCACCCACCACATGCCCAGCTAATTTTTTTTTTTATTATTTTTAGTAGAGATAGGGTCTTGCTATATGGTTAGCCTGGTCTCAAAGTCCTGAGCTCAAGCAATCTTCCCATCTCGGTCTTTCAGAGTGCTAGGATTACAGGTGTGCGTAATCCAATGACAAAAAGTCAAGGGCTCAAAGATACTGTTGAACTTCTAGGAATATTTCTTCTATAACTATTTACACATACATGAGGATGTTTATGGTAGCATAAATTAAAATAGTGACAACACAGAAACAAGTAAATATCCATCAAAAGGGCAGTACTTGGCTTGGCGCCTGTGGCTCAAGTGGCTAAGGTGCCAGCCACATATACCTAAGGTGGTGGGTTCGAATCCAGCCCAAACCCGCCAAACAACAATGATGGCTGCAACCAAAAAAAAATAGCCTGGTGTTGTGGCGGGCGCCTGTGGTCCCAGCTACTTGGGAGGCAGAGGCAGGAGACTCGCTTGAGCCCAGGAGTTGGAGGTTGCTGTGAGCTGTGATGCCACAGCACTCTACCCAGGGGAACAGCTTGAGGCTCTGTCTCAAAAAAAAAAAAAAAAAAAAAAAGGGCAGTACTTGAATAATCCATAGAACAACCATAATGTGGACTTTTAAGCAGTTGTTAAGAAGAATAAAATAAGATTTCTCAGTACTGCCTTAGAAATACTATAAGACATACTGTCAGAAAATTATAGAACAATGCATACAGGATTAAATATCTATTGAGTGCCAATGTGCAGGTTCTGTTCTTGGTGGTGGGGCAACAGCAGAGAACAGACAAATCTCTGTATCTGTGGAGCTTATATTCTATCCTAATGGAGAGAAATAGAAATATATAAGTAATTTAGAGCATTAGAAAGTGGTAAGTGCTATGACTAAAAAGAGCAGAGGAAGTGATTGGAGGTAAGAGATGAGAGCTTCATTTTCTGAAAGTGGTCAGGGTAGACCCCACAGAAAAGACAATCACATTTGTGGGGTGGGGATGGAGCTACTGGAGTAGTAGGAAGCCCCTAAGGTGGTTCATAGTACTCACATCTTGATGTAATTTCCTCCCATTGAGTGTGGGCTGGACCCAATGTTTGACATTCTCATGAGCACAGAATGTCAAAAGCAATGAGATATTGTTTTTGAAATTAAGTTATAGAAGACTGGTTTATGTCTTGGGCATCCTCTCTCACTTGTTTGCTCTGAAGGAAGCCAGCTGAAATGTTGTGAACTGTCCCATGGAGAGGCCCACATGACAAAGAACTGTTGTCTCTGGTCAATAGCTATGCGAGCAAGCTTGGAAGTGGATCCTCTTCCAGTATAGCCTTCATATGAGACCACAGCCCAACTATCAGCTTGACTGCATCCTCTGAGACAGTGAGTCAGATGCATTCAACTAAGTTGCATCCAGATTTCTGACCCACTACAAACTCTGAGAAAATAAACATTGGCTGTTTTGTGTTAGTAAGTTCTAGGATCATCTGATACACAACAATAGACACTAATGCACTGTGAATACAAGTGTCCATGCAGCAAATGTGTATAAAAAAGCCAGAAAGGACCCATTGCAAAATTTTGGTAGCAGTTAAATCTAAGGGTGGAAGTGGAAAGAAAATATAAAGACTTTTTTTATAGATCTAACTTGAGTCTTGCTTGAATCTTTTACAGTGAGAACAGTGAGGATATATTTATGTATTGTGCTCTTTACAATTCTAAAAATAAAAAGAAGGTATGACAAGGGACCTAGTTGTTAAAAATAAAAGGACATTTTCAGAACTTCTGAAAATTAAAAAATTATTTGTTATGTTTTTGGTGTTTTAAAACTATCCAAAATACCTTTTATAAGCAGGAAAAAAGGGAGGGATAAAAGGAGGCAGACATGCCTTCATGTTTATGGCTCTGCACAGCCACCACAAGGTACGTGGCTAAGGTCACTCTGTTACTGTCCTCAGAAGGCAACAGGGCTATTGAGGTTAAAAGCAAGGGGCACCAAGCCAAGGTGACCTGCCTGTGATCCCTGAGGCAGACAGTAAGTGAACCAGGGCAGCTCCCTTAACTCCTAGCCTGTGACCACCAACCCCAAAGGGGCCTCCTGGGTCATTACTTCCTGGAGAGTTGGTGATGCTCTGCCCCTTAGCACACCCAGAACAATCTCGGAGCAGAGTGGCTGTTCAGACAGATCTCAGAGAGGCAGAAGCTGGGAAAGTGATTCACTAGGAATGTCCAGGCCACGCCTTCCCAGAGGCACCTTCCTCCCTGTGCTTTGGCCCTTGTCCAGGTAGACAGGCAGGTGCAGATGGTCCACGCTAGAGAGAGAGAGAAGAAAACAGGGATCCTGCAGGTGCCTGCAGGGCCGACTACAATCCCCGTGAGCAGATCTGGCTTTCCTGTGAAATTCTCCCTGGGTGTCTGATGACTTCAGTGTGAGTGTGTTGAGATGTGAGCGTGGGGTGCAGTGGGTGAGAATCCTTGATCTCCTTGAAAAAAGGAAATGGCAATCATAAGGCATTGGGCATCTTTTCTTTCCAGGAATAACTGACTCCATGTGTCAGAAGAAAAATAAAACACAGGTGGAAAAGGGCCCGAGAGAGGCTCAGCCTGCCAGTGATCATGAGGCTGGAGACGGTAACACCTTGAAAATGGAGAATGCAAAGAATCCAAAGGCCCCAGAGATTAAACAATGCTCACATCCGAACCTTGGAAGCTAATGTCTGCGCTGTTTAACAATGTGCTCGGATAGAGCCATGAGTGAGTCTGGAGAAAGAATCACACAGCAGGTACATGAATCATAAAACAAAAGAAAGGAAAGATATATTCTGCCTGTTTGCTTAGTTCCAGTGTTTTCCTGCCCTTGGTTAAGGAGCTCAGCTACCTAATAATTCTGAGAGCATCCTCCAAAGGTCTGGCCCTTGGGCAGGGGAAGGACAGCCTCAAGGACACAGGCAGCCCCACAGTTCTCTGTGTCCCACTCTCACCAGTCCTCCATTTCTTTGTCAGCAAAACAGAAGTAATCACATTCCCTTTACGTGCTGATAGGGGGCTGTCCCTCAAAAAGTATACACACAACACTTGAACCTGTGTGGCTTGGGCAATTTTAGGCCATGAGGAGAGTGATGAGGACAATCTCATGGATCACTCCTTGTAGACCTGAACTCTTGAGAAACCTGTTCTACTGAAAATATCAGAACCCATTCCCAGGAGTGGGAATGGCAATAAGGCTGAAGCCAGAGACCAGCAGGTCAAATGGCTGATCCCCAACCAGGGCCGTGCAACCAGGACTCCAGCCCAGGTCTAGTAAAGGTGAAAACCCAGCTGAGCCTTCCTGAGCAGGAGGGGTAGACAGGCACCACTCTGAGCCAGGCACAGGCCTCATTACCTAGATTTCACATCCAGCTCCATTGGGTCTTGCTGAGAGACCTATGCAGGTCATCAAGTCTTGATTCATCTTAGTAATCGCAGCCACAGAAGCAGGCTTAGACCTGGGCATAAGCAGCCCCTTAGGTCCATGCCAGGATCTTTTGGCCACGACCCCTCTCCAGATTTCTGACACACAGCAACACTGAGAAAATACCAGTTGTTTTATACCAATAAGTTTTGGGATAATCTGTAGTGTAGCAAAAGATACTAAATACAGCATGTGTATAAATATCCATGCAGCCAATGTACATAAAAAGGCCCAAAAGGAGCCAGAGCCAAAATTTAGGGTAAGGAGTCTGCAAGGCCAAAAAGATTTAGGGGAAAACAAAGATTTCTATAGAATCAGGAGATTTCTTAGGGCACCCTCCTCTGTATGATACTGTACTGTTGGATACATGTCACTGCATGTTTGTCCAAACCCATGGAACCTGCAACACCGAGAGTGACCCTAAGGTAAACTACAGGCTTCGGGTGGTAATGACGGGTGGTGCAAGTCCATCAGCTGCACCAGATGAGCCACTCTGGTGGGTGTTGGTGGCGGGGACGCATGTGTGCGGGAAGTGGGATACAGCAACTCTGCATATTCCGTAACATTTTGCTGTTATGAACTGAACCCAAAACTGCTCTAAAAATTTAAGTTTCTTAATTAAAAGACGTAGGGTCGCCACAAGACGATAGTAGCAAGAGGAAAACAGCCAAGTCACAACAATAGCAGAACAGAAGAGGAACGGTCTGGGCACTTTTTCTGGGGATCCTGAATTCTGAACAGTCTTTGTCTTTCAGCCTCTGGGTGGCCTGACTCCCCTCCAGGTTCCTGGGCTCCCGTGAACAGACATCCTTGCTCCAGGCATCCTCATTCTCCCCCTTCTGTCTTTGAACCCTAGAGAGAATATTTCCTGCCCACTGAGGGCTGAATACACTGTCCCTGGGCCCCATCTTCTTCCAGGCCCTACCATGGCCCTACCAGCAATGTCTGGGCTGCTTTCTTGAAAGATCAATATTTATGAGACGATGGTATCTTCATTCAGATTCCCTAGATAGATCAATCATTAAGAATTTACTAAGAACCAGACATCGCCTCATCAGAGTCCCATCCAGAGCAGGCTCTGCTTCCCAGGAACCACATTCATCTTTCCAAAAATGCATCACTCCTCTGCTAAAAACATTCACAATTCCCACTAACTTTCTTTCATCTTCTTCTATTGTTTGTCTCTCCTAAACAGTTTCAGCCAAGCCATTTTGTTCAGAGTCCCATGCTAGCAAGAATACTCTGAAGGGAGACCGGATTGGCTTCCCTCTCGCCTCCAGAGTGGTGGGAGGCTCACACAGCCACTGGGTGTTGTCAACCACACATCCCCATGTCCAGGTCAGGATGTCTTCACTTCTGCAACAGCAATTTCCAACCTTTGCCACTTTCCGTGTGCCTTCCCCACCCCACTTCTCCTTCAACTTCAAAAAGGACCTCCTATTTCAGAAAAAAAGGGAAATTGCCTTACAACGCCCTCAACAGATTCAAAACTTAAGGAGACCATTCTGCCCACGCCTCTCCTTGGATTGCTATACCCTTGACACCAGAAACCCATCTGCACACCCAGGCCTGGGCCCCAGGTTCTCCCTCCATGGTGGGGGGTGATATTTATCTTTCTCCCCAAATCCTAGCCCCCTCCTCTTCCCTGCTGTCAACAGTCCCTCCTCCCTCCTGGCTCTTCAATCTCTCCTTTCCCATTGCCTGTCCCTGACTGGCACATTCTGGAAGTGCTTCTCCATCCTCTCTTCAACCTGTGCACGTGGGCTTCCATCCCACTGTTTACTAAGACAGTGCCTGCTGAGGTCACTGGTGATGTCCTCGGTAAATCCAATTTCACATTTCAGGTCTCATCTTAACCTCGTGGGAGCACTTAGTACCACTGGCTACTTCTTAAGTTCTAAGACTCAACTCTTTTGGCTTCCGTGGTGCCGTTCTTCACAGCTTTCCCTCCTCCGGGGCTGGCTCTCCCTCTCACTGCCGGGGCTTGCGGGTGAGCTCTCCCTCCCTGCCCCATCCCCAGTGTGTTATCTTTGATTTTTCTCTGTTCAAACACAAGGTACTTAACCCTGGAGAATGACATCTACTTTAGAGCTTTAACTACTACTTAGATATTATTAAGTCCCAAATTCTAAATGCTCAGGCTAGATAGACTCCTGCCCCAAGTGTCAGTGAGAACGTCCCCAGCTGGATGGCTCCGATGTTTCCCACAGTCGTGTCCCCAACTCACCTCTACCACCTCTGCCTCCAGCCCTGTCCTCCCTGTGGAGCCCCATCTCAGGAAATGGTAGCATCATCCTCCCAGTGGGAGCTCGTCACTTCCCCCAGTAAATTACTCCCCTCACTCCCACATCAGCCATTACCTTACTTCCCATTCTTGTAATTCCTTGCTGGGATTCCTTCACTTACCGATTTTGTCTGTCCTCTGTTTATTTCCTTATCACCTATTTTTCTAATTTTTCTGCAATGGTTATTTATTACCATATTTAGTACAAATAAAACACTATTTTTAAATAATGCCCATGCAATCTTCCTGCCCAATAGTGCATGGTTGTCCAAACTTGTGTGAGCAGGCTGAGCCAGGTTATAAAACTGGACACTCTCTCCCAACCCCCAAAATAGGTTCCCACCTCCCCCCACATTATGTGCCGTTCCCATACCAATTAGCACGCTTATCTGAGTGGACAGGTTACGGGCAGAACAGGAAACAAGGAACTTGAGTCAAGGTTCAAATCCTACTTCTACTAATAAGCTGTGTGATGTGAGCAGTTACTTAGTGTCTGCGCCTCAGTTTCTCACCAGGGACATGGAGGTGGTAGCACCTATGTTCCTAGTCTATGAAGGATCAACAAGGGACCTTAGGTGACAGTGTCCTAGCACAGCTAGGGGAAGCTCTCAACCACAGGTCATGACCCCCCTTTTCGTGTCGATTACTTTCACAGCCTAACTCCGAAAACTTTCTTCCCTTTTGCTCCCATGTATCTTTTCTTAAATTATTTCTTTATTTTTGTAGACTCATCTTGTCTCCCCACTTGTTAGCTGTCTTAAAAGGTAGCAGGAGGGGGTCATGCCTTCTCCTCCTCCTTGGTGCTTCCCACCACACAGTTTTGGGTGGTCTCTGCCTAGAGACTGCTTAACAAATGCTCAGAATTACCACTGAGGGCTTGACAAGGGCACATGCTCTGTCCTCGGCCAAATCTGGAACTTCCTTCCTAAGCTACAAGGACAGACAAGGATTTTTTACAAAGAGGAGAAACGGGGGCGGGGCTGTTCAGGTTCCGAGGGCGGGGCAGGCATCAACTTACCTTTACACTGCAAACCCTGCCGCAAGAGGCCCCAGAGTAAAGACCCACAGTGGTCGCAGAAGGTGGGGACCTTGTAGTTGTGGATACCAAACTTGTGGGGCATGTTGACGCTGAACCGCTGGGAGCCCACCTGCAGGAATGGCAAGACACAAGGTCACCGCCGAGCTCCTTTCTGCCCCAGAGCACTTGTCACCAGACTCTTACAGAACTTCTCTCCCAGAGACTGTATGTCACTGTAGGTTGCAGAACCCAGAGCTTGGCTCTGAAAGCCATGCTGAGAAACAAGGCAAAGAAAGCCTCCATCCTGGCCCTGCTCTCATTCCTGGCGCCCTAGGCCAGGTTGCCCCACCCAGGCCTCTGAACAACCACAGCACACAGCCCTCAGCTTCAGCTGCTCATCTCATGAGCTGTCACTGTGCCTTCAATGCTGCTTTGTGCACAGAAGGCGCCCCCCCCCCCCCACCAAGGGTCTTCTGGCAACTCCGCAGTGGACACAGGATCGGGTACAAAGTCATGTGAACTCAGTACAGTGTCACAGAAATTGTCAGACATCAGTTAGGACTAAAAACAATTAGGATAAAGATGGTTGAAATGGTTGAATGCGCAGTGGTGACACTTAGGAGGCTCAGGTGTCAGTGCTGACCACACGCATGGCCAGGCACCTTATCTCAGGCCTCCTCATCCCATTGTGGGGGCAGGCCCATCGTCACCCTGACCTCATAGATGAGAAAATGAAACACAGCGGGATTAAGGATTATGCCTGTAAACCAATGAGAGGCAAAAACAGGCTTCTGTCCCCACAAGTGTGAATTCAGACCCAGGTTTTTACCCACTATCAGCCTCTTGCTGAGTATTTTAAAGGGGTAAAGAGAAGGTGGCAAGATGGAAGGGGAAGGAGTTGGGGACAGGAGCCCAGGTGTGGGACCCATGGGCGGGGCTGCCACAAACCATCTGAGGGTCTCCATCAGGCTTCTTGACATCCTGGGGCCTTGGATTTCTCACCAAGCAAATAAAGATGGTTCCCCACCCCAATGTCACAGAATGATGGCGTCAACAGCCAGGAGTGGGGGAAGAGGTGGGATACATGAAGTGCCCCACAGAAGCAAGGGGTCTCTAGCATGGGCCACCTCCCTGGGCTATCCCTGCCCCTCCGCAGAGTGACCCTCTGACTGTGTCTCTATGGAACAGCAAAGGACATCACTCTCGCTGCTCTGGGAATTAGAGAGTGGATGACACTCAACAAACCAGCCAGGCCTTGGCTCCCTGGTGAGTGAAAGGCTCCCATGGGGACTAAGGAGAGAAGAGACTAAGGCTGGACAGGAGCATGGACTTGAAGGCAAGCACAAAGTCATGTGCACTCCGCATCAACGGACTTCATGCCACATTCCCTATCGTCCAGCTCCAAGGAATAGCTGATCCTATTCCTGATCCAAGCTCTAGACACTTGGGCTATCAGTTAGGGTCTTTCCTGGGCACAGGATTCCCAGGATTTATTGAAAAAAATTATACTCCGCCCTGTTTCATAGCTCAGGTATGCCTATTTGTGAATATAGACACATCAAGTCTGTAGTGGCCTGCCTTATGGCTGAGGATGGTGAGATTACTGGGCTCACTCTGCTCCTGCCAATCCCAAAGACATGGCACATCTCTGAGGATACAGTCCTGGTGTCCCAGGGATGGGCTCACAGAGGAAAGACAGACTACGGTGGGAGGTAGGGAAGCTGTCCTAGGTGACTGAGAGATTCAGCACGGGGGTGCAAAGCACTGTGAGGCCCTCCATTGGGACCACTACAAACTCTGAGGCATCAGAATGGTGGGAGGAGGAAGGAGCCCACGCAGGAGCCGGGCACAGAGTCAGACAAAGACGCCAAACAAAGATGGATCGCCTGCCGGTCGGAAGCACACACACGCCTGCTGGGAAGGCAGAGAAGCAAAGGGGTGAGCGAGACTCGGAACACAGAGTGAATAAAAGCAGAAAGACAGAACTGTGAGATTAAAAAAGAAAAAGAGGAAAGTGACAAAGGGAGGCAGAACATTCCTTGGTTATCACAGCTGGCAGTGCAGGGAGGGGGTGAGTGCTCAGCTAACATAGACACAAGATGGGGGAACTCACTGACTGGGGCTCCTGGTGCCAAATATTTACGGAGCCTGACCTCAGGGCACCTTTGATGGGGGAAGGTGTAGTGTTCAAGGCTACCTGTGTAGGACGTGTGTGCACAGGTATCACACTAAAGGTGGTGACAGAGAATGAACTCCAAGTTTGGTCTCTAGCAGAGGGCCTGCCCGTGGCCCCAGTGGCCCAGACATTCTGGCACTACAGGAGACTGACTTTAGGAAGCATGAGATGGTGGCAAGTCTGCTCAGCTAGGAAACCTAAAGCCTCCCCTCTTCAATCCCTGGCAATTTGACCCTTGGGCTACCTGCCAAATTAGGGGACACACCTCACTGGAGCCTTCTTTGCTTGATATGCCAGGAAGGATGGTCAGAAGAACTAGGTCACAGGTGAAGCTGGGTTCTAGCATTTCAAATGTCAGCCCTTCAACCCTAATGGCAGAGACTTTTATGGGACTCTTCCCTCCAGGGAAGAGTAGAAGAGCTTCAGGAACCTGCAGAGGCCCACAGGTGATGAGACCTGTGATATCCTTGAGGGCAGGACTCCTGTACTCTTTTACTTCCATGGGACATGGCACAGTGCCTGCCACACAGGACTTTGCCAGTAAAGGTTCATGGGAACATCCACAGGAAGACAGACAGGTTGACAGCAGGCCATCTCTTGCTTTCACTTTCTTATAAAAGTCATGAGGCTAACAGGGTACCTGGGGCCATGATCGTAGAAGTAAGGACACACAGGTGCTGGCTTGCAGTTGTAACCATGACGGGTGACCCCTGTGAACTTTGGCACTCCAGGCTCGGTCTGCCCTGCAGGGGCATGGAAGGCTCAATCTAAGCCTTGTCCCTTGCTTCTTTGCTGAGACAGTATGAAAGTAAAGAGACAGAAGATGGGAAATGCCTCAGATACCAAGATGTATTTGGTTGAATTTAGTAAGTCATTCTTGCTGGAAGCTAAACTGTAGACCTTCCTCATCATTCACCCAGATGATGGGACCCTCTCTCTGCTCCCCAGCTCTAATAGCCTGCAATTATAAGTATTATTTCATGTAGAATTAAAAGCATGCCTTTGAAATCAATTGTTGTGAACACTTAACACCTATACCCATGTTCATACTTGTCCTCTTTGAAAAAGTTTACAGTCTACCAGTGGCACTATCATTCTCCCAAACACTCGATTAGGAGAAAGCTAGCTTCACCATTGCACTTTCTTGTTTTCTTATCCCAACAACTTCCTTCACAGCCCTGAGTTTAAGAGGCTACAGGATACAGTGGCCAAGGGTTCAGACTCTGGGACAGACCCCAAGTTTGAATGTGGCTTTTAGCTGTGTGATTTGGGGCAAGTTAATTTGACCTCTCTGTGCTTCTCTGTTTTATTTTGAGAATGATAACATCTACCACACTGGGTCATTGTGGGATTAAATAATGTATGTTAAATGCCTACTTAAATCAGGGCATGCTAAATTCCTAAGGACTGCTGACTGTAACTGTGGTTATTTCCCCTCCCTTCGTATTCCTGGGATTTGCTCATTGCACTCCAGTTCCAGCTCATTAAAGATAAGATTCCCATTTCTATCACTGTTTATTACCAGCATGGAGCCAGTGGCACATCAGCTAGCCCCGTCAGTGTTCTGATGAGATGATGAAATAAAACTATTCACACTTTCCTTGGCTTGAGCTCTGGGATCACACCACATTTGGCATAATAACACCCAGAGGGACAAGACCAACTTGAAGCTGCATTTACCCACAGGCTCCGCTCACGTAGAAGACGGTGGACAGCTCCCTTTGGTTTTGATCAACACCACACAGAAAGTGGTGGGGTCTCAAAGAGAGGCTTTCTCGGGAACCACAGAGCAGGCAGTGAAGTGAAGAAAAGTGTTGGTAGTGAGGAAGCCCAGTGCTTCCGGGTCACAAATACTTACCTGGTCAGGAGTCTCCTGCCTCTTTAACCCAGCACACTTGGTGATTATGAGCTCGTGACACCGCTTGTGGACCACACAGGTGCAGACTGCAAACAGCAAAGATGGGAAGGCTGAGTGATGTGGGAAAGGGAGTGTCCATCCCAGGGTCTAAACAGGTCTGGGAGAAGGGACAAGGGGAGCCATGCCCCTTCTGTCACCGAGCCTTAGTACCCTCCCCCAAAGCCCATTATGCAGTTATTTCAAAACGCTCTGCCACCAGAGCCATCAGGGCTTCCTACCTGCTCTGGAGAGCAGTGTATAGTCAAAGGGCATTGGCGGGCTTCTCTAACTGGTCAATTTTCTCACTTCCTTATGCTAAGGTCAGGGAACAACTTCTTCCCAGCTCTTCCATGGAAAACTGCCTATTAAAGGTGCATTTGCCTCGTGCTCCACTCAGGATCATGCTGGGGTGACTAATGTGACAGGGAGGACTGCAGCAGGTGGCACAGAAGCTCAGCAGCTTCTCTATCTGGTTGTGCTCTGATACACCAAACTTCAGAGTTCTCACTGCATTGAAAATGTCCATAAGGAGTGACTGGTAGCTCTGTCTCTAGTGTCATGGGGCAGTGCGGTGACAGGTAGCCAAGAAGTAAGTATCTGTTTGGACACACATTGTCTGAAAGACACAGCTACCTCCAACAGAACCTGCCCAAGTTCCCCCAAGGGTCAGACCCAAGTTAAACAGCATCAGGCAAAGAGATGGACCAGCATTCCTGCCCTCACCACAGGGAAACCTCAACATGACCACAGCATATTTCCACCCTCCAATTCTGTACAACTTAACCTTCCATTTGTAGTCAATTAACTGGAAAACAAAATAATCTTCAATAGCTTTAAGGGAGGTTTAAGTTTTTAAGAGCTAACGATTCATGCAAGAGACAAGAAGAAGTTATGAGCAAGGAGCATTCAGTAGAAGTGAATTAAACAAGCAGGTGAAGAGCTGCCAGGGAACATGTGTGGCTGAGGACAAGCAGACCTGCAGATGGCCTCTCCCTGAAGCAGCGTGTCTCCTATTAGGAGGGAAAGTGCTATCTGCTGCAGCTGGTACACAGGGCTGCATGGATTGGGTCTTGCTGAAACCACAGGGATACCTGGAGGTAGGCAATACCTGCAAGGTACCTTCTCTGTATGTGTGCCCATATATGCATGTGGGAGGGATGGCCAGGCAGGGACAAAGAAGGCAGGGTCCTGCTTCACAGACTGAAAAGCCTCTGAATGTCATCAAACCCGGCACATGCCTCCTATAAGCATTAGTGATCTGCATCTAACCAAGCCCTCCAAAGATTTAGTTCATAAAATACCTCTTACCTTGACATTGGTATCCCTGCTTTCCTATGACACCCCTGAAAAGAAGAATACAATCTTTTAAAACAGTGAAATTTTTCATGGTCAGAAAACAAACACACAAAGCCAGGCATTCCTGGCTGCTACTCGCATCACACTGATTAAGAGACCACAGAGCAGGGTGGTTTCACCTCCGCTTGCAGGCACCTTAAAATGCCTCCTTCTAGAAGGCCACAAGAGGGCAGCGCTGGCACTGGGAGAGGGGGAAGGTTTGGCCAGTGTCAAGAGCTTGGTTTCCTATACAGTCACTTCAGTGCGGTCAGCAGTGTTCTGGAAAGCCATGAGGACCCTGCTCACTCTTGGAGGGACTCTGCCAGTCACACACCCCTTCCTTGTGGACAGAGTGGACATTCCGTGTCGGCCAGTACCATGCCCCTCGGGCTCTCAAGCTCCCTAGCTAGGAAGGTGGGAGTGGGCAGGTGTGTTCTCTGAGCATTCAAGAGACCACACCAAGGTATTAGTCCCAGTCTGTAGCCAGGACTCAGGGTCTAACCGACCCTTTGGGTGAAGGCCAACATTAGAAGCTCCTACCATAGCCAAAGTAAGGGCCCCAGACCAAGGCTGAAAAGCAACACAGACACAGACCAATCTAACCAGCCTGGCCCTGCACTGTCCTCAGCGTACCAACACTGAGATGTCTGGAAGCTCCCCCTCACCCAGCTCCCAGCTCAGGCTACACCCCAGGGGACTGAGAGCTCAGCAGTGTTTCCCATGGGCTTAGAGAGCTGGATCTGCATGTAAGACCACTCAATTTATGACCAAAATATGGAAAACAGAAGTCAGAGAGGTGAGTCCATCCTGGGAATGAGAAGGGTCTGTGGCTGGAATGGGGCATTATTTCTGCTTCAGTTGGGCTGAGTTTCCTCTGAGCTGTGTCATCTCAGGTGACCATACTAACCTCAGTGACTTGTTTGATAATATCATGAGGATAAAATAAGCCCTAGCTAGATACTTCAGGAAGCCAGGAAGTACTCAGAGCCAAATTCAAACATCCCAGGCTGTGTTCACATTAAAACTTGGCCTCACTCACCCATTCCTATTAGATCCAAGTGTGCTGGCAACCTCTATATCAGCTCCAAAGAGCTCAGAGATTGATAGGCAGGCTAAGGGGATACAGGGAAGGTGTGAACATTACAGTCAGTCTAACCAGAGGCGGAATCGTGCCTCTGACACTTCATAGCTAGAGGATATCAAGCTAGTCCTTTTCTTTTCTGAGCCTAACTATGGTTCATAGTTCACAGACTATCAGGAAGATTCAATTAGATACTTCCACATCCTAAGATAGAACCTGGCATGTGGTGGATGTTCATTAAAAGTCCTCCTCCAACCCTAAGGCTAGTGCTTCATGTCCTCCTCTGCTTCCCCAAAGGCCTACTGGTACTTCTCTCTGTCTATCAAAATCCTAGTCATCATTAAAAAAGAAATGCCACCTCCTCCATGAAGCCTTCCCTGACCACTTCAGCTAATGCTATTCTCTCACTGCTCTGAAATTTCAACATCTTAGTGGAAGCAATTTTACAACAGCTATGAAGGACTGCTGTTGTGTTACAAAGATTGGCAATCGAGTATTTTTATAACTGCATTATGAAAAAATTCAAATGTATAAAAGTAGAGTTACAGATATCATAATAGATCCTCATGTACTCATCACCAACTCTACCAATTTTCAATACACGTCCACTATTGTATCATCTGTACCCCAGCTCCTCTCCCCTCCTTCCAAAATCAGTTGTTCAAATAAATCCCAAACATCCTATCATTTGTAAATAATTTGGCTTATCTAAAAGATAAGGATTCTTTAAAAAAAATACAATCACAATATTATTGGTTATAAAATCTCAACTCCTTTAATATATAACTCTAGGCATAAAGTTACCAAGAACTATTATTTCCTCTTTTCACTTATCCTCCCTTCCCCCATGTACCAAACACACACTTAGCACCCCAGGAATCAGATAAAGAAGAAATAAAGCAAATCAAGCACTTTTTAAGTCAAGTTCGTAACCTCCCTTCTACCCTATCCCTGGCTTCTTGCCACAGAAAAGCCATAACGTGAGGTTCCCAGGGGAGAGGGCCTTACCAGATGAAATCTCTGCAGTGGGAGCAGTAGGTGGGCTGTCGAAGATAGGTGGCCATGAACTTGTGGCCATTGACCTGGTGGACCCTGCGCCGGACGGCCCCCTGCCGCTTCCTCGGCCGCATGCGTTCTCGGAACACACGCTCTTCATTGTCTTTAGGAGCTGGAGAAGGACAAGAGCAGAAGGATGACAGAGACTGGGTTAGTGCACCTTCAAGATGACCTCCTGTTGGAATGTGATTCTACTCCTGGGTGGGCGGTAGGCAGACTTCTCTAGGGGAGGGATTCAGGGCTCTGAGGAGTCTCAGTGCTCAGGTGCAGTGTGTGAGCCCCAGACCACACACAATCCTGCTGCATCCACACTGCACTCTTGGAGTCTATCTAGTCCAAATTCTGTTCCCAATAGTGTGACTGTCCCAGTAACCTCCCCTTACCCACCTGTAGCACATTTCAAGGGTCTTGAGTTAAAAGGTTCAAGGTTTAAATCTTAGTGCAATTTCTGCAACATGACCTTGGACAAAAATATTTCCTTGCCTTAAGCCTCTAAGGGCAGCCCTCTCTGTAGATGGGGTTCACAGTGCCAGCCACACTGGAGGCTGAGAGGAGCCAGTGGTGATCCCAGTTGCCTGGCTCACAGAACTAGCTGCCTAAGGTAATAAATCTGACTTCTGCCTTCTCCCTTTTGCCTAGACTAAAACAACCAAGGACTTTTCTCCACAGGTCTAAGGAGAGGGAAATGTAACGCTATGAGAACAGAGTTTCCTGAAGGTTCAACAGCCACCACCACGGGTGGTGTCCCTCTAGAATTCATACGTTGAAGGTCTAACACCCAATGTGATGATAGTGGGAGGTGGGACTTTGGGGAGGTAATTAGGGTTAGATGAGGTCATGAGGGTGGGGCCTCCTCCCCTTATAAGAAGAGGAAGAGACGTTACTGAGCTAGCTCTCCACACACAGCCAGGAAGAGAGCCCTTACCAGAACCCAACCCTGTGGGCATTCTGATCTTGGACTTCCAGCCTCCAGAACTGTGAGAAGCATCTATTGTTTAAGCCACCCAGTCTTTGGAAGTTTGTTATAGCAGCCTAAGCTAAGATGATGATAAATGGCTAATGTTTATCGCAGGCTTACCCTGTGGCAGATGCCAAGCTAAGTGCATTGCATACAGTAACTCACTGGATCCCCACTACTCTACTGGAAGGTTACTGCTTTTATCCCTATTTTACAGTTGTACAAAGTGAAGAATAGAGAGGTTAAGTAACCTATTTCACTAACTCAGCTGGTAAGTGGTGGAGCCCAGATTCTAACCCAGAGAGTTGGGGAGAAGCCAATGTGCCACATGCACTCACTGCTCTAAGGGACAGCCCATACTCCCTACAGCAAGTCCAAAGCTCTCGTCATGAAGGAATTGAGCCACCTGTGGCTTCTAAGGACAGAGTTGGTAGGTTCTGGGTCTCCTGCCAAGCTCTTATTACCTCCATGTAGGGCTACAGAGGGTCCCCCTCTATAGCACAGCTTCCAATGCACTGGTAGGTTCCATGTCCCCAAATACCTCTTGCACTAGCTAGGGCCTGACTTCCCACCCGAACAGTGCCAGTCTCCAAGAGAAGCAGGCTTGCTCCCTCCTGGGCCTCTGTGAGTGTAAGATTCCCTGCAGTGGGGAGTCACATGTGAGACCCAAACAGGTGATTAATCCACGTTGTTACTTATAAAGAGTTGGGCAGAGGCAGTGAAGCAGGAGGAGGAAAGGGAAGAAGTGGACAAATGCTTCTTAGTGCTTTTAGGAGAAGGAGCCTCTGAGCAGACAGGCAGCCAGTCTACTGGGTATGAGCTCTCAGTGTGGGCCCAGGCTACATGCCCAATAGACTCAGCTGGCCTAGGTGGGAGTCTGCTTCCTGGTCTCCAGCCTGCCTTGGTTTCCTTTTTAACTGGTGCTTATTGCTTCAAAGCATCTAATCTGACTACCTTCCTGGGAGAGAAATCCTACCACCACTACCATCACAACCTAGGCATTGCAAGCTGCTAGCCAAATTCTCACGGGAAGACCCCAGGTTTGTTTTAATATAGAGACATTTATACTCTCCCTCACCCCTAGAATCATGGGTATTTAACATTCACTTCACCTAGTATAGATGATTTTTATTTCCATTTCATACCTGCACTATATTTAGAATATTCACCTATTTTTATAAGCAGAAAAAATATGATAAAACCTGACTCTTGTCAGTAGCCCTTACTTGCTACAAACCTATCTATAAAAATCTAATCCAAAAACCTCAGTCCCAGGCCACTGTAGGCCAGGGGATGCAAATTCTTCTTCGTAAAAGGCATCCTTAACTTCTTTCACAGGATTCACCATGGAATTCATTTAAGGAGTAAGCCAGTTGGCTAATGCGTTTAAGATGCAATTTGATTCACAAATCTATCAAATTTACTAGTCGTTTTCATCCTGGAAAACTCTATTTTCAGTTAAAATGGTGATGAGTCCAATCTAATTTCCTCAGAGGAACACTGCCATGATAGTGGTTAGAGTTCTCAGAGCCTTATTTCTCAACTTTTTACAGACACGACCAATGACAAATGTTCTAAACTGTGTTTACATTGATCTAACTGGGCAATATGGCAAACCATTCACCTGCATGTATTCTTAAAGCCCTCTAGGTGGGGTGCACTGATACCTGGAGGGAAGCTGTTAAAACCAAGGGGGTAAGGGAAAGGCTTTAGGTATAGGGGAGGCAGACAGCCAAGGATAAGTCCGTTAGTTAAGTCTGGGTCTGAGCTCAACGTCCCCAAAGGTCTCTATCACTCTTCCCCAAGAGCACATCCGCACTGTCTTTGAAGCCAGCGATGCTATATCAAGGTTATGGGGGAAGAGAAAGCTACAGGAAGGGAAGAGCGCAGGTGAACTCCATTCATTCCCAGGGGAATTCCTTGAGTGAAGTCACAGGTCAGGCAACAGGAGAAAGAGGTTGCAGTCCATGGCTGGCATGAGCACCTCCAATTCTACATTCCTCCAGACAGGGATGTCAGGGGTCAGCCTAAAGCAGGGGTCCTCAAACTTTTTGTTGTTGTTGTTATTGTTGTTGCGGTTTTTGGCTGGGGCTGGGTTTGAACCTGCCACTTCCGGCATATGGGGCTGGCGCCTTACTCCTTTGAGCCACAGGTACTGCCCGGGTCCTCAAACTTTTTAAACAAGGGGCCAGTTCACTGTCCCTCAGACCATTGGAGGGCCGGACTGTGAGCCCTGGAATGAGTCGGCTGCTAAGCAAGACAGGCAGCAGCGGCAAAAACACCCGACAGGCTGGATAAATGTCCTCGGCGGGCCGCAGTTTGAGGATGCCTGGCCTAGAGTGTCCTTAAGCCCTGCCACCCCCAAGCAGAGAAGGGAGACGCCTATGTGACAAAGGAAGCCAACCACAGGGTTCCTCAGTCCCTAACAACCCCCTTGCCAGAGCCTAGAATCTACTGCCCAAAATGGAGCCCCCCAGCATTTCCCACTGCCACAGAGGGGCTCTTCCAAAAAGGCAGCCCCTATATGTGCACAGATTTACTTCTGGGTTATTTCATTCCATCGATCCACATGTCTGTTTTTGTGCTAGCATCACATTGTTTTGATTACTGAAGCTTTGTAATATATTTTGAAATCAGGAAATATGATGCCTCCAGCTTTGCTCTTCTCGCTCAAAACTGATTTGGCTAGTCAGTCTTTGAAGGTCCCATAAGACTTCTGGACTTTTATTGTTACTGTAAAAAATTACGTTTGGGATTTTGTTAGGAACTACATTAAATTTGTAGACCTCATGGGGAAGCATGGACATTTTAATACCATTGATTCCTCTAAATCATGAAGACAATTGATCTGCAACAAGAGTGTCAAAAATACACAATGGGGAAGGGACGGTCTCTTCAATAAATGGTTCTGGGAAAACTGGAGAGTCATGTGCAAAAGAATGAAACTGGACCCTTATAACATACACCAAAATCAACTCAGAATGGATGAAAGACTTAAATAAAGACCTGAAATCATAAAGCTCATAGAGGAAAACATAGGGTTAAAGCTTCTTGACATTGATCTTGGCAATTATTTCTTGGATATGACACCAAAAGACAGGCAACAAAAGCAAAAATAGACAGCTTGGACTACAGATGAAAAGGCTTCTGCACAAGAAAGGTAATAATGAATAAAATGAAAAGGCAACCTACAGAATGAAAGAAAATATTGGAAACATATGATTAATATTGGAAGAAATCATATACCTGTTAAGGGTTAATATCTGAAGTATATAAGGAAGTTCTACACTTCAGTAGCAAAAGACAACACAATTTAAAAACAAGTAAAAGAACAGAATAGACATTTTTCTAAAGACAACATACAAATGGCCAGCAGGTATATGAAAAGATACTCAAATCACTAGTCCTTAGGGAATCACTAGTCCTAGTCCCTCTACAGTGAGATATCACATCCATTAGGTTGGCTATCATCAAAAAAAAAAAAAAAAAAAGGACAAGTGTTGGCAAGGATGTGGAGAAAGGGGGACCCTTGTTCACTGGTGAGAAAACAGTATGAAGTCTCCTTAAGAAATTAAAAATGGAACTGCCATATGCACCAGCAATCCTTTGGATAGGTGTATATCCAAAGGAAATCAAATCAGGACTTTGATGTAGTATCTGTATTCCCATATTCACTGCAGTATTATTCACAAAAGCCAACACATGAATCAATCTAAAAACCCACGTGTGGGTAAATGAAGAAAGAAAATATGGCATATACATGCAATAGAAGGAGCCATAGAGGAGGAGGAAATCCTGCCATTTGGGATAACGTGCATGAACCTGGAGGATATTATGCTAAATGAAACAGGCCAGTCAGAGGACAGATACTGCAGAGTAAGCTAGAATTGTTGCTCTCATGGAAGCAAAGTATAGAATGGTGGTCTCCAGGAGGTGGAGGGGGACTCAGGGAAGTGTTAGTTAAAGGGGACAGAGTTTCAGGTAAGCAAGCTGAGTAAGTCCTAGAGGTCTACTGTGTAGCAAAGTGCCTACAGTGGACAATACTGTACTGTGTACTTAAAACTCTAAGAGGTGGCTCAGCACCTGTGGCTCAAGTGGCTAAGTGCTCAAGGCACCAGCCACATACACCTAAGGTGGAGGGTTTGAATCCAGCCTGCGCCCGCCAAACAACAATGATGGCTGCACCCAAAAAATAGCCAGGCGTTGTGGTGGGTGCCTGTGGTCCCAGCTACTTGGGAGGCTAAGGCAGGAGACTCGCTTGAGACTCACTGCTGTGAACTGTGATGCCCCGGCACTCTACCCAGGGGGACAGTTTGAGGCTCTGTCTCAAAAGAAAACTCTAAGAGGTAGATTTTGTATTAAATACTATCACAAAAATAAAAATAAAATGCAAGTCTCATGTCCGTGACGTATGCATAGAAAAAGAATACATAAATGTGAATATGTGTGTATGTATATTACATATTAAATATGTATGATTTCTATAACATGTAGATCTATGATAGTATGTCTTACATAATAGACAATTTTGTTGAAGCATTTAAAAGTTGTAGATAGAACACTTCAGCCTTTACCTCCTAAGAACAAAGACATTCTCTTACATAATCAGCCTGTCAGAGTCGAGTAATTTAACAAGTTATGACATTACATAACGTGTAGTTCATATTTAAATTTTCCTAAGTGATCCCCAAATGTCCTGTATAGTTTTTTAAAAATTTCAATCCGGGAGCTAACCTGGGCATATGCACTGAATTTGGTTGCCAAATCTCTTTAGTCTCCTGACTTTAGAACAATTTCCTTTACTTTTCCCCCCTTTTATGGTACATTTAGGAAAGCCCAGGATGTCATCTTATGGAATGCTTCACCATCTGAATTTATCTAAGTGTGTCCTTCTAATTGGTTTCAGACTAAATGGCAAGACTACCACAAAAGTCTGTGTATCTACAAATTCAAATATCAACATCAAGATCCCTATAGATGGCTCGGCGCCTATAGCTCAACCGGCTAAGGCGCCAGCCACGTACACCTAAGGTGGCGGGTTCAAATCCCCAGCCTGGACCTGCCAAAAAAACAACAATGACGACTGCAACCAAAAAATAGCCGGGCATTGTGGTGGGCGCCTGTGGTCCCAGCTACTTGGGAGGTGGAGGCAGGAGACTCGCTTGAGCCCAGGAGTTGGAGGTTCCTGTGAGCTGTAATGCCACAGCACTCTACCCAGGGGGACAGCTTGAGGCTCTGTCTCAAAAAAAAAAAAAAAAAAAGATCCCTATAGATTAACTGTTGAACATGAGCATAAAATTAATAGAATGTAAAATATTCACTCTTAATAGAAATTAAAAAAATACAAAGCGTAACAGTCTTGACATATTACTGATGTACTATTTAATACCTAATTAAAGCAACAAATTTGTTTTAAAATGGCATTATCCATGATTATCAAGTCTAATATGACACTGATTTATTCATTCACTGCTAAAGGCTATGCTAGTTGACAGTGTTCTCAGAAAGTAGTATTACAACATGTAGCAACCACCAGAAAGAGAGTCACATCTTTCGATTTGGCAATTCCTTAGGAATTAAGTCAATACTTAAACAGAAACTAAAAGTTATACTTAATAGATGTTCTCTATCCTAGACACCAGGATAATGGTCTAATGAAGACAAATAATATAACATTATAGTAATTTAGAAGTGATAAGGGAAGATCATAGGGACATCAGGAAATGTGATATAATAATTGTGAAAACAGAATCACAATAACACAACCCTATGTAAAGCATGTTTGCAGGTTGTAGATAACCTAAGATTCATGCTCCCCTAGGATGGTAGGATTATGTATTTTGATATTTGAAAAGATGTTCACTAATTTTTTTTTTTTTTTTTTTTGAGACAGAGTCTTACTATGTCACCCTTGGTAGGGTACCGTGGTATCCCAGATCACAGCAACCTCAAACTCTCGGGCTTAAGTGATTCTCTGGCCTCAGCCTCCCAAGTAGCTGGGACTACAGGTGCCCACCACAACACCCGGCTATTTTTTTGTTTTTATTGTAGTCATCATTGTTGTTTGGCAGGCCCCAGCTGGATTTGAACCCGCCAGCTCTGGTGTATGTGGCTGGGGCCCTGGCCATTAGCGCCGAGCCCACTAACACTCTTTAATGACGTTTTAAAGCATTTTCTCTGTGGGACTAGGGGGCTTCTTGGCATAAACAGGAAGAGAAGGCACCACAGGCTGCCTGGGAGAGCAGGAGACGTGAGACAAACATTGTCAGCTTCCTGAGTGCCTGTGGTTCTGAACTGGTAACTCTGGCTGGGCCCATGGGACAGCTCAAGTTACCAGAGGTCCCACAACACCTCTGAATTGCTCTGAAGGAGATTCAGTGCTGGCCTGGATGCGCTCAGCCACACTCAGCTCACCTAGCTGTACACTTGCTGTGACCTCCGAGGTAACACCAAGGCTGCCTGACTTCCCAGAGGACCTACTTAGCTCTCTGGAGATCCCTTATTTTATGGCTACAACTGCCTCACTGCAGAAGGGGTGACCTTGAGTCACAGAAAGGCCAACACAAAGCTGGATAACCTCAGTGAAACTTTCTGTGAAAATGGAGACTGCGGCGGTTCAGATAGAAGAAGAATTCACACAGACATAAAGCCAGGCAGCGGTATCCTCTGAAGCTCCTTCAAGATCCACAGTAACCCCAACCTCCAACAACACTCCAGGTGTGTTTCCTACTAGATTCAATTAATCTCTCAACTTCAAGCTCCTGGGAGCCTTTCACATCAATGAATATTTTACAGCCCCAATGCACAGAAGAATCTGTGACAGGCAGGTGGCAAGAATAGCAAAAATAAGCCCACACCTTGCATTGATTATTCTGTTTCTCTAACCTCACCTGGCCCTTTTCCCTGGGGTAGGGCAAGATTTCTCAGTCTGGACCTGAGGAGCACTCAGGGACATGAGACAGGCAGCCCCTGGCACCAAACCACACCTCTTCTGGCCAGCGTGGTCACTGAAGGTTTTACTGCTCTGTTGCCATCTCCCTCACTGGCCTGTGCAAGGAGGGAGTAAATGGAACCCATCACCACCCTCACACATGATCATGCAGCCTCAGCCTCAGTGCTCTTAGGATGACTTTAAGTTTCAGAGTATCTAGCAGGGAATTTCTGATAGACCCAGATGTATGAACTCCTAGATGCCCCAGCACTTCCTTCTAGATTATGTGTAGCAAGCAGTGCCAAAATCCAGGGACTGCCTTGCCTGGATCAGATTTGCCAATAGCATGCATGACTGGCCACCTCTGGGTCCCACCACCATTCCTCACCACAGGACAGTCACCTATCCTCCCTGTCCTTCGTGGTCAGAGCACACAGGGTCTGTCCACCAGCAGGTGCGCTGTGGGGCCTTCCTTTTTCCTGAGCCTCCTTTTCAGCCTCCCATTTCTGCCAGGATGGCTGAATGAGGAGTCAGGACACAAGTTTTGCCTTTGTCCCAACTTGCCCTCTATCCATGAACAAGTCACAGATATAACATCTCTTTGGGCCTCTATTAAGGGGAGGGTAATACAGTGGCTCAGCCCAGACCCCAGGGTGGGGGGAGCAGTACAGAGTCATACAGGAGTCTGAGGCAAAAGGAAAAGTCATCCTGATGTAATTTTACTTAAAATTTTGATATTCCATTCATTAGAATTTTGAAACTACCACATTATCTATCTTTATTCCTGAAACTTTTGGTGCCCCCTAAATAGTGCTCCCACCCCAGGCTTGCCCCCGGGATGGTTGATAAAGGCCTGTGTGAAGGTCTTTCTGTGCCCTCTGTGACCCTCAAGGGCAGCTGGGGGGCTGACAAGTGTCCCCTCCTCCTTATCTGGTCTATGGTATGGGGGGAGAGGAGTGGAGCCTTCCAACACCCACCGTCCCCCTGGGATACTGCAGGATGGGCCATAGAACTTACAGTGTAAGGACCAGAAGTGATGGAAATGCAATATTTTATTGCCCCCCCCCAAAAAAAATGATGGCTTCAGATTATGACTGTTGAACTTCCTCAGACTCATGCCCCAGGACAGGTTTTCCCCTGCTGCGACCCTGGCAGTGGGGTGTGGCACCCCCTCTAGAGCCCATAGTTTGCATGCCGTCTCCCCACTGTGGGAACTACGTGGTGGTAGCCTGAAATCACAGCAATGGTGTATTTACAGGAAAACCCCCAAATGCTACAATTTGGGATTTACTTGGGGTGCCTGTTGTTAAGCATTTACCAGCACACCACTGCCCCGGAGCAGGGCGAACACACACAGATCCCAGACACAGTTCAGGTTCCCTCTCCCTCTCACCTTTCCAAAAACAGGCTGCACCCCTGCAGCTATGTCTTCCAATGCTGACCTCCAAACCCCCCTCTTCTCTCCTTCCAGCAGAGCCAACAGGGCACCTACTGAGGAGTGAAGCAGCTTCTCCCCTCCCGTGAGCCCTACACATGCCTGCTGCCCCCACCCGCTGCAGTCCAGCTCCCCTCACATGTGACATGCTCGCCACGGAAACAGCGCTATCTCCCCGCCCACCCACCAGGGGCCTTTGGACAGCAGGCTCGAACTTCAGACTTGGAAAACTGTCAGGAAAATTGGGTTGGGCAAAAGAAGGCTGACTGAGCTCTTCTAGAACAAAAGCAGCAAAAAAGGTTACTAGTTTGGGAAAAGATGAGGGACCCCCTCAGAAGGCTTTTCTTAAAGCCCAAGCAAAGAGCGATTCTACTCCTCCAGGTGATTTCACAGCACAAAACAATGAACCATCTGGGTATTTTTGTCTAAATGACTGGCAAACCCTGGACGTTCACAGAAGCCAAAACCAACAACCATTCAGGGGGCCCACCCCCGTGGTGTACTGAGCACCATGCTAAGGATGAGGTACTATTACCTGTATGTAAAGTCTTATTACAAATATGAGATACTGTTATATATCTATGAAGTATTAATACACATACATGAGGTATTATTTATATTTGTGCAACATGTAAGTACCTTACGTATATTCTCCAATACCTCGAGGTATTCTTATTCTTGACTTGCAAAGAAACCAAGGCTCCAAGAGGTAAAATATCTATTTTGTTGACAGTCACACAGTGAACAGTAAAGTCTCACACTGGCCCAGCCATCCACAGCCTCCAAAGATGGCTGAATAGCCTGGGTCCCAATGGGTGTAGGGAAGTCTCCTGCTGACTGCCCTCCTGCACACATCTGCCCCCCTCACCCGGAGACATAGATACAACAGCTGAAGAGGGCTGATTGAACCATAGTACACTCACATAATGGCATTGAACACAGCATTTTAATAAAGCAGAAACTCTAAGTCTACCGAGAAATTAGTGTTTACTTGTATAAAACGAGGGAAAGAATACCTATACTCAAACGTGCATAAGCAAAAATACACATGAAAATTTTTGATGGGGTATGTAGTAAGTTTTTTATCCTTAAAAATCTTTTACTACGTGGATACTGGATGCCAGGCAATGTTCTGGGCATAGACTCCTCTTGGCCACAAAGGACTAGCTCATGGCCATTCCCTCAATTTTAGCTCTCAGATATTCTGGATCTGGTCCTTAACTGACAGGTCTCCACTAACAAAGCATGGAATCGCCATGATACTCCAGACAATAGCAGTTACGATTCGTAGGTGCTCATGGTAGAAGCAAGGATGGAAGTTTCCCTAGCTGACCTCTGGGGAGTTTACTTTATTTCTCCTTTCAATAATTCTGTTTTGACTTCATGGACTTAATGGTTTAAAAAAAAAAAGTTGCAAGGTCCATGGAAGGAAAACAACATTAGGTACTAAAAATCAAAAGAGCCGTGTCTTTTAGTTTTCATAGAAAAAAATTGATGATATGTTCAAGTGAAATAAATGCTTCACGTCAGTGAATTTTAAATGTTAAGTAAATATTTATGTGACACCGAAGAATACGATCTGCATGTCGTCCCCTCACAATACGTTAAAGAAAATCTCTGTTCAAAACAGGAAAGAGGAAACAACAATTAATTCCCTCAGAGAGAGTCCGCTTTGCTATCTGTGTCTCCCCAGAGAGCCGCACAATGGGAATCAGAGACGTTGGAGAGGGGAGGCTGGGGTTGTCTGCATGTTTTACTCTGTGCGTAATCTAATCAGGAGAGAACTGGTGGCATGTCAAGATCAGCATCTCAAATTTAATATAAACCGTTTGCTTCCTCTCTGCTCTCTGAATGATCCTTGATGTGCACATGGCAGAGCCTATGCTCTGTCCGCTTCTGAAAACAAAACTGCAGCTACTGTGTACTTGATAGAAAAGAGGGAGAACTTGGGTAAGGTGGGGAGAACAGCATTGCAGAAAACTGAGGCAAGACACGGTGAGGGTTGTGCAAGGGGAGAAAGGGGGCGGGCGAGCCCTCAGCCCCCCGCCCTGCGGTCTCTGATGCTGAGCACACCGTGCGGAATGGGGCAGCCGTGGAAAGCAGTGACTTCACTCAGCAGGAAGACCTCTCACCTCCCGTCCTCGGTTAGTCACTCTTCCTTCATTCTTCCTTCCTCCCCCTAGCCGTGCAAAGTTGCGTATCAGAGTGTCAGTGGACCTTTCCTCTGACTGTGTCCAGGACCCAGGAAGAGTCACTACTTCCAGGAAGAAAGGACAAAGCCACGGCCCCTCAGGCAGAACTGCTGCAGCTCCAAGAACACTCCCGGTTGGGAAGCCAGCCAGGTGGGCACCAGCCAAGGGTGCGGCCAGAGTCCCCGCAGGTGCCAGTGATGGCCCAGATGAATCGCAGTAAACTGAGCTAGTGCTGAATTCTTGGGTACCTATGGAGCTCTTGTCCCCTGAGATCAGGGTCTGTCCATTGTTTGTTCCTAAAATGCTGGAGTGGCACATGGCTGTGGGACGGCAGTGGCAGAAGGCCTAGTAGGGTGTCTGCCTCTCCACCTCCAGGTGCTAGTTGGTACATGTAGGGAAGGGGCAGGGTCCATGTCAAGTGACGTCTGACATCCTCCCTCAAATAAGAAGACTTTTTTAATGCCACAGGCACTGCAGCCAAATAGCTTATGGGTTATTTATTGAAAACCCACACCCTTCCAGTGCTGCTGGCAGTGGCCATTCCACATTGCCAGTCAGGTTTGGTGAGAGGTGAAACAGAGGGGGCTGAAAATCACACCCTCCAGATGCCCGCTGGACCCACAGCTACCACACCCTGCACTCCACATGACTGGAAAGTAAGGGCCTACACAATTTCCTGAAATACCACAATGGACTAATTCATTGTTTTACCCAAACTCCTTCTTTCCTAAGGCAGTTTGGAGCTCTCACTAATTTCAAAGAAATTCAAAAAGAAAAATCATGGCCTCTCCTAAAGAAACACTTTTGTACCACTGAAGTCCTGGCAGGTTTCCCAGGAAGCTGACCTGGTGGGTACTTATTAGACCATCTGGGAAAAAAATAGAGTTGCAGGGGATCAGAAGATAAAAGGAAGGAACTAAAGGCAATGGAAGAATAGTAAGACAAAGGAGATGGAGAAAGAGAAAAAGAGGGTATAAAGTACTAAAGATGATTATTCACTCACAAAGTCCTTGCTGGTAAGGGACTGAATGACCCCACACCTTCCCAGAAAGCAGAGGGGCTTGTTTCATATAGCACAATGGTCCTTTGCTTTCTACTGACCGAGAAGCCAGCTCACCTCCCCTTCACCCTCCTTGTATTAACCTGGCCTTACCCAGTCTCTAGGCCAGGGCACTGCAGTAATGAACCTTCCTTAGAAGCTTACACTGGTGAATGAGTCTCAAGACTTTCTACAGAAACAGCTATCACAGCCACAGGGTTTGTGAAACTTACATCTTTTCCTTGGGCTTCAAAAACATGTTTCAATTAAACAACTTCTTACAAGTTTTATGTTCCACTGAGATTGGCCAAAACTCTGCACATGGAGAAGGGCTGAGAAGGTTAGAAGCAATAATACTTTTAATAACTGAAAGCTTCCCTGTCATCCAACCCGCGTTCCTATAGGGCTCACAGGCTCTAACACATGCGCACACACACATCATCACCGGCTGCCCCTGCTGCTGGCACCTCTCCCCAGCTGGGGACATGGCAGTCTAGGAAACTTGCCAGATTCCCAGTTATTCAGGCCTTAGGGCCTTGGCAACTCTCATCTCCCCCTGAGCAGTCCTCTGTAGTGGTATGAGAATGTTGGGGAAACAGTCACTGCATGGGGAGAAAAATCTATTTTTAACATTCCTACAACCAACAGAGACATCAGCCAAATGTGGGGCTGCATACCTATAAACTCCCATACAAAGAAAATGACAACTGCCAGGAGAAGAAGGGGAGTGTTTTTCTCCAATTTGATGAACCTACGAAAACATTCTGAGACCACAGATGCTTAAGAGAGATCCAGCTAGCTCAGTCTGTGGTGCTAATGAAGAAAGAGTAGAAAGCAAATTCCCCAAATGATTGAGTTATCTTTATCTAGAAGGAAAATATTATTGGCCACAGGTCCTGCACCTTGAATCTTAGCCAGACTTCTGGCAGATTCCTGGTCACCAGGGCTCTGGGAAGGAAATAGGAATAGTTCGATATTACCTAACTTATTTCTTAAAGTACAACTCCCATCCTACACCTTACCAAGCTTGGGGGAGCCCTAGAGTTGCATTTTCACATACAGAAAGTGTCAACGTCCTAACCCCCAAATCTCAGTCTATAGCCACTTGCCTACCCTGTCACTTGGTTTTGGTTTAAGCAGTAACTAGGAATAGGTAGCAATGCTACGCGGGGGTTGAGATCTGCTGTACAGTGTAAAGCCTCTCAAGAATCCCCAGCAATGCACTGGCATGGCCCCAGCCTAAGCAGGCTGCTGTGTCTCCAAAGGGCTAGCAGGTCTGGCTACCCAGCTCAAGCTGCTCCTGCATTCCTGATCCAAAGACACTAAGAAATTTGAGATAATCTGTTATATTACAATAGATACTTAATTCAGGAGGTAATAGATAAGGCAAGAGGAGAAGCTCAGGGTAAACATCAAAAGGAAACTATTTTTTAAACTGTGAGATTCGTTCATTCACTCAACCAATATTACTGAGTGCCTCGTAGATGCCGGGTATTGTACTGATCCTTCCTGTCACACACTTATTCTGCAGTGTGTAGAATTCTGGAGCGAGGCAGAGGGAGAATAACACTGCGATAGTCCAGACTACATCAGAATCATTATTACTTGGAAACCAGTGCCCATGTAAAATTGAGTTAGGCTGGCCTGGCTCCTAACTCCTGAGAGCTGGGAATTCAGAGACACAAGCAAAGTGCTGTTATCTTAAAAAAAAAAAAAAAAAAGGAATGGCTGCTGCTTCCAACTCCTGTGTAAGCTTTATCCCCTAAGCTTGAAGCTTTCAACCCCGTGGAAGCATAAATCATCTGGGAAGGCCATTATGAGTTTAATGTGGATGAATTTTAGATCCTTTTTATATTTTATTTTTGGATTAATATGAGGGTGTGTGTGATTAGGTTACACTGTTTGTGTTTGTTAGGTAAAATCCAAGTTATGGTTGAGTTCTGGTTCACCCCAGAAATGTGCCATATTCCCCCTACATCGTACCCTTTAGGCAGGAGCTTACTGAACCCCTTCCCTCTCTTTAGATCCTTTTTAGAGAGATTGTGCTGGGAAGGGAGGGAAATGGTGGGGCAGAAAGGGTCAGAGGAACTGCAGGGAGACTGGTGGCAGGAGCTAAATTTGGGGAATTTTACAGTCCAAAGCTGATGGGTGCTTGGTACATCTATAGCAAAAGATAAAACCCATTAAAAAATCAGATATTGGGAAAAAGTACCATTCATGTTATAGTAGGTGATCAAAATGCATTTTCTCTATCTGGAAAGGATCCTACAAGATTAGTGTTATCACCTCTACCAGACAAATGAGAAAACTGGGGGTGAGAAACCCTGAGTGACTCACCAAAGGCACATAGTGGTGATGGAGCCTGGTTTTGTACTATGTCTGACTCAAAAGTCCCTGGGTTCCCCACCATGTCACCTACATTAAAAAATAAAACAGACATCTTCCCCCTTTTATCTCATGGAGAAACTAGAAAAAAATACTCAAACATGTTGTTCATCTTTCTCTAACAGTTTAAGGATTTTTTTTTAAACATAAACTTTCCTTCTCAAATGCTGTAAATGAAAAAACTATGAAACATTATTAGCAGATTGGAACGGCAGAGGCCAATTTTTTTAAATGCATATTGGGTTTGACCAAAAGTTCTGAAAGGTTTTTTTGGAAACTAGCCTGCTGGCAAAGTAATAGAAAATGAGAGCTCACAGAGACAATTCCCTCTCGCTCCCCAACATACCTGCCAGGGAGCACAAAGGGGTGATGGAAGACCAGGGGCCTTACTTTCAGCTCATTTGTACTGATTCCAGCTATTTCGTTCAGAATTTTGAAAGGCAGGAGGAGAGGGAGGCGATGTGGGAACAAATACAATCACCACATAGGCAATATCCTCTGGGAACAAAAAGTTTATATCTGCTTAAGTCAAGCAAGGAAACAAGTTTCAGATCCCAGTGTTCCCTAAACTTGATCCCCGTGGTCCTGTGTCCAGCAGGAACACCTGGATATGAAGAAAAGGCCTATTTTTCTCTTTAGGTTAGTCCCCCCACCTCCATCTTGAGGCTACAAAGATTGAAAATAACACTTCTGTTCTTTTTTATTTTTAAATAAACATTATCCTTGTTCTTCAAACAGAGGGGTTAGCAAAGGCCCAGATCAAATAGATCATTGGAAAATTGGAAATGACAGGTTAATTTCTTGTGTATATCTGTGTTCAGGTGTATATTTAAGGCAGGAGAGACAAAAACAAAGACATGACATTCTTTTGTTCTCTCAAATCACCTGTCCAAGGGAAAAAAGATGGCAGTGTTCCAGAAAGCATCCATTCCTCATTTTAGAGCTGCCCTGGCCTCTCCACTAGCAGCCCTGCCCCAGGGACCCACGGGAAAGAAAGTTTCCACTGCATCAACCACCAAAACCAGGAAGAGAACACCAGCCACCTTCCTCTGGCCCTGGGGCAGCTGGGTGCTTTTGTAAAAGTTCACACTTTTACAGCTCAAGAGAAGGCCAGCTGACCTGTCTGGCTGAGGACTTCCTGAAAGAGGAGAAATCATTGACCTAAAGAGCTTCAGAAGTTGCTTCTCAGCCTCACACCCCTGCCAGTCCCACCTTCAAGGTGACAACCAGCTTGAAAACTATTCCAGAGATCAAAAATGACCTGTCATTCCTTAAGGGGAAAACTCATTTCCTATTGGAGTGTGGTGGCTAAGGCATTCTGGAAAAATGTTTGAAGGGCCAGAGGAGGGAAAAAACAGGTCTTTCTGTCAAGCAATGGCCACAATTTCTTGTCAAATCTGAGTCAGAACACAGAATGTAGATTAGGTCTATTAACATAATTTTGTCAATAATTTCTTCCAAATGGATTCTGGGGTTCTCTCTTAAAATAATAGTGAATTTCAAACTTCAGTGTGGATCAGAATTACTTGAAGGATTTGCTGAACCACACAATTTTGCTGAACCTCACCCCCAGAAATTTCTAATTCAGCAGGTATGGAGAGCAGTTGAAAATCCATTTTTAACAAGTTCAATGGTGATGTGACCAAGACCACATTTTAAGAACTGTTTAGACCTCATTAGCCACCTTATCTGAATCACTTAAAGTGATCAACTTACTTATACAAAGTAATTAGCGTCCTGATTAAGATGTAGAAAGCTAGAAAACCATCATTCCCATCATTATAACAAAAAACAGACCTATAGATCAATAGAGTCCAGAAATTAGTTCATATATGTACAAGTCTATTGACTTTCAAAGGTGCAAAGGCAATTCAATGGAGAAAGGACAGACTTCTTAACCAGTGCTGCAACAATTGATGTCCATATGCAAGAAATAGGCATAGACCCATGCCCTGCACAAAAATAAACTCAAAATGGACCACAGATAGAAACGTAAAACTAAAACTAGAAAATATCTGGAGGAAAACAAAATGTTTGTGACTTTGGAGTTAGGTAACAATTAGCTATGACATTAAAAACATAATTCATGGCTCAGCACCTGTCGCTCAGTGGCTAGGGCACCAGCCACATGCACTGGGGCTGGTGGGTTCGAACCTGGCCCAGGCCTGCTAAATAACAATGACAACAATAACAAAAAAATAGCTGGGTGTTGTGGGGGGCACCTATAATCCCAACTAATTGGGAGGCTGAGGCAAGAGACTCGCTTAAGCCCAAGAGTTGGAGGTTGCGGTGAGCTGGGACACAAGGTACTCTACTGAGGGCAACATAGTGAGACTCTGTCTCAAAAAAAAAAAAAAAATTTCATAAGAGATAAAAAGGTGATAAACAGCAGTTTTCAGAGAACGTAAATTAAAATAACAGTGGAATGCCACAACATACCTATTAGAATGGCTAACGCTAGAAAAATAAAGGCAAACCTGCAAACATCTAGTGCTGGTGTGGACGCAGTGCTAACATTGCCCCTTTCCTACATTCCTGGGTGGAATATGAAATGGTTCTTCCATGTTGGAAAATATGAAATCAAACACATGCTTACCATACATGATCTAGCAATCCCACTCCTAGGTGTTTATTCAAATGGAAAACTTACCTTCACATAAAAACCTATATGTAAATATTTATAGCAATTTTATTTATTTATTTGTTTATTGAATGGTAACTATGTACATTAATGCAATTCTGGTGTACAGTGTGGTGTTTTCGCACACAATCCAAAACACTTCCATCAAACTGGTTAACATAGCCTACATGTCATTTTCTTAGTTTTTGTGTCAAAATGTTCATATTCTACTCTTAGAAAGATTCACTTGTACCCTTGTAAGATAAACCACAGAAGGGATCCCTCCAATCTCCCTCCCTCCACCCATTTCTCCCTCCCCTCTCCCTCCCCCCTCCTTGTATTCTTAGACTGTTATCAGGAGCTTTCATATAAAAGGTATAAATTAATTTCATAATAGGGGCGTGTACATTGGATATTTTTTCTTCCATTCTTGTGATACTTTGCTAAGAAGAACATTTTCTAGCTCCATCCATGTAGCAATTTTATTTATAATCACCAAAAACTGGAAGCAATCCTAGCATTTTTCAACTGGAAAATGGATAATCAAACCAACGAAGGTGCAGCTGTACGACAGGATTCTACTCAGCAACAAAAAGGACTGGGTTATGGATACAGACGACAACACAGATACATCTCAAAGGAAGCACGCTAAATGAAAAAGAGCCCAAAAAGCTGCACATATACTCTACAATTCCATTTAAATGACGGTCTGGAAAAAGCAGTATTACAGGCGCTGACGAGATCAGTGGTTACTAGGGACTGAAGGGGATAAAGGGTTTGAGACCATAAAAGGGAAAAGGATTGTGGCAGTGGTTACACGAACACATGTATTTGCCAAAACTCAAAGAACTTATGCTAGAAAGGATATTTTTTATTGTATGTAAAGACATCTTCATTATTTTTGTAAATGGGAGAATTAGGGCAGATTTACTATATCCCTTAGAAAGCTAGAAAAACCATCCTTCCCATCAGTCTTGTCTCAGAGGGTGCTAAAGACAAAACACGGCCCTGAGGACAATTTAGAATAAGCATATGACAGCAGCATTTATTTTTGTTGGAGAGTTTTTTTTTTGTTTTTTTTTTTTGAGATAGAGTCTTGCTATATTATCCAGGCTGGACTCCAACTCCTGAACTCAAGTGATAATCCTACTACCTCAGCCTCTTGAGGAGCTACGACTACAGGTATACTATGGAATGCCAATGCACTTAAGGAGCCAAGAACTCAACTGAGCAGAAGAGACCTTAAAAGTCGGAGTTCAGAAGAAGCTGGGATACCCACTGGGTATAAACCAGGTTCCCTCTGCCACCTGGTTCTACTACTCCATAGGCCTTTCATTCTTCTTTTCGTCCTCCTAGCACCCCAGGTCAGTCTCACCTACCACTCTCAGAAGTCACACTCATTCCTCCCTCCAAACTTCTCCTCTGGCCCTTCTTTCTTCCTGGGCCCTCCTACTAATCTAAGTTGTTCCCATCCTTTAAGATCCAACTCTTCT
>NW_003852419.1:4335456-4335797 GCF_000181295.1 Otolemur garnettii | reverse complement strand
ATCATACTAGGCTAACGTCATCATATTCTGAGTCTCATGTTACATTTTTATTATATGTTCTCTGGTTGCTTTACAGTAAACGGTAAATAAACAATGTAATATGCATAGAAGTAATCACAAGGAAATGATCTTTTCTTCAGAAGCTTTCTCCCTGGCTTCGCAACTCTTTTGACTATTAAGTTTGTAGTGATAAGGAGATCACTACTCCTCATTTGGTTTGGATATACAAACTCCTTTCAATAACAGATACATGTGTGAGCAAGTTTGAGAATTGTTTTTCTCTCTCCCTAGAGTTACTGGGGCCACACAAGGACCCTGTATACTCCAAGGCCCCTTTCTAA
>NW_003852419.1:4330321-4335117 GCF_000181295.1 Otolemur garnettii | reverse complement strand
TGCCTGCTCCCCCCACACATAAACACAACTGAATCACAATCTCTGGGGTGGAGCACAGGCACTGGCATTTTTCTTTTTTAAAACTCACAAGGGGCTTCTAATGTGCAGCCAGTGTTTAGAAGCCCTGGCAGGAAGAGTGGGTGGTGGTACAATTAAAAATCAGGAGAGGCACTGAGGGATGAGAGCATTGATCAAATCAGTGGCTCTGACTCAGCAACTGCCAGTGATATTGACCAAGTGTTTGTGGTTCAACATCATTTTGGGACACAAGTCATAGTTGGTTATGCCAGGAGAGCGAATCCAGAGCACAGGGAGAGGAAATTGGGTGTTCAGGCGAAGGAAAGGGAAGGGGAAAGAAAAAAGAGGGAGTGGGGATAACTTTCTATCCAAAGTGAAAAGCGAATGGAAACAGCCCTGGATGGGACGTCCAATAATGGAGAATGGTGTGGGTTCCAACCTGTATCACAGCCTGATATGTGACCGCTGGATGGGTCTCTTGCTTTAGCCATGTCTTCCAAAGTAAAATTACATGGGATAGTTCTGTGTTTTTCAAGTTCTTTTTGGTGCTAAGATTCTCCAGGTGTGTTCCATCAAAAGTTCTATGGCATTAAACATGCATTTACTTGGACCCATGGCAATGGAGAAGGGGCTTCAGAACTGAGTACCTCCCAGGTCATCTAATGCAAATGATAAAATGCAAGAATTACCTAGAGTTATTTTAGAGCTGTCCTTACTGAGAGTGTCGTTATCTCACACACTGCTCAGTAATCTCAAGAACGGCAACTGGCTTGACATTCTCATCCACTCAGTTAGATTTCAGGGTGAACTCAGCCTACAGTGTAAAGCAAATTCTCATACTGTAACCTATAGTTTTATTTGGCTGCTGTGTTTTGTCCTCTTAAGTTATAAGCTCCTTGAAAACAGACCCCAGTTGTCTAATAAAATTTTTGTGTTATGTGGCACAATACGGCTTAAACAAAGCATTCTCAGTGTTCTTACTTTTTCTATAAAAGTTACACTCCAGGAAAACTGCATGCCAATGGACTTCCCAGCAATCAGACCCAATTTTAAGTGTACAGCGCATTAATGCTACATAAGGGAGCCCTGTGGTGAGTGCTTCTGAAGAGTGACTAACTCTTTTGATAATGCTAATAATTACACCTTAATCCCACTATTTGGTAAATCTAAATTTTAACAGAGCAACGTCAATGTAAAATAGGGGTTGCTTTATGCTCCTTTAATTTGAACCCTTAACAAGGGGGTAGTTTAAGGTAAGTTCTGTTTGTAGTGCATGCTACTTTAGAATATATACTTTCAAAAGGGTATAAAAGGGTGTTTTATTGGTTTAAACTTTAGGGTGCTTCTCTGTGTTATGCCAGTTAGGGAACAGCACAGCGACAACTATATGTACACTTCCAAGGTCTAGGAGCAGCACAGTGCAATTAAACAAGCACAGTCACTGAATTAGGGCCCAGGACCCTCTGCTCACCACCACTCTGTTGTGTGCTCTCAGATGAATCCCTTTCCTTTTCTGGGCTTCAGTTTGTTTATCTTTATGGTGGAAATATCAGACTGTGTGATTTCTAAGTCCTTCCCAGCTCTGATATTCCAGGATTCTAGGGTCAGGTGAGGCTGTCATGTTTTACACTCCTAAAACCACTCTGTGTGCTTTGATTCAGCTTGGCACAAACTTAGAGCATAAGATGTGGGAGAACCAAGTTCACCATGTGTGGCTGTATAGATTGTGCACTGCACAGAAGTGTTCACCCTTTGCTACATTTGCCTCCAACCCAGAGCTGCGTTGGTTCAATTAGTACCTCATTGTGTTAGGTGCTGATGGTCTGGTTTGGCACTAGGGAGAGTAGGAGCTTTAGACCTAAAGGCAGCAGAACACAGCTCTTGTGGTTAACACCTAAGTGTGGCCCAATGCCAAAAGGCTCAGGTGTGGAGAGAATGGACACATAAATATTGCCTAGTGTCAGTGGGGAAGTCAGGGTTGAAGAGGAATTACGGAAGCCCAAAGTCATGCAAGACTGAGTGATGGATCTGAGATGACTGTGACAGGGAACTTCCTGGGAGGTCTACATGAAGCTCTTTCCTCGATGACCTGGTTCCTCCCTAAAGCATTAGGTTAAAGTTGTATAGAGCAGCACTCCCCCATCCTAACCACTTATCAGAGTCACCTGGCAAGCTGGTGTAACCACAAACTCCAAAGCCACTCCCTGATTCTTTTGGGTGAGTCTTGAAAATCTAACTTTCATCAGCTCCCTAGGAAATCTGTTGCAGCCAGCACTACATGGACAACATGTTTGAAGAACACTGGTTTAGAGCAAATGTCTGGGCCTTGGGCATTAAGTCATGAGAGGGGTTGGAGTATAATTCACAGTTATGACCAGGGATTGACAAAATAGGGATGTGCAAGGACACTATTTGGGGCTTTCTGTCATGGTTGCCTATTGAACATGTTCCCACATCAGGAGTCCATGTGGGCAAAAATAGGTGTAAGAAATGAGCCTGGAGTTCAAGGGCTTAATTATAGGAGCCAGGTTCTTAGGAAAACCAGTCTTCCCACTTGCCCACCGCTGCCACTTCCTCATCCTCAAATACTTCTCTCCTGAGCCATCAAAAGTGTGAACAGACACCAGGCAGCACAGGGCTCATCTGCATCTCGCCCCAAAACAGCTATCTCTCTCTCTCTGCCCTCCGTGTACTTGAAGTAATCTTTCTCACTCTGTGTCTTATTAGAGACACTTGGCCTGGGACATCAAACCAGGCATCCTGTAATCCCTGGGGAAACTGGGGCAGAATCCAGAATAAACTCTGCTAATGACCTTGAAAGCTATTTTCTGCTCACCCAGCCAGAGTTCCTCATGCAAAGGCGCTGTGACATCTTTATCAGCTATCGTCAAAATTAGAATGTGAGAAGCAGAAATGAATTAACTCTCAATGAGTATAACTGAAATCCTGCCAGCAAATTTCAAGTTAAAGCTTTTCATAATAAAAAATGAGAATCAAATACATTCATCTAAAGACTAGAGATTGGTTGATATCCATTGTAGGGTAATAAAATTACCTGTTCTATAAGGCAGTGATCTGTTTTTCCTCCTGATGTTAAAAACTAAGCATTAGTTTTTGGTAAATAGGTTCAATTAAAGAATAAAACAAAAAATTCTACTTAGCTGAAAACAGTTTCAGCCTTTGGTCAAATTTTCATTCTGCAGAAAACTATTTTGTTATGTTCCCCAGGATACCAATTAGGGACATATTTTCTAAGAATTCATTTTAGGTGAGTGTTCTGCTTCATAAAACTTAAAAAGAAATTAAAAACGTGACTAAATCTGTAACCATTCTAAGAAGTCAGCAGTTCAAAAGTCAATGTACTTCCAATTTAAATCCCAATTGGGTTTCTCATGAAAGAAGAAGTTGGTCCTAAAATTTAAAGAAAAATGGCCAAAACAAGGTTGATAAATTTCTTTAAAAATTGAAAAATACTTAGACTGCAAGTTTCTTAAAAAAAACAATGGAAACCTACTCTATCAGACACCAAAACTTTATAGCTAACACAATAGAAACAATGTATCATATTAGCTCAGGGGGACAGACAGACCAAAGGAATAGGACAAAGATCAGAAACAGGAGGTCAATAGAGAAAACACAGACTGATGGAAATACGATCCTGGGTCCACAGCTGTCAAATTGGAAAAAAAGAAGTATAATGAGACTCAAATGTAAAAAGCAAAACACCAAAGCTTTTAAAAATAGAAAAATATTTGTATCTGTAAACAGGGAGAGATTTATTAAACAGAATGCAAAAAGTACAAACCAAATATAATCATGTTAAGATGTAAAACTTTGCTCAGAAAAATACCATAAATTATGATGACAAGCCACAGATAACAGATTTAGTTCAATATATCTCAAAATCCCTACTGTCGAGCCAACAACGAAAAAGAAAAATAACCAAAACATGAATAATTTCTTTTAAAAGGGATATAAAATTGGCCAATAACCCTGAAAGGATCCTCAACTTTAAAGGCAACTAGAGAAATGCAAATCATAACAATGGGATGCCACATCACATGTATTTGTTGGCAAGCCTGAAATCAGACGTCACTAAGTGTTGGTGAGTATGTAGATAAACTCTTGCAAACTACTAGTGGGGTGTGAACTATGACCATGTTGAAGAGCAACCTCCCAATACTTAACTAAGCTGATGTGCTATGCTATAAGGCAGAAATTCCTTCCCAAGTATATATCACAGAGAAAGTTGTACACGCATGCCCAAAGAGACATATACAAAGCTGTTTGATGGAACACCATTTGTGGTAGTAAAAACCTGGAAACTTAAATGTCCACGAAAGAGTGAATGGAGAAAAATTGTGCTACTGTACTGTCATACAAGGAATGTCATCAGTTAAGATGATGAACCAGACTTATTATATCAACACAGGTAAGTCTTTAAGACAATGTTCCATTAAAAAACTTACAAGAGGACACGTATAGAATACCATTCGTATAAAATCAAGTTCACAAAACACTTGCAGGCACACTTATTTCAAAAAAGCACCTGCATATGAATGGACTAAGCACTGACAGCACACTAGTTTCCTCTGGGGGGAGAAGAAGAACAGAAATCCCCCCACAAGGGGGACTTCCACTACCTAATGTTTTATTTCATCAACAAAGAAAATAAAAAAGATCTAAAGCAATTCTTTTTTATATATTTGGTTAACTATGGGTAAGGAGATAATTAGATGGTCACTACATTATTCTTGCTTTTTTATCTATGTCTGTAA
>NW_003852419.1:4324494-4330116 GCF_000181295.1 Otolemur garnettii | reverse complement strand
TTTGAATGTGCTACATGATGGTATAACATGGACTTAACCTTGGCATATTGAATTTGAAGAGGTGACACAAGACCACTAGTGATTGTCCCGCACAGTACAACTTTAAAACAGATGCAATTCACAGGTTCACTGTTCCCCAGAGCTACAGTCACTTGCCACTATCTGACTCGTAGACATAAGATGTTTAGGTAGGTAAGCGAGACCTGAACACAGTCTGGAACAGGGAGTTGTATTATGGTACAAAGACAACGCTGCCTGAATTCCTCCTGCTTCTCAGCCATTTTTATACCTTGGTTGGGTAAAATAGGTTATAAAAGGGATATAGATACAGCAAAGAAATTTGACTTCAAAGAAAATCACCAATTTTTTTATTATTATTATTTCTATAGTAATTATCACCACAAATCTAGAAACCTGATGCTTTTCAATTAGAAGATAATCAAGCAAAATGTTAAACTGGCGGAGTGACAATTAGAGAGACTACCCGACAAAATGGACACGTTTGCTAAAAAGGCAACTGAAAACAGTGCCCTGTGACGAACCACATAAAGATGTCTCCGAGCAGCCAAGAGCAAATGATGACATGTGCACATTAGAATAGCTGTGCTAGTACTGTATTGTAAGCGTTACCTTGATTTCTTAACATTTGGCCGTTTTTTAGTGTTTACCGTTTATGTCTTAAGTATCTTTTTTTGCAACAGTTTGAGGTAATTCATATACCATACAATTCGCCCGTTGAAAATGTATCATCAATGATTTTTATGTTTACAGGATTGTGCAACCATCCCCACGGCCTATTTTAAATACCTTTATACCCCAAAAGATTAGCCTCGTGCCCTCAACCAGGCATCTCTTATTCCCCTGGCCCCCTCCTCTGACTCTTGGGCATCACTAATCTACTTTCTGTCCGTGCGGATTCACCTCTTCCGTACGTTTAATATAAATGGAACCGAAAGTGCTCATTTGTGAGCATCTCTCCATTAGCTTCATCCATATCGTAGCTTGTCCCAGCACTTCATTTCTTTTTATTGCTGAATAAGGTTTGATTGTATGGATACATCACTTTATGTGGCAAGGTTTTCACAATAACAATAAATACACCAGGTGATCCAGAGGTTCAGAGTCTTCTGTTTGCCCTGTGATGTGACTTACTTGTAATGAAAGATGAGCTAAACATCTCAGAGTCCGGGTCTGAGTCGTTCTTGGAGCTCCCAGCTGCTGTAAGCTAAGAGGCGGCTACTTTGCATACCCGGGGTATGAAGGAATTGAGACCCCTCCGTGGAGCAGTGATGGTCATGTCTTATGCTCCCAAAACATTCTGAACTGTTCCAGAATGTGGTCACATCCATGTTTACTGGACTTCCCACAGAAACCCCATGAAGCAGGTAGGGGAGGTGTCACCCCAGTAAATCATGCTGGTACCTTTCCTCTTGACTGGCTATCTCCTGGGGCTCCAACATGAGTCTCACCAAGGTCAGGGGCAGAGAGCAGGCAGGGCGACCCTCATCACTGACCTTTGAACAAGCAAGCACTGGAGGGCTGACATCTTTGTCTCTAGGCCCCTGCCTTTTCTTCCCTCAAGTAAATGTCTCAGCAGTGCCCTGCTTTCCACCCCATCCCCACCCCCACAAGCCCTGGGAAGAGCTGCGCCAGCATGTCCCAAGGTCCTGACTTGGGTCATTTATTTAATATAAGCTGTATCATTTCCATACAATTTAAATGGAAAATAGATTCAAGTGAAGTGAGCCAGAAAAGAAATGGTAACGCAAACAGTCCCAAAGGCTTCACTGCACAGTTAGTCACAGTTGGCTTAGCATGACTCGTGGCCACTATGGTCCTACCAAGGATCCTGTGGTCTTAGAGCCCAGCAGTAGGCAGGGATTGGAGCGATGTAGGGATCCCTCCTGGTTCTTTTAGTTCCACAAGCTCTGGCCACCATGGCTGGCATTCAGCCAGCATCTTATGCCCTGGGAAGGCCTGTCCTTGTAGGTGAGGATTAATAAGTCCTTGTCATTAATAAGCACAAAGTAACTTATGCAGGCAGAGCATTGAATCCACTCCACTTTTTGGTTTGTCATCGCCACCACTAATGATGGCTTTGCACACAGGAGTAAGTGGCCGTTTGTGTGGTCTCTTTTTAAAAGAGAGAGAAGCCCTTCACCAATGGCCTTCCCCCTCCAGTGCCTGGCAGTCTACCATTGCCAAGTCGTTCTTTCCTCTCAAAAGGATATAAAGATGAAGAGCCCTGGCCTTGGGGGCAGCTGCCAGGTTCTACTTCTGACCCTCACAGATTCACAACCCCTCTTTAAAACATCTCTAAGGAAGGAGTAATAATGGTAAGTGCCTCACACAAGACTGAGGGGAGAACCCAGAGTTCATGGAAAGCACTGAGCACGTGGCTGGCAGATAGTACAGGCTCAGTCGGGGACAGCTGTGGCTGTTGCGTAGTGTAGCCTTGCCTGGGTCTTCTCCCAGAACATGTCCTACTCTTAGTACACTGGTGTCTCTGTCATTCTCCTGCCTAATGAGAAGAATCTGTGGGAACCGAAGGCTCAGGGAGGTGGAATCACCATTACTGGGGAGAAAAAGGGCACTGAAAGGGGAGGCTGGGGACATGAAGACAAGTGTCCCCACTTTACTGAGGGCCACCTCTATACCCATTTGCAAAAGGGTTGAGAGGAATTCATCAGCCTGTATGTCCAAGGATTTATAAATGAGGTCACTTGAGGTTCTTGTGTTTGAAAATTCAATTACGAAAGGAGGAATGCATAGACCTTATGTCTACAAGTCAGTGAGTTCTGACAACTGCAGACACCAGTGTAACCACTCTCACAACCTGGGCTGTGTCTTACATACTGTGCTGGCTCAAAGGCACATCATGTAGAGCTTGTATGTCAGGAGCACCTGCTGGAGAGACACTCCCTGAAGCCCTGGTACCCAGGGGCAACCCACAAGGTGAGGAACACAAGCAGCATCAAAAAGTCTACAAGGAGGAAATGGACCTACAAGAGTTAAGCCGAATCTCAGTGACTTAGTGACTCAGTCCTAAAAGGCTTGGGGTGGGGGGAGGTCAATGAATTCAGGTAGGAATAGGTACAGATCAGCCCTTCGGGGTTGCCAAGGTGGTCGAGCACTGGCACAGACTCATAACACCTCCGCTCTTCCCACTCCGCTGCCACCCACGCCGTCTGTGCGCCTTTGAGTAAGTCACAGCACAGTTCCTCAGTTTCCAAATCCATAACATGATGAGAGTGGACCAAATGCTTTTCTGTGTCTTTTCTAGCTCTAGCAACTTAAACAATCCTGTGTTGATTATCTAAACTGGGCAGCTTCACTCCGGGGTGACTGCAGTTTCTCCTTTGTTTCCTTAGCAGATGCAGCCTTCCCCGCAGTGTCTGGGGCACTCGGCAAACCCGGATCTCTCCTGATAAAGAGGACACAGAAAGCAGGAGAGGGAGGCTTGGTTTACACCAAGATAGGGTAACTTAACTGACACATTTTTATATCCTGGCATCTCGTGAGAACTTTATATTCCTGTGTCCTCCTCAAAGTTATTTGGAACAGTGGAACTGGAGAACTTTGGTGGGGGTAGGGGGCACTGCCAAAAAGAAATTCTGGCCTGTGTAATCTCAACAATTGTGAGTCTTTGCAGGAAAACTCGTTCTCATCTTAAATGACTAAATTCTAAGTAACCTGCAAAGTGCAATTCAAATGTTACTTTCTCTCGGAAGCTCTTCCCAAAACCGATTAGAGGGGGGCTTCACAGTGAGCTCCTGTAGCCCTCTACCATACTCCCCTCAACCTTTTGGCACATGTGATCTGAACTATAGTGTAACGCCAATCTCCTGGCTGGAGTTCTTTTAATCTTTCATAGGCACGGTAAATGCTTTGTACATGGTAAATTCAAAATGGAAGAAGAAAAGAATGAATGTTCAGAAAGAATGTTTGGTTTAGGGTAAACTTGAGTCCCTTAACAAAGATATTCACCTCTCCTAATACTCAAAAGCAGATTACCTAAAATGAGCTCATATAGCCTGATGAATCCTCACTGCTGAACTGTACCCCCAATGATGTCATCATTCTCTTTTGGCTAAAATAATTCATCAACATAAAATGCACACAAGTTGGAATATCATCGAAAATAAGTGATAATTATAGTCACATGTATTTGTGTGTGTAGCACTGTCAAATATACCAAGAAAAGAAGTGAAGCAGCAGATAGCACTTGGAAAGTGGAAATAGGAGGTTAGGGAGGGGGCAGCATTTCTTTTACACCTTCAAGCGCTCTTAGGTACTGCTAAAATGTTTTATTATAAGCATATATAGTTCTATTATTTAAATCTGATTAATTAAAAGAGGCTGCAGAGAATGTTGGTGTGTGTGCTCACTTAGTTACATGTACACTATAACATACATAATGCATATTATTGTTGAACAAACTGAATGAAGGAGAGTGAGTGACTTTCCTAAGAGTTAATGCCCGAACCAGAAAACGGTGTGCGCTTATTTAACAAAGTGCAGGAAAGAGGGAATTTGTATTCTGTTCCTGTTCTTACCCTTCCTATGGGGACCTGGCCATTAGACCAACAGTAATTTACTGAGTGCACGCCCCATGCCAGCTGCTCCTCAAGAGCCACGGGGACCTTTCACATCACAATGACTGTGTGTTCCTCATGTCACACGTAATATGACACTATTGATTATACTGGAATTTACAGGAGGCTGCTCTTTTATATCCCCTAAGTGGATTCCAAGAAGGAATATGTTGTATATTGTGTTTTTCTCTCCTCCCTTGTACAATTTGGAAGTCAACAACCAAGGTTATTATGTTCTTATCCTACCCAACATGTACATTTTTCAAGGAATCTCAGAGTACACTCAAATAAGCACTATCACTGGCCAGAAATGTTTCTATAATTGGTATTTTTGAAACTTAACTAGAACAATGACTCATTCTGTCAGCATGTAACATAGAGAACCAGAGTGTTTTAGAGAACTGCCCCAGGTAAGCACGACAAGTAGAGGTTTCTAATGCCTGGTCCCTGTGCCTCTCTAAGCAACAGTGTTCACATTCCATGGACCATGTCAGAGATGTCACGCCTCAAAAAACAAATTGCAAATAGCAATTAGATTTAGTTCCTAAGAGTTTGCTTCAACAGCTTCTTGGAATGACAGAGGCAACATGCACAGAACTTCAGCTACCTGCAGTAGTCTCTTGCCTGGTTGTCCTGTTTTAATCAGGATTAGGTCTGCTCTGCACCAAGTGTCATTTATTCCAGCGAACAACCCCTCACCCATCCTCAAAACCCAGCACCTTCTAGCAAGAGTCAGCCAGAGAAGCCTGTTGTGTAATCATAAAATCCTGGGGTTCAAGTGGACCTGAAAGGTTATCTATGTCAGTAGCTAACGTCCCTCCTAGGTGATGCCAGCATATGCTTCAATTGCTCAGTGACCACTCCGGAACTCCAGAGAGAATCACGCTGGGTCTCCCCTTCTCCTTATTTCAACTGTTCATCCTTCAATGTCCAGCTGCAGCCCTGCATCCCCCTCAACCCTCCCACTCTCCGACCCTTTCACGGCTCTCCCCACCCTGGGCTGCTCAGTCTGGCGCTTTATAATATC
>NW_003852419.1:4319229-4323333 GCF_000181295.1 Otolemur garnettii | reverse complement strand
TTAAAAGTGCATTACATAACTACTCTGGAATCACTAAATTTTAATCCACTGCATTTTAATGGAATTGAAAGTGTCTCTTTAAATGTCTTAGCAACCTAGTCACAAAAGTTGTCCCCAGATGCTACTCTATGGGAGAATACAACATAAAATGACAAGTACCAGGTGGAGAAAGGACAGCTCCAAGGCCCAATCACCTGATGGCAAGGCTTATTAGGGATTGAAATGGTGAACACAGAGGAAGGTGATGGTGCCTATCTCTCATCTGTCACTATTCGGGTGCTACTAAATAAACTCTTAAGATTTTTAATTACAACACTTCACACCTGGATCAATTTTCTCTCTCCCAAAACAGACTTACATTCATTACTTCATTGAAGCTCTCATGTGACCCTCTGAGTGAGGCTCAGAAGGGTGTAATGTGTAGAGGTCTGTTTCTGAGTTGTTTTTATGTTTATAGGAGAAGAAAGGACAGGGAGAGTTATAGCCCAGCACCTCCTCCACCCTGGCAGGGTGCTCTGGGCTGGATTTCACTGGGGAGGGCAGGGTTGGATGAGGTCGAGCCAGCGTGGAATTAGCCTACTGCACTGGATTCCTGAGAGTTGACTCAGCCACAAAGCTCCACAAGAACAGAGTGTTGAATGTGCTCAAATGAGATGCCCGCCGTGCATAACTGGGTGAAAAGACCCTGTTTCTACCCTCAGGGGCTTACAACCTAAAACAGGGCCGATGCCTTATTAGGGAACTGTAAATAAACAAGAAAAAACTGGCACAACTTTGTTAAGTATAAGCTTTCTCAATTTGAGCAAATCTGCACATTTGTTTACTTTGTTCTGAAAGTTGCTGAATAAGGCATGATCCATGTACAATGAGTTTATAAATCAAATAACCAGAAAAAGGCAACATTTAGGCAAAAGAGAAGGGATCCGTAAGTTAGGAAAGAATGCAGTTTGGAGGCCAGGAAGTTTGCAAACAGAATAACTAGCTGCTGCGAGGATGCGCTGGAGTGTGAGGGACTAAAATGTCCAAAGGCCCCCAAAAGGTCAGGCATGGGAGCAAGGTGGGAAATGCAAGGACACAGAAACAGGATAGGGCAGGTTCTGGTTCACCTTAGAGAACACAATCAAAATCTACCACTAAGTAATTATGAACAGTGCCACTTTTCATTCTCGGCTATACCCTTTCTTGGAGGATAAGTTACGTAGTCACTTGGATTCTCAAGAACCCACAAGATGCATTGAATTGCTGGATAGCTTTCTCTCCAGTCAAGCATTCCACGCCACCGTCTATATTTGCACAACCTCTAAGGAGCTAATATCACACACACAACCCCTACAATCAGCCCTGCACTGAGGCAAACAGCATGCCTGTTTTCTCCCTAGCAGATGGTTATGTGAGTGTGAATAGTCTTTCTTCATTTCTGGGGCAACACTGGCTCCTAAGAATGCAAGGGACACAGAGGGGGTAGAAAAGGAGGTAGAAGAGGAGAGCAAGAACTGAGAATTAGGGGTTGGGACCCTGTGATCAACAAGATGGCTCTCACTCTAGAGAAACCAGCCTGGTGGCAAAGAAGACGGGTGACTTTGGGTCTGGTGAGATATATCTTCTACTCTTGGATCCCCATGGCCATTTGCTAAGCCTCAGCTTCCTCCTATCTTAAAAAAGGGGGAGAGGAGGCATAATATCTGCCAGAGTTTGTGTGGCATTTAGAGTGTAAGTATCATAAAGCACTTGTTATGTAGTAGGCACTCAATAATGGCAGCTGTGATTGGAACAATGATCTTACTAAAGAGGAATTTTAAAGCATAACCACCTAAGATGTGGCTCCCGACACACTTTGGCCTCCACACCATACTTGTCACCAATAGAAACATGAGAAGGTGACCTTTGAGGTGGGCCAAGGGACACAGCTACAGCTGGGATACCAACAGCTTTCACTGTAACCCCCCATACAGGTATTTTTATATAAGAGCAATTATAAAACTATAAATAAAAGGAAATTTTGTAAAAGAAAAGATAAAAAGCCATGGATTCAAAGTTGAACTTGTCTTTATCCCAACTGAAGGGGAGCACTTCGCTCATCCCCTGGGAGCACTCTGCTTTCACGATCACTGCCTAAGGAGACCATAGCAAGAAGGCCCGCACATCCATGGAGTTAAAAACACAAGCACTATGAGCCTCGTGTCTATACCAGGCTCTAGTCTTGATGCTGGAGATTCAACATCACGACCCAGGCAGGTAAACACCTGGCTGATTACAGCCTGAACCTCTAAGTGGGACTGACAAAGCTATAGCTTTTGTCCCTGCTCCTTTTAATAAGTTCCTGCAAGAAGCTGTGGGGTGGAGGAAGCCTCCCAGAACGGAGAGGGGACATGCCCTACACCAACAGAAAATCTCCCAAAAGCCATGCTTCACAATTCAAATAATATTTTACTTTTAAGAAAATAACAGCAAAGTCAAAGCTTATGTAAAAGGAAGCAGCAGCAGGGGTTGCAGGCTGCCTTGGTGCGTGCTCTGGCTTCAGTGAGGCTGGGAAAGTCTGGCTGCGACTTTGGGAAGCCTTCTGCCAGGGCCACACGGGGGCACACGAGTCAACGCTTGGATCCAGGCCTCTGGCTGGCTGCCTCTGTGTAGAAAGGCATCGGAGGAGGAAGCGTACGGGCGGGAGGGCAGAGGCGCTACCGGGGATAACTTCTCGCTTGGCCCACTGCCACTGAGGAAGGTCCAAGGCAGATCGTCCTTGGATGTTTCAAAACCTTGTGGGCACTGGCCCAGAGGTTCCCCTCACCTTCCAAGCACATTCTCAGCACCCTTGGGGCACAGGCTTCTCAGTTATCAGGCAGGGGGAGGAGGTAGGAGGACTGAGTAAATAAATGCAATGTCTGAGTAAAACAACCTCTTGACCTGATACCAGGGGAGCAAAGGATGGCCTTAGAGGACTGCAGGCTGGGGGCGGGACGGCAGATCGTGCTGACATGAATAGCACGCTGGCCCTCAGCTCCTGCCCTCTTAGGGTAAAGAATCAGCCTCAGCTGCAGGGTAGCAGGCTGGTTCCTGACAGGTCTCCCACGCCCTCAAGTCAGCACCTCCTCACCACCACAGATGGGAACCCCAGGGGACAGACCAGGGGTCCAGCCCTCCAGCATCCCCAGGCACCGGAAGCCACAGGCAAGCCTGCACTGCCCAGCTCCAGCACACCCTTCCTTCCAGAACAGGTCCAAATGCACACTGACACAGCAGATAAACTCGGATGTTATTTAAATCATCACCTTCTAGTAAGAATTCCACTAAGCTGCAACTTCATCTGAAGACTTTAAAGAAATATTTCTTTCCTGCCCCCTAAGAGCTTTCATCTCTCTCCTTTTTGCACCAGAACTAGATGGAGTTTATCACAAAACACTTCTTTTTTGTTTATAAACATGGACTGATTTGTAAATTTTGAAGCAATAACTTTATTTTCAGATAAAACTGCACTTCAAAGAAGTTTTTAGCTTGAGGTTTGCTCTAGAGTGAGGGGGTTCGTTCTCCTCTGCCCCTCTTATCTGTCATGAATGGAACAGTGTTCAGTCAGTAAAAGTCAATAGTTGCCCAGAATCATTTCTAGAAGGGACATATACACACTTTAAACTTAAACACTTACCTAAAAACAAACATGTATGACCAACAGAAGGCCACACTCTGTAAAGTATGGCTCCTGTTTTGAGTTCTGCGTGGCCTCTTTCTTACAGATAGTGGGTTATCTGTAATTTCTAATTTTGGTTTCTTTCTACTGGAGCAAAAACTAGAGATACTTTTGAAGTAACCTGAATTCAGAATTTGTATTTATCCATGCTTCCCATATTTTGTTTTCCCACATAATTCAACAGTAATTTTCATAGCAATTCATCCTTATACTTTCCATCATTCAGTTTAGTTTTCAGAGAAATTTCACTCTTATCTCATTAGTTTAAATAAGATCGAATCAAAACTATGCTATTACAAATAAGAACCACAAACGTACGTGACTTGATAAAAGTACTACTAACAGTGGGGCCAGACCTGGAGGCAGGAGCAGAGAGTGGGGTGTTCTACCATGGCTAAGAGCTCTCAAGTACACCCTGAGCCTCA
>NW_003852419.1:4316533-4317896 GCF_000181295.1 Otolemur garnettii | reverse complement strand
AAAGAAGATGTTCACGAGAAATGTAAAGTTGTAAGAGAAACGCAAATTAAAATCCATGGATAAATGGGCAAACAGAATGTAGTATGTAGATACAGTGGATTATTTTTTAGCCTTAAAAAAAGGAAATTCTGACCTGTGCTACAACTACTGTAACATGGCACAATGTCCTCAGGGTTGATCTAAGTGAAATAAGCCAGTCACAAAAACGTAAATACTGTACCATGCTCCTTATGAGGCACCTAGAGAAGTCAAATTTATAGACACAAAGTACAGCAATGGTTGCTAGGGGCAGAGGAGAGGAGGAGGAGTTAGTGTTTAATGGGTATGGACTTTCAACTTGGGAAGATGACAAAAGCTCTGGAGATGGGTGCTGGTGATGGCTGCCCAACAATATGAATGTGCTACAACAGATACCAGAGAACTATACACTTTAAAGTGGTTAAAATGATAAGAACATTTTGTATGTTTTCTCACAAGAAAAAAAAAAAACACACCCTAAAACACATCCACTAGACCAGCTAAAAATGAGACATGAACAACACCAAGTTTGTTACTAGAACTCTCAGCTGCTGGGAATGCTAATCTGTGCCATCATTTTGGAACACAGACATTATCAACTAAGGCTGAGCAGCTACAACCTTTTGGCTTGGCGTTCCTATTGCTATGCATTTGATGCTAATGTATGCATCTGTTCACCAAAAGACATGAACTGGAATGTTCATATAGCACTATTTGTACCATGCCTAAACTGGAAACAACTGCATGCCCGTTGGTGGCAGAATGGACAGATGCATTCCCAATGGACTATTTATTCTACAACAATGAAAATCAACAAACTCCATGTAACATAGATGAATCTCAAAAACAATGTTGAATGAAAGAAACCAGTGCCTGTTCAAACCTCTTGCCCATTTTTCTATTGGATTGTCTGCCTTTTTCTATGAATTTATAAAGAAATCTTTGTAGATTTCAGACGAGTCTTTGAATATTTATATCTATTATAGCACAATCACATTGTTGGGCAGCCATCACCACTGTATGGATTTGTTTAAACTCAAAACCAAGTAAAACTATTCTATGTTCTTGGAAGTCAAGAAGACCGTTTGAGGGGTAGGAGGAGAATTGAGAGGGGTCTGGTCAGAATCGTCTTCTTCATCTAGATGCCAACTACATGGTGTCTTCACTTTGTGACCTGTTCACTTACTAGCTAGTTTATTATTACTTGCATCTGTGTCTTTAATTAAAAGGTTCACAAAGTCACTCATAAGCAGCAACCTATACAGAGGATTAATCATGGAATATTTAAAACAAAGGGCATGGGGAAGAACTTAAGCCCCAATGGAATGGGGAAGCAAAACAATGC
>NW_003852419.1:4310704-4316363 GCF_000181295.1 Otolemur garnettii | reverse complement strand
CCAGAAGGTGTTAGACCACTCCCACCAGTGTCATTCCTCTTGCCTTCTAATCACAAGGAGCCTTGTTTCATTATTTAAGTGTTCAAGAAGTATTCACCTTAACTGTAAGCTCCCTGAAAGCAGGCACTTTGGGGTGATTTCTCTAGCATAAATCACAGCACCAGGCCAGATGCTATGAGCTATGCCTATAGTCTCAGCACTTTGGGAGGCCGAGGTAGGAGGATTGCTTAAGGTCAGGAGTTCAAGACCAGCCTGGGAAACATAGCACAATTCCGTCTACCAAAAATTTAAAAATTAGCCAGGCTTGCTGTCATGTACTTGTAGTCTCAGCTACTCCAGAGCCTGAGGCAGGAGGATCACTTGAGCCCAAGAACTGGAGATATCAGTGAGCTGTGATAGTGCCACTATTCTCCAACCTGGGTGACAGGGCAAGCCCTTTAAAAAAAAAATCATAGCACCAAGCCCAAAGCCAGGCACGTCCTAAATAATTAAACCATTTGTTTAATATAATATACCATTATACTAGAATTATATGACAATAAGATGTACTATCAGCAAATTCAAGGACTTAACAAAAGTATTAAAATCAATCCAGGGGCAATTTTATTTTAAGCAAAGAGCTTAGACTTTGCAGCATGACAGATCTTGGGTAAATTGTATAATGTCCTGACCTCTGCTCTGTACCCTCAGAGTGGGGACAGTAGTGACCTCAGAGTTGGTGTGAAAATGAAATAAATTATGAGGTACAGCTAAGGAATAGGGCATCAGAGACATGATTATATGTCCAGCAGCACCCAGACGTGTATAGTAAGTTGCCCTTTCCTAAAGGCTGTGCACAGTCTGACCCTGAGCAGGTGGCAGAGGAGGAATCTGGATTCCTCCCTTCATTTCATTTCCTCAAGCCTTCCTAACACCAGATCTTAGGGGACTTGAACATAAAGCCTTTCTTATCTGCCACCTGCAATCCCTTTTGTAGCCACAATTTGAGTAGGACAAAGCCAAAGAAACAACAGGTGCATTTGATGGATTAATAGGCACAATAAATAATGCAAGTGAGAGTGATCTGCTCCCAACCATGCTGTAGCAGAGGCAGCAGAGTTCATTAAGAGTAACTGCAATTGCTGTGCCCTCTGTGGACAAAACACAAGCGTTCAGCCTGGAAGGTGGGCAGCCAGAGCCTTCTTTGGAGCTGCCTGTATATGGCTGGTCCCATGTATGCCAGGTATTCCCCCTACCCCCAGTGAGAGGCAGGGCGGCGTCTGAAAATGGCTGGATTCTGGGGACATGTTCTGCACTTGTAAAATTTATTGAACATCCAGCATGGCCACCACACACTGTCCTGGACCTTCCACCAACCAATCATGACACTTTGTCAAATTTTCTGAACACTGAAAGGCCTTCATTTCATCATTTTTAAACTGGTAAGCAGTATCAGGCCACATCCAGATCTCTGAACAACCCATGATCTCTACTCCATGTACTTTCCAAACACCAGAGTTAACTTTCCTCTAATTCACTCCACAGCATCTTATTCTGCTACCCATAGAGTCCTCATGTCCTCATTTGTAGGGTGTCACATGGAAGAGCAATCAGGTAACTGAGCTGGACAGACATGCTAGCTGATTGCCACAGAGACCAAGGTCAGACCTGAATGCAAGAGCAGAGTCCATCTCCCATACCATGGCCTTCAGAACCATAGCATGCCACCTTGGGTGGTTTGCCCAGTCACTGATTCATTCATATATTCAACAAACCTGTATTTGGTGGCCTCTTGGCCCAGATACTATGCTGGGCATTGGGGAAATAGGACAGTGGGTTAAGACGAAGGCACTGCCCTCACGTTCATGCCTGATAGAAAATGCAGGCAGTGAACACAAATCACCCACAACATAGAACTGTAAGCAAGGATTGAGCATGTTGTAGGCAGAGGGGAAGAAGCTCTGAAGAGGAGAAAAAGATGAAAGATAAAAAGATGAAAGATGCGTGAAAAGAGGAGGTGGTAAAGGAGTGAAGTCTTAGAGACAAGGGGGAGGGCAGATGGGGCTAGAGGTGGAGGGAAACGGTATTTCCTGGAATTGTAAAGAAAAAATAATCCCACTGGGAATGAATTTCCAGGGCAGAAAGAACAATTTGATAATATGAGTTTAAGTCTTTGGCTTTTAAAGAAGTCAAAGGTGAGCTTAATTCAGCATCCTAACATCTGGCCACCACTTAGACACTGCCTCCTTCTGCCCTCAAGGGGCAATAGCTCCCTGCATCTTTCTTTGATGCTCCCTTACTTAGTCTTAGTTTCTGCTGCCCGAACCCAGACCTGGGGGACTGGAGGGAATCACTGGGAAATGGACATGGTTTAAAAGCCACAAAATGCAGAGTACACGCAGAGTAAAGGCATTTATACATGGGCATCTTCCGCTGGGAGGAACTGCTCCCCCATCACTCTTGAGTGTCTCAGACTAAGACTGAAGCACAACTCATTTTTCGCTTTTCCATTCCAATTAGCTGTGTATTTTTAGCACGTGTTATATAAGGCTCATCTGCCCAAATTCGTTGGCTTGGGGCCTTTCTTTTCTTTCATTTCACTGGCTGACTGACCCACGTGGTAGGATGACGAGCAGATCATGACAAGTCTGTAAATAGCCTGCCCGAGGAGGGGTGGATGGGAAGAAAGCTCTCGAGATGAAGTGAGGGTTTGTATTTGGCATGCCAAGGCTAAATCCATCCCTTCTAAAAGGGGAAAGCAGAAAGGACACACAATTCCAAATCAAACTGTAGCACAGTCTGTAGGAAAAGGCTGCTCCATCTACAATAAGCACAACTCAGGCAGGTGGAGCTAAGTACCAACAGAGGCCTCCAGATCTCCCCCCACCACACAACAGGCAGCCAGCCTTGGGTACAGAATGCTTCAGGAGCTCCTTCGGTTGCAGGATAGTCTAATTCTGGCCGTCCATGTGTTATATGCATGAGTTGCAAGTCTTTCTAGGAAAAAAATGCCCATCTGCACTGCTAATGGAAGGCAGGAACAGGCATGAAGTAGAATGGAAAAAAAAAAAAGCACTGGCTTAGCCCCTCCTCTGCCTGAGTTCCTGCCACCCTGGGAAAGACATTTCAACCTGTCAGGATCAGCATCCTTGTGTTAAAAATATCTCCCATCACTTCTACACGTGAGGTTAGGAAAGGGTTAAAGTGGAACAGTGAATGTGTCCCCTGCCACCCCCCCACCAAAAAACCCCACAAAGTTATACCCAAATGTACAGCATTGTTGTCATGAGTCTGGACCATACCCATAATCACACACCCCAAGTAAAATTTGCAGAGTTACTGGAGCTAACCCTCCTACTTCCATGGATCATAACATAGAATGAGTTCCCCTAGAACCAGCTGCTTGCAGAATTACAGCCTAGCAAGGCTTGGACAGAGAAGAGTGGCAACTCTCTAAGTCAAGGAAGGCTTAGGGTGCTTCCTTAGAGCCCAAAAGAACACACAGAAGCCAGACACCCCTTCTCAGCCCTGAGCTCATGGAGGGTAAGTCTAGGTCAGCACCACCTAGCCCCCCCTCTTTTCTCCTGTCTGCCAGCCAGTGAAGGTCACGCACCAGCCAGCATTCACCTGGAGGCACGCATCTGCATGAAGCCTTGGGCATCTTGAAGATTATTTGAAGTCGCTATGGACAAGCTGTTCTAGATCTAAAGAAAAATAAAGCATACATCAGCAGTTAGCAATTATGTGTTTACCTATTTAATGGGAAAAGAAATATTCAATCCACTGCAGGAGAGCATATCAGCTTCTATGAGGGAGATGTGGCTTTCTGCTGGTTTACAGCTGTGGAGACAAAATGCCCCCTCCAACAGCTCTTAGCCTGGGCTGCGGAACCCAGGAACACAAGCCAGGCTGCATAAGCTTTCAATCAGCAGTTACAGACTGGTGACTATTTGGTCCTTGCTAGAGCTGAGGATGTGATGGATATTTATGGCCCTTGAGGTCAGAAATACTCAGATTCATGTGGCTTTCCTATATGACCTTGAAGGAGGTATTTCTGTTTATTCTGTTTTCAGCTGTGTAAAACTGGAGATGAGAATACCTGTTTCACAGGGAGGATGTGAAGGTTAAATTACATGACGTACACAGAAACACAGAGCCTGGTGCCCTGAGGGAGGCCAGTGAACCCTGGTTTCCTCCCATGCTTAGGTTCCAGACCCAGAGAAATCCAATTCAACCTTAATTCACAAATCATATCTTTACTCTTTCACGTCCCTTTTCTCTGACAACACCCCCTTCCCACATATACATTCTATACTTCTCACTAGCCTGTGCCCTACTTTTCAACCCAAACTTCTAAGCTCAAATTCTATTTCCAGAAATCCCTTTTGGTACTTCTGGCCCACAGGAGCCCCTCTGTCTGAATGCTTCTAGCCATGGCTGTCCATGTCACGCAATAGTAATGGACAAGAGACACAGGGTTTTAATAATTAAAAAAAAAAAAAAAGCACTGGCTTACAAATCTATCTCTGCTTCCATCATTCAAGTGGCAATAATGCCTGCTCTGTCCACCTCACACCTTTAAGATCAAATAAGATTACCTATATGGAGGAGCTATGTAATCTGCTAGCACCTGGGTCCCTACAAAAGTTTTAAGATAACACAGTCAAGAAATGTAAAATCCAAATAAATGAAGCCCTCCCAGCAACGCTCATAAGCAGAGCAAGTTGAAACTTACACAGGTGAATCAGAAAGGATGCTGTCAAAACTGTTTCTTGGAAGTAAAATAATGGACCATAACAGAGTCTGTCTCAAAATTTTCATAGTGACCCACGTACTATAAAAGTGTGACATCTCTTCAACACCTTCACTGCCCTTGCTGCCATTATCCCTCTATAAGGCAAAGTCATGAGGTGGGCACTTACACGCCTCATTGATTTTACCAGCTCCTACCTCACCTGCTGTGTAATGGAAACTCCCTTGTGAGCGGCTTTCTTTGAAGAAAGTGGTTACACATGTGGCAATTGCCTTGCAATAAGTATAGATTCTCCCTCTGCCCACAAGCCCCGGCCAGGGCCCTGGAGAAAGGAGAATTCAAAGTTAGTCACATTTCCACGCGCATCGCTGCAGGCCCCAGCAGTCAGCTGCCAAGCAGCAGACTGAAAATTCATGCCTGCCAACCTTGTCATTTCTCGAAATTTGTGTTATTTATACTTCACAAGTTTGTGAGATGCAAGTCCCAGTTTCCAAAAAACTAGCACAATATTCTTTTAGAAACTCCCAACCGAAATGGATGGTACTGAGACTTCTAATATTCTGCCTCACTAAAGTCTCCTGATCTGATTCAAGCTAAGTTAGCCTTGCCTCCCCACTGAACCCCACCCTCTCAGAACCCCGTATCTGGGCCAGAGCGACTACCCCAACATTCTACTCTCTGATGCAAAACCTTTAAAGCCTACCCCAAGTCCCACCTGTTCTAGAAAGTCTGCCCAGTTTCCCCACCCCACAATACTGACAGAAGCCTTCTCTCACCACCACCTGCTGACCTTCACTCATAAGAACAACCTTTGTCTGGGTGGCACCTGTGGCTCAGTGGGTAGGGTGCCGGCCCCATATACTGAGGGTGGAGGGTTTGAACCTGGCCCCGACCAAACTGTAACAAAAAAATAGCTGGGCATTGTGG
>NW_003852419.1:4307056-4310519 GCF_000181295.1 Otolemur garnettii | reverse complement strand
AAAAAAAAACTTTCATCTAAGCATCCCTTGACCACCTGTGAGCACCTCGGGCATGTGTGCCAGAATTCTCCCTTAGGTTCCTCTCAGCTGGATGTACCGTAGGTAGACAGTTAATACTTGCTGATCGTAATTCATAAAAAGGCAGGATGCTTAGAACAGGTGAACTAAGTATCAAGACCTGTAAGAAAAGGCAAAGGGAAAGCCTCTGTCCTTAGTACAAGTCCTCAATCTTGGAAATGAGAATAGTCTTCAAGCCCCAGCTGCCCATAGTGGGCTCCATGGCGCTCTCTTCCTACTTTGAGGCCTTAGGAAGCCTGCCCTTGAAGGCTGGGGGCTTTGAAAACACCCTGCCTGGCATCATCTGCCCTGGCCCTCTTCTGTGTTCCTCAGTTTCCCCCCACTTAGCACACCCAAGATCTGGGGCTGCCACAGGCCTTCAGGCTGGTCCCATCCTCAGAGCTGTCTACATCCCAGCTGGTTGAGAGGCACCTAGAACTCTGCTGGAGTCTGCACTGCCCAGGCTGGGCTTTGGAGGCTGACCTGTGCCCTCACCACATCCTCCCTCAGTCCAAGTTCTCAGCCAGCCAGCTTCTCCCATGCATCAATTTCTGTGGACCTCTTCGCTGCCACCAATATAAACCAGAACACTCAGGGTTTTTTCAGCATTGTGCAAGCCAGTCATGTAACAGAGCACCCCTAAGTCTGACCGAGAACATACTACTTGCCAAACACTTTTCCATACACTTTATGCATATTAAACCTTAGGCATCACAACAACCCAATGAGGTGGGGAAGTGGGTCCTATCGTCCTCCCTGGTGAGTTCAATAACTAGCTTCAGGTCCCACTGCTTGGAGGTGGCAGAGCCCGGATTCCATGTGGCACAGGAGCCGGTAGGCCCAGCGTCTGCTGTCCTGCCTCCACAGAACGCCCACAGGCAGAGACGCATGCTTCCTTCCCTCCCAGCCCAATAATCACTGTTTTCTTCATGTCCTCTCTGCCTTCAGCTTTCTATTGAAAAACAGCTGGCCAAGTAAAGAAAGCCTCAATTTTGACATAAGGCTTTCTTTCTCTGGAAGTAGATGTGTTTGTTTTATCTCTCGTCAAACAAAACTATGCCTCATCCCCTTTATTATAAAGCTCAAAAACCAAACTAAGTGCAGCCGAATTTCACTGTCCTTCCCCACCTGTGAGGCGAGGTTCCCAGGAGGAGAAGGTGGCTCAGAGGGACGGGTCTACTTGTTTGTTGGAAATCTCAGCCTGTGGAGGGAATGCTTACCCCCTACTCTCTCAGTATCTCCAAGGAACCCAGGACACAGCAAACTAGTGGGAAATGATTTATTCATACTCCTCACAACTGTCCAGAACCCTCCTCCCTCCCCACTGCCTGCTGTGCCCAGAACGTTCCAGTCTGGTCCCCACTTTCTGTTACATGCCATGCCCTTTACCTTCACTTTCAAGGCTCTCCCCAGCTGGCTCCCTCCCTCCTTCCCTCTGCTCACAGACATCCCTCCTCCCAAACTGACCCAGCCCCACTTCCCTGTGGAGCCTCCCCAACCCCTTGCACTTGAGGTATAGGTCAGTCTCCATGTCTGCATCACAAAGCCACGTGGTCAGTGTGTAATTATACACGCTGGTGCAGTTTCACCTGTGTATTCTCAACTTGTCTGGATGAAGTCACATGTCTCATGCTTTAGCATCCCCACCCCAAGACAGGGCTGAGAACACAGTAAAGGTGAGGAACGTTCCTGGCTGGCTGACAGAAACTAGAACTGTCCCTGGGCTCTGCTCCACCCTCCAAGGCTGGTTTCAAAATGACAATTTACAGGCTGGAGCCACACATCCCACAGACACACGTGACATCACTTCCTTGTAGGGGGAACTTCAGACCCCACACTGTGGGCCTTGGTGAGTTCAGCCAATGGCTTCTCCACACAGCCCTGCCCTGGGGACACACAAACTTGTCAGAACAACTGGTTAAACACTCTCAGATTATCCAGCGCTCCTATCTGAAAAGTTGTCAAAACCTCAAAGAAGATAAAGGTGTCACAATATCAACCCAGGGGTCCAGGAACCTATAATTTCTGCTTTTTCTAGGAGACTTTTAGTGCCACACACTCTCCCACCAGAACTTTCCAAAATGCTTTCCACTCCGTGAGGACTATTTCTAATTATTTCCCCCTGTATAAACAGTTGCTAAAAAATTTCAAAAGCATTGTTTTCCTCCTCTCCATTATAAGTGCAAAGTTCAATTTCTGTTTCTTTCCTTTATTCTGCTTTACAGAAGGCATGTGGTATTTTCTCCCCTTATATCTCAAGAATCACTGAGCCCTGTAAAACCAGGGATACCGGAACCTCATCTTTTGTGCACTTACTATTTCCAATGACTGACATGTGCCCTCAAGTTGGAGGGATTTAACGTACAATCAGAGCTGCAAGAGGAAGGTTTGGTGGTTCTTAGGCGTTCATGCACATCCCAGTGCTGGGTAAGATACACGCGTCTGCACCGTGTGGTCTCAACTCCGTGATAATCTCCAGGCAACCAAAAGCCAGCTGCTTAGCAACACAAGCCGGAGATTCAGCTCACACGTCTCTATTAAAGAGCTGCTCTTGCCTCGTGGTGAGCTCAGGCCTGGGCTGGAGGGGCCGCAGGCAGCCACTGCCAGGCAGAGACATGGGCTTGGGGTGAGGGGGTGGCCCAGGAGGAAGGGTTTTAAGAAGACAGTGGGAAGGGAATAGGTGGCAAGTTATCCCGGAGTTAGAGGAGGCATTAAAAATGTAGCACAGGGTACAATTCCGGAGAGGGCAGTTAACTCCCCTCCACAGAGGCTCCGAAGCACCTGTTTCTTACTGTCTCTGCACTGGACTTTCCTCCTTTGGGGGTGGAAGGAGGCTTGGAATTAAACCTAACATAGTTGGTTAGCAGCTCAGACACAAAGAATTTTGGAGCCTCTGGTCCAGCTCTCCCGTCTGCCTGCACGCTAAATACAATGGGAAAGCTAACAGGGAATTGTGAAACTCCTATTTAATATTTTTTCACAAGCTCAGGCTTTCCTGGACAATGTGGGGGATAGAAACAAGAATATAAGAGCAGAGAATATGATGATTTTGGACCTAGGCTGGAGACCAAACTCTATACCACCCTGCTCTGAAAGCTGGAAGAATGCCTCCCAAGCCTCACTCACAAAAGAGGCAGAACAGTACCACCTGTGAGGGCCCAGGGTTGGAGGGGTGACAGTACCACCTGTGAGGGCCCAGGGTTGGAGGGGTGACAGTACCACCTGTGAGTGCCCAAGGTTGGAGGGGTGACAGTACCACCTGTGAGTGCCCAAGGTTGGAGGGGTGACAGAACTACCTATTGAGTACCCAGGGTTGGAGGGGTGACAGTACTACCTATTGAGTACCCAGGGTTGGAGGGGTGACAGTACCACCTGTGAGGGCCCAGGGTTGGAGGGGTGACAGTAC
>NW_003852419.1:4302863-4306395 GCF_000181295.1 Otolemur garnettii | reverse complement strand
GAGGGGTGACAGTACCACCTGTGAGGGCCCAGGGTTGGAGGGGTGACAGTACTACCTATTGAGTACCCAGGGTTGGAGGGGTGACAGTACTACCTGTGAGGGCCCAGGGTTGGAGGGGTGACAGTACCACCTGTGAATCCCCAGGGTTGTTGGGGAATCAAATGAGAAGATGTGTATGGAGGAAGCTTCACCTTTCTGCAGAACTATGGTATAATGTCATGGTAAATCAAGGCACCTCACCTATGAGGGTACCAAACTGGATGGAAAGAGATACCAATGCATGAGACAGTGTGACATGGTGACAGTTGCACGGCAATGGCTGCTCCGGCTGTAGAGACAGGGAAGACAGGGAAAACAGGGCCTGGAGTCTTTCTCCTGTCGCCTGAAAGCTGAGTAGAGGAAAGCATAAGAAAGGCAATTCACACTAATCCAGAGGGGTCTGTGGGGACAGCTCCTCTGAAGTAGGTGTTAGTGCCTCTCCTGAACCAATTCTATGGATTTTAACCATCCAGGCTACTTCAATCCCCTAGAGTCAGAGATCACCTCAAATTGATGTCAATGGAGAGACACTCCTGATATCTCCACCCTAGATCTTTCCATTTGACCTCTCAGAGGAATATCAGCTCATTAGCAACCACATTCACACCAAGGGGTAGTCTTTTCTTCAGAAAATACAGACCCATACAGAAAGAATTCCCTTATGCAGAAAGGGATTATTTATGAGCACCTGCCCATCTGTAATCTCACTTGAATCTTAGTTCATTTTCCCGTATGAGGGAGCATGTGGCTCTACATATAATCTTATCCCTGCTGCTAGATATCCAAAACAGTCTAGAAGTTGGTTAACTGCCTCCATTTATTATACATTCAACTTAATTCAGGCCAAAGCAATAAATATGTATTAAGGCCTTTCTGTAAAACAGCAGGCATCACACCGGGAAGACGTCAAAATGACAACACTGTCTCCTCCCAGAGGCCTCGGAGAAGGGCTGCAGTGTTCTGCTGTCTCCCCTGCCTGTTATAAAATGGCAGGTGGAAAATGAGAGTTTGATCAGCATATGGGGTAATTGGATGAAGCTCTCATTGCCAGGGCTGAGTGGCCAGGGCTCCAGCCAACAGGCCACCCTATCTTTGCTGTCTACCAGCTGCATGACCTTTAGCAATTGACCCAATGACTCTGTGACTGGTTTCCAAATCTAGAAAATGAGGATAATAGTCGTCAATAACTCATTGGTTTGCTGTAGTCACAAGCAGGCTAATACATGAAACACTTTTAAAATGGTAAGTGCTCAATTAAGGTCAACCATTGCTATTTTTCCCTCATTTCTTTTGAAGAGGCTCTGTGTTTACTTTTTTACTGTTTAATCTTCCTCAGAGGCCCTTGGAATTGTTTTTCTTTCTTTTTTTTTCATTGAGACACAGTCTCACTCTATTGCCTGCCTCGGGTGCAGTGCTGTGGCTCACAGCAACCTCAAACTCTTGGGCCCAAGAGAGTCCTCTTACCTCAGCCTCCCCAGTAGCTGGGACCACAGGCACATACTACCATGCCCAGATAGTTTTTCTCTTTTTAGTAGAGATGGGGGCTCATTCTTGCTTAGGCTGGTCTCAAATTCCTCCTGAACTCAAGCAATCCTCCCACCTCAGCCTCCTCACCGGGGTGAGCCTCCACATCTGGCCAAAGCCCTAAGAAGTTCAGCAGCTCTAACTCCACACACCATTTCCTCTGGGCAAGTGTCTTCTTCCCAAGAACTTCGGGGATTTGCTCTTCGGGGAAGGGCTCTGCTGTGTGGAATACCCACCTCCCTGACACCTCTATAGGGCCCATATTCTTCAGACTCCTTTGGTTCACTGAAGGCCACTGCCTAATCAATTTCTGTTTTGTGAAAATATTTTGCAAGTAATCCCATCACTAAGTACTTATCCAAAAGAAAAAATATTTTGCCATAAGCATGTATGGACTTGAATATTTGTAAGTAGCCCAATTCACAATTGCAAAGATGTGGCAACAACCCAAGTGCCCTTCAATTAGTAAACTGTGGTATGTGTATGTCATGGAATACTACTCAGCCATAAAAAAGGTAGAGATTTGGATGGATTGAGAGAACACTCTCCTGAGTAAGGTATCATAGGAATGAAAAAACAAGCATCATATGTGCTCAATAGTAAGTTGAAATAATAGATTAACAACTACATGGTCACTTGAGAGAAAAACTCAAATTCAAAAAGGGGGAAGGGATTGGAAGAGGGTTTGGCAGGTTCCCACGCAAAGGGAACAACGCACATGACACACTTCCTGGGTGAAGAAAACCACTACAATTAGGACTTTACCTTAAAAATGGAAACAGTATAGCTTAACCATGTGTACCCTCATATTAATCTGAAGTTTTTAGAGAAACCTAAAACTAAAAAAAAAAAGAAGTTGAACATGTTACCCAAATTAATCCTATTAAATTCCACGTGATCTTCTAACAAGGAAATTTCACTAAGAATGATTTTACTCTATGACTATTTCTACTCTACCATAAAAAGCTTCTTAGGAAAACAAAGTTTTTTAAAGTATCATAGAACATCAGGGGTCAAGGTAATCTTAAAGATGGTAGTTTGCCATGGAGATCACCCCATTCCATCATCTTATTTTACAAATGCTTGGCATGTGAACAAAGAAAATTCATCAGAGTATGTGAATTACCTAAGGTCTTTTTCCTTAGTTGGAACATAAAATACATGTACTATACAATATCTATAATTCAGTTTATGAAATACAATGAGCCAGTGGAGGAAAAGCTACTTTGCAAGTGAACATCTCAGGGCAGGAGCCATTTCCAGACTTCCTTGAGTCCTGTAGTGTGAGCTACCTATTTCTTCTGACCACTTCAGCTCACCCACGTAGGGATGAATTGGGAGCCTGGCTGGTTGTTGGAAATAGTCTAAGCATCTGGCACATGCGCAGAGTGGGGAAGAGGAGGACGAAGTGAGAGGGACAATTATTTGGTCGACTTTTAAAAACAGCTTTATGTATATCATGTGCCATAAATGTACCTATTTAAAGTGTGAGATTCATGGTTTTTAGAACATTGATATGTACAACCATCACGTTTTAGAACATTCATCATCTCAAACATGGACCCCTTACCCTTTAATTCTCACCCGCTTAGACTTCAATTCCCCAGCCCCAGCCCTGTGTAGCCCCCAGTCTACTTTCTGCCTCTATAGATTCTGGGACATTTCATGAGTGGAATCACACAACGTGTGGTCTTATCTGCCTGATGTCAGTTACTAGCATAAGATCGTCAAGGTTCATTCATGTCAGTGCTTCCTTCCTTTATGATGGCTCAATCCTAACCCCTTACACAGACACTGTACATTTCATCTGCCTGTTCGACAGTTAATAGGCCTTCGGGTTGCTTCTGCTTTTCGGCTGTTATGAATAATGCTGCTGTGAACATTCATGTATATGTTTCTGGGTGGAGATGTGCTTTCGTGCCCCTTGGGATTACATCTAAGCGTGGAACTGCCTGATCCTGTGGCACCC
>NW_003852419.1:4287536-4302819 GCF_000181295.1 Otolemur garnettii | reverse complement strand
ACCCACGTTCAGTTGATGACTGAGGGACACCTAAAAGGCCTCAGGCTGCAGCCTTGGCAGATTCACTGTCACCTTCCAGATTGTTCCTCTCACACTGATGTCACTTTACTTTCCTCCCTGAGGCTTTAAGGTACATTTTTCTCTTACTAAACAGAAGCTTGACTGAAAGATGATTCAGACCCTGCCTGAGGAATAAAGAGTGAAAGCTGTGTCCTGACCTACCAGTGTGGCCACTAGCTCTGCAGATCAGAGTGGCAGTGTTTATGTGCACATGGGACAATCTGCAGGGTCACTCAGCAGCTGGCCAGGATAAAAAAAAGTCAGTTCTTGGGTCCTTGGACCCTTCTTCCCTCACTGTACCTGGCATCTTCCTTCCCACCCACCCTTTCCTATACCTGATGGACACTGGTGCCAGAGCCTGAGCCTGAGCCTGAGCCTGAGCCATGACAGTGCCCTGCACTCCTGTTCACCCCTTTGGGAGAGATTCTGTTATCTGTCAGAAGGGACCCCACACATGCATGGCATGTGTTTGTTGGTCATTTCCTGTGCTTTTCTCTAGCCTCTACCCTATGTTCACAGAATGCCTGGATTTTAAAAAAGAAAGGCATTTAGGTGACGATGACCCATGAACTTCCTCAGTTTTTCAGAGGCCACTTTTGACTCCTGGTGGTCTCTCCAACTCCACACTTCCTCAGTTTTCTCCCAAATGTGAGCCAACAGCAGCAAGCACCCCTCCAGTGCCAACTCACCCCAGGGGAGAGAGGTAGAGGAGAAGGGTGCCCAAATTCAAGCCAAAAACAAGGCATAAGCACACACCTCAGTGGAAAGGCAGCAAATTAAGAGACCAGGGCAGGGGCCAGGGGTGAAGGCTAGCACCTTGACACACCCTAGCTTCACTGTAGTCTCTCTAGCCAAGTATTTGGAGACCACCTGCCCTGGCAAGGAAGGTCTCGAACACCAGGCCGGTGCTCTTGGGTCCAGCTCAGCCTGCCCACCCCTGGAGTTCTAAGTACTACACAGATGCTGAAAACTGGCCTGCTGGGGTTCATTCTCTTGACAGGATGTCTGTGTCCCATCAGCTCAGGAGCCCAGGTCACCAGCTCGTTCCCCCATCCCTCCACCCCTTTTCTTGTTTTTCAATTAAACTAAAGTGAAACCAGCTGTTGCCATGTAACAGCTTTGATTTATATGCACCTTATCAAAGCCCACAAGGGCTGGCCTCTGGCCTAACTGTTCTGACACCCTCTCTCCAAGTGGCTGTCCCTGTCAGCTGGGACACCCCCACCATGCCAGCTCTGCCAGGGCAAACTTCTCCCAGAACTACCTTCTGGTTCCACCACTCAGCTCAGCCCACACCTCTCGGCCCAGCACGGCCCAGCCCAGCCCACACCTCTCGGTCACACAGGCCTTCCTGAGTCCGTGGAGCACAGTGACCCTGCTCACTCACTATCGGTACTACCCCTCTGCACTGGTTTCCACCTGTCTGAAGGCCCATGATGGCTCTCGATATTATATGTTATTACACATTGTTAGTATTTTGACTTTTTTCCTCTCAGCCTTGTGTGTGTTCATACCATAGATATTACATTAGCTTGTCAGTGCTGCCCCTCCTGTGCTCCTGAAAGACTAGGGCTGTTTGATAGCAAAGGGGAGTATAACTGAGGCAGGGCAAGGAGCCCTGAGAACTTCCGTGTTCTACAGAACACTGTCTGTCCTCTGCGCTTCTGCAAAACACAGATGAGGGGGACAAATTCTGAAGACCTGTACTTCTCTCCTCCCTGCCAACTGCTGTTGCTAACCTCAGCCCCTCCCCAGCTCCCACAGGGCCTCACCCCTAGCCTTCGAGGGCCCACCACAGAGCCTCCAGCCCATGAGACGTAATTCCTGTGTGTGGCTCCAGTTTCCAGCTGGTGGACAGATTGGTTTACTATACACAACCATAAAAGCTTCAGGGATTTGGTCGAATTTAAATCATCTGGTTGTAAAGTAACTATAGAAACGTAAAAATGATTTATTTGGTGATTCTTCTCTCTTCCAATTGCATTTATTGTCTGAACCCTTTTCTGCTGTATTCCTATTCTCCACAGTCCTTGCAACACGTTAGTTGACTAGAGGCTTATTCCCAAATTAATAGTGTTGATAAAACTATTCGGTACGATGATCAGTGCTTAACTAAAAATAAATGAGTTACAATTTTGAAGAATGCTAGAATAAAGCCTCATTACTGACTAGATAGGAGATGAAGCTGAAGTCCATGTTACGTGCTTCCCTCTCGTGGGGAAGGGAAGGCACCACCTACCACTTCTATAGCCAGCATAGAGATTTCACCTACAGTACCCAGTAGATGTATGAACATGACTTTAATGGGGCTTCCCTGTGTTTGAATAATATGCTCTTTTGGAAGTTCTATAGCCTTGAGAAATCAGAGCATCTTAGATTCTCAGTTTGGCTAAAATACTCAAGTTGAGAGGATGTGAAAATTGTCCAAACAGAACATTATTTTCGGACTTTGTCAAATAAGAAATTTCCCCGATGTATACAGAACTATTTCTCTCCTGTTGTAAAAATACTACATCTACAACTTTAAAGGGATAATAGGAAAGACCAACACAAAACCCACCAGACAGCATGTGCAGACACCACCACCAGACAGCATGTGCAGACACCACCACCAGACAGCATGTGCAGACACCACGTTCTTCTGTCTCTGGAGTTCTTTCTCGACAGGGCCATCTCTCACTGAGCCCTAGAACCATCCTAAACTCTCCAAGTGTTACTACCTTTTCAGAGGAAGTGGCAGACCTCCCAGATGAATTGTCCTGATGATTCTGTTTTGAAAGGATGTAGGTGCTGCAGAATTCACTGTGGTGGCACAGAGGCTGCTAAGTTTGCTCAGGTTTCCTCAGTCCACCTACAGCTCTTGCCATCTTCCCCAAGACCAAGTGCGTACATGACTGAACCAACATCAAAGCAGGGCCGTGACTAGGCTCCACCAGAGCAGCCCTCTGCTGAGTGAACCAACAAACAGAAAAGATCGTGTGTTTGGTGAAAACTTTGCAGAGCCTTGAAACTCTTCATTGATCTTTAGGAGACATCAGTTACTTTCATTTAGTCCTTCGTTTGCTCTTCAGGTAGAAAGAACTTGCTCCTGGAAAGGCCCTGAGGGAACCTAATCTCTGAGGATGAGGTGCTGAGTACTTTGGAGTTCACTGGAGCTTGGGTAAATTCTAAAATACTCCAAAAAACAAACAAACAAACAAAAATTTCAATTCCTAATCTTACTATTTAAACCCTTTCCTCTTACAAATTCATACCATAGTTCTTAAAGATATGTTTAGAAGCTAACAACAGATGGGCTGGCTGAACATTTAAAATCTATTCATCCCTTAAAAAATGAAACAAGTGAGTACTCTCATCGGGCTGAAAGAACAGCATACCCTACTCCTCCATTGTATTATTTTGCACAAAACTTCACGTGTTAAGGAAAGAAAAGAGCAAACATCTCTTTACTCCAAGATACACTATGGAAAATCCTAGCGAAAGGATATTTTTTTCAGTGGCCGACAGTAAGGACCTTTGAGGAGGGAAGACTGAGAGTTCCCTCTTGGGTAATCCCCCACAGCTGGGCACTCCTGGGTGGTTATACATGGCATTCATTACTTCCTGTGTGTGCCAAGCCAATAAAATCAACGCTTGATTAATTGGCCATCAATCAAACATGCTATGGACTCTAAAAATTCCATTAACACAAAAATTATATTTGCTGGTAAGAGATACCCATCGCCCAGTTAATAATCAAACCAGAGCTTTCTAAAGTAGGTCACTCAGCCAAGCAGCCTCGCTTTACAAATGAGATAACCCAAGCCCAGGGATGGGAGTTAAATTAGCTTGCCCTGGGTCTCAGCACTAGTAAGCAGAACTCCCTGCTCACAACACCGGTCATGCTGTACTTAGTGTATTGTGTTCCTTTTGACAAAAGAGTAGTTCAGAGATGCTGACGGAGGACAAGGAAGAGTGTTGTTGTAACTGATGAAGGACTGCTGTGGACCCTAGAGCTGCCTGGCTAGACAAAGGAAAGCTTTAGGAGAAAACAATAACTGCTTTTCACCCTCCAAAGGGCTGTCCCACCAATTTGCAGAGCCCAAGGGGATCAAAGCCTGCAATGGTGACCAGTTATGGGCAGGCGAAGTTTGGGGAAGGCCCCAGGAGAAGTTTCTAATAAGATCCATCCCACAAAGACGTGGGCTGTATTAAGCTCTGTGAGGAAGGGAGCTTACCAATGAAGCTGTTCATAGATACAATAGAACCTCTGTAAGTGGACCACTCAAGGGACTGGAACAAACTGATCAATATACAGAGGTGGTCAACATAAAGAACTAGGCCTACTGAACGATACATACATGTGGTGCATGTCTAGTCTGTGAAAAGTACATCAGTGTAAGGAGGAGGTCAACTATGGAGGTTCTACAGCATATGTCTACCTGGTGTGAAGCAGGTATTTTGTCTTTTTGGCTAGCACCTACCAAAAATACAAAAAGTTGGAACCAAATCAGATAATCAGATCTGAAACTTGGTTGATGGTTTGAATCTTTGGAAATACTTTCAAATACAGACTGCTGAAGGCAGTGAGGGAAAACTGGCTTGGAAACAGGTACATTTTTTAAAAATGTCCTATATGATTCCCAATGGCTGGCTAAATAAGGAATCACTAAAATAGATCAGGGCTGTCATACTTTTTGACCATGTCCTATAGTATGAAAAACATTTTTACATAGAAACTCACGGTACACACCTGTTTATATAACCAAAACAGAATTTTTACAAAACCATTGCTGCCCCCAATACACTTTGACATTTTCCATTTTTATCAAATTCTTTTCAAAGATCAGAAACTCACTGAGAGACTCACTAAGTTCATTTTACAACCCACTAGGAGTGATTTCAGAAAACACGGAACTATATGACCCTGAAGAACCCAACAAAGTAAGGATAAGAAAAAGAACGTGCCCACCAGAAGAAAGAAACCAGGAGTTTAGATCCACTTGGTGTTTTCCATGTAGTTGGGTGTTTTAAATACAGATGAGAAGGAACCAACCAGAACCTTGAAGGGAGTGCTCATTCAAAGGACAAGTATTTAAAGAGGTGGTTGCTGTAATTAAAAAACATCACTGGGTAGGCAGTTGCTGACTCTTTTGGAGGCAAAAATGTCTGAAAAAACCTCCATGTATGTGAGTTATCTCCCCTTGGAGAGATTTGGAGAAGCAGCGAAGATCAGGCTAATCTATGCTGCTTAATTATGCCAGTGATTTAAACTGTGTTTTCTTCCTTTGCATCTGCATTATTATTTGAAGGAAATGGCTGTTCATTAAAAATGTAGCAAAACTTGCCCAGAGCTCAATGTGCTCCATAATCCTATGGTTGGAGGCCAATGGTTGCCCTTTCAACCAATGGTTGAAGGTGAGCTCTTCGAGCTCCGCAGAGGATACCAGATGTCTCATGCCATTCAGAAAAGAAAGCTATGTCTCTCCCATAGCTCTGTCTTTGCCAATCTAGTAATTCAGGGCCTCTTTGCCTCATACATAGATTATTAGACTATAACACAGGGGAAAGAACAAAGGCTTTTTACACTTTAGTGTCCTCGGGCCTTCCCTGGGATCTTGAGATGGGCAAGATCTACTTCAGCAGGGCAGGGGAGGCCTGAGAATCTGGATTTCCATTCAGGTCCCAGGTGATGCCCACATTCCTGGTCACAGGACCACACTTCGAGTAGCAAGGATCCCGACTTCAGAGCCAAGTATATTGGAATTTGAATTCGCATTCTGCCACTTTCTGTTCACAATACCTTTGAACGACATTTTAAATTCTCTTTATTGGAATGAGTTGGGGGTTTCTGCTTACAACAGTGACGTAGAAAAGGGCAAATTATTTTACCTCTCTGAGATCAGTCTCTTCTGTAGACAGAAAACCATAATCCCCACCTGTGGGGTTGGGCGTGAATGCTCTCACTTGCACTCTGTCCTCATAGTCCTGAAAGCAGGGTCTCCCTGCACTCCTCCACTGTCCCCTCTTTCTAGTCAATTCAGTGCCATCTGCCCTCTGCTCTTAAGATTCTCTCACCATTTCTCTCTCCCAGGGCACCAGGGTCCAACAGTTAAGTGAGTTAGTGAGCAGTGAGTAGACAGAGAAATCGGCCACTGATGCTGAAGTAAGTTGTTCAGCAAGAAGTCCTGAAAACTGGAGCTGGAGTGATTAGGCCAGGCCACAAGACTTCCAGCACCTCCCAAAATGTGGCCCTTTCCCAGGTACTGAAACTGAGTCATCTGATCGGGAACACCAGAACCCAGAGCTCCACTGAGCAGAGAGTCTGTACCATGAGCCAAGCTTTTATTCTTGTCCAGCTGAATAAAAGGAAACACTTTTCAGGAGCATCTCCCCATTGTCTGATAGAACCAGTTCTGTACACAAAGTATTCAGGATACCACCTAACTTCTCCATAAAGCTGGGGGTGAGAGCAGACATATTTGATGATAGTACCTGTTTAGCTCCCTTGTTAAGTTAAGTGGTCCCTGGCCATGAGTCCCAAATATTTCAACAATGTCACTGTATAACCACTATGCCTCCAGAGTGCCCAGTCAGGTATGGGCTTGAACTTCATCAGGACATTCATTGTGGGCCCTGGTGTGGCTCCGGTCAGTGGCCCACAGGAGGCATCTAGGCAGCATGTGGCCCCTTTCCAGATCCTAGAGCCTAGTTGATTCTGTCATCACTTCCAAACCTTCCCTTTCACGGATGTTTTTCAAAGCTTTTTCTTTGAAATCTACTTTGTGTTAGAAGCTTCCAAGTTCTACCTGGCTGAAACCAGGGCCCAAGGATGGGTCCTGGCCATTCCAGTGGAGATTTCTGGTGAGAGATTTCTAAGGTGCACTTCTGAGGTCACTCCATGCCACCTACAAGGCCTGTCTCTCATGGTCCAGCCTCCTGAATTATCTGTACTGCCAGGAGCTGTCAGACACCTTCTCCACCTCCTCTGACAAAGGTGTGAGCTGTGAGCCTCAACCCTCTATAATCAGGACCTTCAGCCTGTGACAGATCCCTGCTCTCACCCACTTAGCAGAAAACACCACTCCCAAGGCAAAGCACCCCTCACACAACTAAAGACAGAGCAGGCCCAGGGTATGGCCATGTGTAGTTTTGTTTTTATTTTTGCTTTACCCTCCTTGCACCTGAACCTTGAACATGGAGAGATATGGATGCCTTCCCAGGACCTTTATTTGTTACTGATAAGCCACCTATCTCTAGGCAGGACACTGACCCATCTCTGACATGCAAAACCCCCTTCCCTGCCTCATGAGATATGAAAATACTTTGAAACATACTTGCCATTATTCCTGACATCGTTCTCACTGCTGTGACCTACCAGAAGGACCAGGGAAACCAGAAAGCCCCTGAAACACTGCCTGAAGCTCAGTCATCAAAAGGTCTGGGAAGACTCTCTTAGCAATTTGGTAAACTAAAAATTCTCTATTTTCTTCTAGTTTCTTTGTCATCCTCAATACACACAACAAAATTCCACCACCACGCAGCAGCAGCTGACACAACATGTAGGGAGGCTTACAGAAACCATGCAATGGCCGTAGCTTTTATTCCTCATAACAGTCCTACCACACAGGTACGTGAATGCTGTTTTGTTTATTAAATTAAAAAATCAGAACTTGGAGAAGGGAAAGTAACAGAGCTTTCAAGCAGCAGTGCAGGATGGCACATAGGCCCATGTTGGCTCCCCTGCGGCTACCCTGCCACCTTCCCTGTGACCAGGTGCCATTAGCACCTCAGTTATCCCTTCCTAAAGTCACAGGAAATGGACCAACAGACACTGAGGGGTCACCTCCTCCACCCCTCCCTTTGCTTCCAGGCAGGGCTAACAAAGAACATTCTTTTTTTGTTTTGTTTTGTTTTGGCCAGGGTTGGGTTTGAACCCGCCACTCCAGCATGTGGGACCAAGAACATTCTTTAAAAGCACTTTCCCGCTTGGCCTCCAAGGCTTAGGGGGAAAAGATTACGTATAGCCCAGGAGCGTGGCCTCCTAGAAGGGGAGAGTCCCCGCCCTCTCATGCCACACTGGGCATTTGCTGACCCACTATCTCAGGAGACTCACAAGTTCTGCATACACAACACTTCTTCCGGCCCTGGGCTGCGGCCCTCTGCTCCACGCTCGTGTTCCCAGTGATTTGCTGAGATGAATGGTGGAGAAGGCTGGACAGGGAAGAGGCTGAGCAAGGTGTTTGTGGGAAAAAGACACTCTCAAAAAAAAGAAAGAAGAGAAACAGAAATTTATCTCTTCCTAATGTGGATGGGAAGCATTTTCCAGGGATTTCAGTCAGAGGAAACTTGGAAAGAAAACCCTTTAGACTGAGAAAGCCAAAGGTTAGTATCTCCTGGGTAAAAGAAGAATCCTCCAGCCTTTGTTCAGGTTTGAACCAAGTCCAAAGACGGGAGCTGCCGTCTGGCCCTGCATCTGGCCCTGCTCCCCAGCACTGAAAAAGCCCACAAATAGTGACCCTAGCTTCTCACTTTGTGAACCGTGTCTCTTCTTGCTCTATATTCTGTTCCTCAATTTCTTCCTACATGTATACGCTGCTGAAACTCGCCTCAGCACGGTTTGCTGCACAGCAGAGTCAGCATGGGACTCTGTCCAGCACAGCTGGACTGCTCACTGCCCCCTTGACCAAGCCTTAGCCAACCTCTGTCTCACCCTGGAACCTTCTTTCTTCCCTCTTCACCACTGGCCCACCCTCCTTCCTCTAATAGGCAGGAAAGAGATAGGGAAAGGGACTGGTGTTACTGGGCACCAGCTGTGTGAAAAACAGTGTGCTGGGCTCTGCCACAGACAGCTCTTCCAGAAGCAGCTGGGATTCGGAGATTCTAGAGCCCACGGCCAGAGACCCTGAGCTAATAGCTAGAAGAGTTAGGATGTGAACCCTGGTCTGCCTCTGTGTGTTATGCTCCTGGGTTACCCTTCCACTGTGTACCCCACTGTAGTGCTAGAAAGAATATTTGTGTACATGAGGCCTCCCCACGGGATGGCAAGCCTTCCAGGGTAGGCAGGGTCCCATCTCAGCAGTGTCTAGATTCCTCACCACTACCTCTTCACTTCCTAGCTGGGGAGTCTGGAACTCTGCGCACAGCCATTGAGACTGAAGAATCCCAGGTCACAGTGACAAGGGCCCTCTTATGATAAGGCTCCAGTTGGGCATGACGTTTTTTTCTTAATACAGCAATTTATCAGTGGCAGTCCTAGAATAATTAACTACAAATGGAACTGCAAGCCAGTATTCCTAGGTGTCTTGTTTTGCTTTGCTTTTTAATTACCCTGTGATATGAGTTTAGGTGCCCTGCTAACACATTCCTGGGCACTCAGCTGGGACTGGATTTACTGGAAAGGGCCATTTACAAAAATGCCACTCTGTCACTTCTACCTTGCACATAAGCAGAAGTGTGATTCCGGTTCTATTTGAAGGAGGCGGCAGTAGACTGTCTCCATGGCAACCCCAAGCAGCATGTGAAATTAGAGCCTAAATAAGGTTTGGGGAAAATCAAGTTGTGTTGGCCACGTATCTGTCCCAACTTGTCACAAGCAGTGGCTTAGAATACCTGCCCGAAGGAAGGAGACGGGTATAGTGACCTGGAGTGAACGTTTCCGGAATGAGTCCCACGCGCACTGGCCCACGACTCCTGGCTGGAGGGCTTTTCTGAATGCCTCACTCTGGCATGTTAGTCTTGCCAGGAAAACCAAGCACGGAATGTATGTGAAAGAAGTGGAAGGGGGAGGAGGGGTTGAATAATTTAGAACACTTTTTAGCTTATTTTCCTATGTTTTCTGTTTTTGCTGATTTTTGTTAGCTTCTCTGTTATTTTAACATCTTTTAAGTTTCAGGGCATCCTCAGCTATGCCCTTTAGGAACACTATGACTGATATTCCAGAAACAGTCCTAACATAGCTTCAGGCTGGCTGCACCTTAATAATTTCACTCGCTATGGAATCATGATGTTTGGGACAGGACAAACCACGACCTAAAGCATCAGCACATCTATTAGAATTGTCAGTATTGAGGCCAATAAGAAAGCAGTATATATCCAGCTCTGCGCCCCCCGCCTTGTGATCTTTGGTACACCCAAACCAATCTGAGCCTCAGTTCCCTAAGACCAAAAATCTTCTTTCATGTCATAATGGCATTTTGAGTAACAAATAAGATAATGACCAACCATGAAAGCTCTTTGTAAAATGTAACATAATCCACAGATGGAAGGGAGCCGTCCTATTATATTAATAAATGTGGGATTTAATGCAAAGATGTTGCGTTACTAATGATGTTATTTTAGCAAAATGGTTTGGTGTTTTTCTCCACCCACCTTTAAGTTAAAAAAAAGATGGTGAAAGAGAAGTCTCCATGGCAGGCCGGCTTCAAGGTTAAGGCTCAGTCATGCATTTGTACATGGCACAAAGAGTGGCCAATCGATTGGACACAGAGATCAGAGTGCTAAGTAGAAAGCTGCCTGAGCAGCTTGGAGCAAGGAGGCTCAGAGCAAGAAGGAGGAGGAATGAATTTGTCCCTTGCACAGTCTTCCTGCTTCCCTCTCTGTGGTTTTGCCCACCCTGGAACATAATTCTTCCCACACAAGGAAGCCATAGGAGCCTCTCCCAGAGGGGTTCTCCACGTTGCCCCAGTGGGACCACATTAGCCTCAGCCAGTCTTGCTCCCATCTGGCTGGTGTTGAGAAACCTGTGAGCATGAAAAGAGAAAACAGAACTACTTCACAAGGACTGATGGCTCTTGATGGGAAAGAATCAGAATCTGCACTGTGATTTGGTCACCAGCTGACTCTGATGCACAGTGAAGTTGGAGAAGCAGGGCTGCTCTGGCCTCTAAACTCTGGCAGTGGGAGTGGTGGCCAGGGAGAGGACATCCTTGGGTGGGGCATTGGGTGAACTCTCCCACTTGCCTTGACCCTGATGGACTGTTGCAGCCCCTGTGTGCAGATCATTTGAGGGAGAGGAGTGGCTCCTGGAGCATAGCTATTCTTGGCAGAAAGTCAACAACTGGCTCAGCCCCTGGGACAGCGTCCTCTCCCTCTACTTAGGATAGCCCACAACCTTGGTTGGCCCTTTGACACCATGGAGAATGTACCTTCCCAGTTGCCTAGCCTCTGTCCAGAGGGCATGTGGGTGAAAGGGTCACTTCTGGTCACACTGCCTTAGCAGGTGGGAGCAGACTGGGCCTCTAAGTCTTTCAGCCTCGGTGTCCTTGGCTCCTGGTCCCTTCCCAGCTGTGTGATGCCTGGCTGGCAAGGGCATCCTCCTCCATATGGTCTGGGCCTGGCTGCCTCTTCAGCACATGCTCCTTCCCAGTGTGCAAGCACTCTTATCTATTTCCCTTCATCTCTGCCTGGGAACCGGGCCCATAGAGCCACAGGTGAAACTGGGAAACCAAGGCCATGGACCAAAATGAAGGTTCTGTGATGAGCTGCAGGACCTAATTAACCCCTTCCCCCTGCATGGTGCAGGGGCAGCACCAGGGGGCCTCAGTCCCACCCTTGCCCACCCATTACCTAGCCGCTTGCACTAAGGCTTCCTGGTGTGTCCACTACCTCAAAACTAGATAATCGCACTCCCTACCTCAGAGGCTAGAGAAGGATGGAATGTGACAGAATGCTGGGAAGTGAAAGCGGGAAGGACGGGGGAGACTGCTCCTCCCAGGTGTTTAATGTGGAGTCCAGGCACTGTCTGCAGCACTCTGCGAACCTTAGCTCACCTAATGGGCACAAGGCAGGGGCGACTGTCACACCCATTCCAGATGGCCTTGGAGAGGAGGCCATGGCAGACCTTGGCTCCTTCTCCCCAGACCAAGCCACAGAATGAAGACCAGAGACACTGGCTCTGAGCTACACATAGCATGTGTTTCAAGGGAGCCAGGCCCAACCACACCCACGCTGCCTCCTCAGGGAGTCTGACCAAGCCCCGGATGGGGGCCTCCTGCCTTGCACAACGCACCTGCCTTACCTCCGCAGGTCCACAGGCGGGTCACCATCAGCAGCTCCTCAGAGGCCACAGTAGGGGACCTCAGAGCCGGTTTTTTTTTTGTTTTTTTTTTTTTTGTTCCCAAACAATCTAGTACATTTAAATGTACTAGATATCCATTTTGCCCAGTTCCTAAAAAGTCATTCGAGAGGGTTTGATTTGTCTCTCCTTTTGCCAACTGCCCGTCCACTGAAAACCTTTCTCAGGCAGAGCCTGTGATACTTAAGGCTGGATTTCCTCATCTCCTGCATCACTGACTAACCACGTGGATGATCCTGGACATTTACCTTTGCTGCTCAGCAATTTAACATACTGGGTGCCGCTGACCACCTTTCTTCCATCACCACGACACTCAGACTGCCACTACCTTATTCTGGAGGGACTGAGGGGCCCAGCCAGCAAGGTCCCTACAGAGTGTTGAGGGGAGACACTGCCCACCTCCCATAGGCACTCATCCCACCCACCGCGTTCTCTAGGACTGGTGAGCAGAAACCCGGTACCTTAGAGAAGAGCAGAGACCCAGAGGATACCACCCCAGCCAAGTGGGGGTGTGACCCATCTCTAGAGCAGTTTTGAGAATCAGTCAGAAGCTCCTGATGCAGGGCAGGCACACACAGCAAGCGCCTCGGAAGCCACTGGAACCTCAATGCCGAGAGCTGCCCAGAGCTGCCCAGAGGAGGGCTGGCCATGACAGACGGGGCTGTGGCTCCCCTGCCCTTCCCTCAGGGCACACGGAGGGAGGTGCACCCTGTCAAGGCAGAGGCACTTCCCCCAACCTGACCTAGCAGAAGGGAGATCAGGGATGTTGCCCGTAATCAAAGCAGCCAGGCTTACATTTGAAATCAGGGGAAAGATGTTCAGAGGATGGCAGAAACCTTTACCCGCCTTGCCCACCCTTGAATTAGCTGAGCCACCTGCAGCACCACAGGTAGGAAAGGCTTCCTTTGGTTTTATTGTGGGTATTTTGGTTTTGTTTTAAAGAAACGCACAAATTTAAGTCAGTATCTCAGAGCAATTCTGTAGCTGGAGATCTGGGGTGGGGTGTGTGTGTGTTAATTAACCCAATTCCTTCAACTTCCTGCCTCCAGAAACTTGTTCTCTGCACCTTGGCCGCATCCTGCCCCAAGCAGAGCTGCCTATGCCCCATGAGAAATGCAGCCTTAGCATACTCAGCAGTGACCCCAATGGCCAGGAGACACTCAGCAGTCCAGGTGGTCAACGTGATCAGCTAATGGCTTTCCCTCCCCAGCTCTAGCAGAGGGTTATTCTAGAACAGCAGTTCTCAACCTGTGGGTTACAACCCCTTTGGGGGTTGAATGACCCTTTCACAGGGGTCACCTCAGACCATCCTGCATATCAGATATTTACATTACAATTCGTAACAGTAGCAAAATTACAGTTATAAAGTAGCAATGAAAATAATATTATGGTTGGGGGTCACCACAACACGAGGAGCTGTATTAAAGGGTCGTGACATTAGGAAGGTTAAGAACCACTGCTCTAGAAGCAGCAAGAACAACTGGCTTTGGGTCCAAGTAATGAGGAGAATTCACACTGGATTCCAGTAAGCTACTGGAATACCAAGTCTTGCTCTGTACCTGGTCACAAGGCTAGGGGAGGAGAATCCAGGGCCCTCCTATCCCCAGCCCTGCACGTGCACCCACAAGCACACATACACACACATACATGTCCTTCCTCCCAGCAAGCCTCTGGGACTAAAGACCTTCCAAGAAATTATTTATGGCTGTGAGGGCCATGTCTCATCCAATCTGTAACTGAGTCCTCAGGATGGATCTAGGTCAGCAGGTCAGGTCCATGTGTGTGTTCAGGGATGGAGGGGCACAAACCAGTCCCTATGTCCCCTTTAGTAAACACCTCACCTTCGTGGCAGGGGTAGAATTCCTCTGCCTTGCGTCTGTCCATCTCCCTTGCACCAGCGGGGGTTCTAGCTAGTGCCCTGGCCAGCCCACAGGGCCCAATAAAAGCCTAGCTTTGCCTGACTTTTAGGAAAATGCAGGACTCCAGTGTGCTTAAGCTGTGTTTTACTAGACAACAGGCATTTTTAGCCAATTATTAGAGCCACAGTCTACTACGGTCCATCAACAACCAATTTGGACCCAGTAAAATAGATTCCAATTCCCTCCGCACTCATCTCCTGGCAATCAGCTCATCGATAGATGTAATGTTTAGAGGCTGGATATTGATTGTGGAATCTAATGGACTCATTATTCAGGGTGCAGCTTGACCTCTGGAATAGCATTTTATTGGAGCTTCCCTCTCTTGCCACTACCAGATTCTAAAACTGAGTTAGGTGGGGTGAATTGGAGATCAGGCAAAGAGGTTCCTGAGACTTGGCCACACATCAAGGATGCTCCTGACCCAGTGTCTGTCCCCACCAGGGAGAAGGAGCCTTGATGCTGCTTCTCCCCAGCACTGTTCCAGATCAATAAGGAGCTGCTGTTGCCATAGGAGACAGCAGGTATCAATTGCATGGTTAACACTGGTGGTAGCCAGTGAGTTCTGTGTGCCACCACGCCTGAAGTGACTCGGAAGCCCTGCCACTGTCTGTGCAGTGGTCAGCAGAAGCTACAGCCTCTCCACCCTGCATACTCCGGCCCTCAGGCATGGCCCCCACTGCCCAACTCCCTGAGGTTTTCTGCTCCTCACCCAGGGCTTACCCCCTCATTCACAAGCCAGGGCCTTTCTGTCAGGAGCACATTCCACACAGACCTGGGAGAGGGGCACAGCTGGGCCAGGCAGTGTAGGCACTTGGCAAGTTATAGGGAGATCTTTCCTAGAAAGGGATTAATGTACTTTATTCCCCAACCCTCCACCCAACCCTTGCCGAGAGATCCCTAAGCAGAGCCTACTCACAGTAAGGCCTGGCCAGTTGGTAATCATCACTAGACATAGGACTAAGACATTTCACTTACTGGGAAGGGAAGGAACCCCTAGAGCCCAACCCACCAAGTCCACCCTTCCATTCTCAAAATCACTCATATCCAGAATCAATACAAAGAGACATGACTTTTTAAGCCATTATTTTTACATGTGAAATAATTTGGTGTCCTTCATGACACAAAAATGGAAGGTGGCTGGTATTAAAAAACATTACCTCCGGCTCAGCGCCTATGGCTCAACCGGCTAAGGCGCCAGCCACGTACACCTAAGGTGGCGGGTTCGAATCCCCAGCCCGGACCCGCCAAA
>NW_003852419.1:4165826-4286679 GCF_000181295.1 Otolemur garnettii | reverse complement strand
GGGACAGCTTGAGGCTCTGTCTCAAAAAAAAAAAAAAAAAAAAAGAATATAAAATGCTCACAAACTGAGTGGAACATGACAAGCCAGTGGGGGTGGAGGAAGCTTGATATATTAATGCATCTCCCAGAAGGGTGGGCCTGGCTCTTTGGAACCTGGAATTAGCCCCTGCTACCTTGCCTTGCACATCTTACATCACTTTCTGGTCTGGGTGTCCAGGTTCCCCCAAGCACCTTGCATAGGGTTGCCAGACTTAGAAAAATACAAGATACCTAGTTTTGATTTCAGAAAAACAATTTTTTTATAATCATTTCCCAGGCAGCATGTGGGACACAGTTACACTGAAAAGCTATACAGAATCGATCTGAAGTTCAAATTTAATTGGATGTTGTGTATTTTATCTGACAACCCTGCCAGTTCTTTGAGCTGTGCCTTCCATCATAGCCCTGCTGTGACCCAGGGCCCTGTCGCAATGAGATGAGGAGGCCATATGGTTGATGTAAAATCCTTCCCCATACTATGTATCTTGGGGAAAAAAGGGATAAGACGGCAGAAGTTGTGTTTTTTAAAAGACTGTTAGGTGTCTACTACTATATTGAGGCAAAACCTCTGAACTGAGATGGTCCTAGGGCATTCAACCCGGGCTGGGGTCTCTAGAAGGGCCTCTCATTCACTGGTTTCTTTAAAGGAAGTCCCTCTGACTTACTTTCAGACCAATGAATATGTGACTTGAAGGTGACGTGTACTACAACACACACTGAAACAAAGTCATTTAGGCTGGCGTTTCCTGAGATCCTCCTGGGGATAGAGAAAGGTGGTAACAAAACATGGTTCCATGAGTAAGCAGGAAACTGCACGCTAAGTAGGTGCACCCGGGAGGGTCACTGAACCCAGCACACAACAGGGCTGAGGAGTCTTGCAGTATGAAAACCTAGTAGCTTAACCCAGCACTATCCAAACTGATTCGGCCAGACTCTACCGACCTCTACTTCCCTTCTGTTACCCATCAAAGCTACAGAGAAAACTTTGGACATTAGAAACCCACAAACATTGTTCAAATATGACTTAACCTTTGAGTTAATATTTCTTTCTACCCCCTAGTTTCAATCTGGGGATCTGGGGTCTTCAGATGCCTTCCCAGTCAAGCCACCAGACCACTTCAGTCATAGTCTTCCTTGAAGTCTTACTCAAGTTCCACCTCTAAGAAACTTCCCTGACCTCCTGACCTCCCCGGTCCACTATGATCACTGCCTTGTTTGTTCTGATCTTTCATCCAGCAGTGACTCCCCCCACACCTATCACCTCCCATGCCCTCAAGATATTAACCCAAATTTCCTGGTTTGACTCTTACTATTTTCTGGATTGCAGGCAGTCCTCGAGTTACAAACATTCAATTTACCTGCAACTTGTACTTACAGATGGAGGCTATTACAGGTAATAGGTAAATGGACTTGTTCAACTTAAGAACAAACCTACAGAACCTATCTTGTTTGTAATAGGGGGACTGCCTGTATTTCATATCTCCATGTTTTGGGTCCTCATGCAGACTGGAAGCCTCTTGGGGGTGAGACCCTCTGCTGGACCACAGTCCCTTACACAAGACATAATGGGCACCTAGGAGGTAAGGGCGTGTAGGCAGAATTATGTTTTTATTTACACCTCTATGTTCTAATTATCACAGGTGTCAGAGACAGCAGGTGGCTTTTCTAAGAGCTCCATAACTGGTTCCTCTCATGCACACGAGACATGAAAGATTAATCCTGAAGTTACTTTCTGAGCCCGTCACATCAGTCATTGTGCCCCTGACAAACACACCACTCCAACCCAAGTCAGAGGAAGTGGGGAGGACCTGACAGGGTCTGACATTTTTCATGAGGGCAAGATAATTTCCCAGTTAGTTTTGTGAGTCAAGATTCCCAAGAATTATGGCATCCACAACTTAGAAATTCAAATTATCTCAGTTCTGTCCTAGGAAATGTCAGTTTGCAATCCTAAGGCAAAGATGGCCACATATATAAACAGAACAGATTGCAAAATGACCAGTTATTCTTAAACTCTGAACTTGAAGTCCCTATACTCTTATTTAGTGTGCCTGGCTTGACTTGAGGGTTTTACAAACATTGTGCTGTGAGCTTCATCACAAACCAAGGCAGGTACAATCCAGACTTCTGACAATTCAATTGTGTTTCCATATTCTTCAAAAAGCTTTAATCTTTTACACCCTGAGACTTTGACTTAGAAAAATCTGAGCCACAACAATACAGTCTCTTAAGATCCATGATGGGAAATCTAAACACACTGTACAAATCACTGTGCACATACTTCCTTGTCCCAGAAGCATATTTCTTTCCGTCTCAAGTTAATTATAAAAAATTCTTCAGACTCTACACTCAGAGCTTCAAATAAGTAGCCTTATTTGCCAAGGTAAAATAGACTATTTTCCTTCTAAATGATAATAAGTAATAAAAATCAGTAATAAGCTGATTTTTAAATCAATTATTTTCTAAAAGACATAGAAGTCTTTCTAAGAAGACTTTCAGAGAAGTCTTTCTAAGAAGGCCCTGGGCTAACTTTATTGAATCTAGTTCCTAAAAATATCAAGTGAGAAATATGGAACAGGCTACTATATTTCCTGGCTGAAGACATTGCCTTGACAAGTTTGAGCATTTGGTATTGAGTAAGAAACATTTTAATGCTCTAAAGACTAATGCCTTGCTGGTCCCCATTTCAATATTCAAACAACCAATGAGAAATACATAGTACAACATAGACACTTGTATTTCTATGTTGCAAGCATAACTTGTAATAAGCTCTAGATTATGTAGCAATTTTTCTATCTCTCAGAAGTTTCAATGAGATTTCTAGTAAAATGGAATCTAAACAGACTTAGTAGGGCTTTTTGGATCAAGTAACTTCTAATCATTTGGGATTTAGCCCACACGTCAATTCTTCAGAGTCGTTCCCCGACCATCACAGCTAAGGCATCCCTAGCCCATACACACTCCACGTGGTTTTCTACCACATTAGTTACCCAATTTTCTATTTTTCAAAGCTCTTGCAGTACCTATATTGCCTTATTTATTCACTGTCCATCTCTCCTCAGTGAGCAGCAATCTATTAGAAGATCTCCTTCCAGACAGACCATCTTTCTTGTTCAATACTGAATCCCAGAGCCTGGCAGCATAAGTTTGTGAACCAATTGCATTTAGGAATTTTGTTTTATCACAGTGAAATGTAAATAATTTACCATTTTAACCATTTAGATCCACAATTTCACTGCCATTAAGTACATCCATGTTATTATGCAATTGCCCCTGCTATCCATTTTCAGAACATTATCTTCCCAAAGTGAAAATCTATGCCCTCTGACTGATGACTATATTCTCCCTCCTTCTAAGCCCTGGTAACCACCATTTTGTTTCCTGTCTCTATGAATTTACCTACTCCAGGTTTTCAGTAGTATCATAATGTCTTTTGTGACTCACTTATTTTACTTTGCATAATGTCTCCAAAGTTCATCCACATTGTAGCATATATCAGAATTTCTAAGGCTGAATAATATACTGGAGTCCTTCAGTTCTTTGGGGTATACACCCAATAATGGAATTGCTGGATCACGTGGTAAGTTAATTTTTTATTTGAGGAAACACCATGCTGTTTTCCACAGCTGTTGCACCATTTTACATGTCCACTCGCAATGCACAAAGGCTTCCATTTCTCCTGTCAGTACTTGTTATTTTTTTTTCCTTTTGGCCCATTATGTTTTATCTGAACCAGCAGCTCCCACTTATATCTGCTGTAGATTAGAAGATCAAAGAGGAAACTGAACCGACTTGGTTTACCATGTAATATACAGACAGAGGTCACAGACAAATAAAAGTCATCTACCAGTCACAATTCAGCCTGAGCTAAGAGCATAGGAATTACTTCTGGATAGAGTCATCACACACTACAGATAAAACAATGAGGCAATTTCTGTGCACCTTTCTCTCCATGCTGGTGGTCAGCCTTTTTGCAGATGGGCCCGGTTGACAGCAAGTGGCACCTCCAGCCAGAGCTGCCCCGTGCAGCACCAGCTGCAGCCCCGCCACTGCTGGGAGAGCATGGAAGACTGTGAAGACCTAGAGGGAAGGTGCAGTGGACGTTACGGTCATCTGAATCCAACTGCCTGGCTCCATGTTCGCCCCACAATCTTAAGAGCTATAAACATGATGAGGAAAAGAAAGATTTCCAAAGACACTTTCAAAGCTGTGTGACCTCTGAGAGAATAAGGCCATCTGAGAAAATTACTTCCTGAAACTCAAATCCAGGCTTAGAGAATGAGGCCATAAGGCAAGGGTTAGTCCTTCACCCAAGAACACTACGGTAACCTGACCTCCTGGACTTAGATACTAGAGAGAAGAGGCTGTGACCTAGCGTGGGGCCTGGCACAGATCTGGGGATGAACATATACGTCCTGAAACAGCCTCGGAAGATCAGGGCCTTGCTTTCTTCTTGGTACGCCTCGCCCTGACTGTTGCCTTTCTTGCAGTCCCAGCCTTAGGGTTCAGCTACTCTCCACCCTGTCTCTGAGACACCCCTAGGATGCAGGGCTATGGCTACAAATAGCCAATTCCTTCTCTCTCCTTGTCTGCATTGCCTGCACGGGCACTCTTTTCTGACAGTAACCTCAGTGGTAATGAGGACAGTGACAGCAGCTTCATTTATTGCACTACAATTCACACAGCACCTCCAACTGCATCTGCTGACTGGGTCCTTAGCATAACCTAATAGGAAAGCCCAGGGGATGTCTGACTTACTCAGAGGGTGGGAGCAGCATGCAGCAGAGCCCAGCCTCTGGGCTCTGAAGACTAGTCCTGCCCATATGTAGTGGCTTCCTAGTTCACGAGTTGCATACCAATGCCAACTGGGGACCTGATGAACACTGATGGGGATTCAGTCACTGACCCCAGAATAGCCAGTACTATAATTTTGTGAAAAACTTGTACATTTGTCCCAGTGCCCCTATGTCAGTGGTTAGGGCACAGGCCACATACACTGAGGCTAGCAGGTTTGAACCCAGCCCAGGCCTGCTAAAACAATGACAACTGCAACAACAACAAATAGCTGGGCATTGTGGCAGGCCCCTGTAGTCCCAGCTACTTGGGAGGCTGAGGCAAGAGAATTGCTTAAACCCAAGAGTTTAAGGTTGCTGTGAACTCCGATGTCACAGCACTGTACTGAGGGCAACAAAGTGAAACTTTGTCTCAAAAAAAAAAAAAACAAAAAAAAAAACCACTATATATTTTACATATCATTGTATGAGTAACTAACACCACTTTAATCGCACTTTCTGGTTGTTCTTTTCATTATTTTTTTCTTTTGATGTGTGGCTGCACATTCCCCACATGTTCTTTTCATTATATTTTCTTCTTTTGATGTGTGGCTGGGACAGACGTACTTGCTGCATTCCCTGCGTGCCTTCATATATTTCCAGTCTCTCCCCCGGGAACAAAGGTAACGGCGACCCTTCTCACCGCTCATCTTGTAACTCTTCCTTTTCGTTGGTATGAGCTGTTCCTGTCACCGCTCCTTGTCCTTGATTGCACTCGTGTCCACAAGATTCATTGCCTTTATGTATTTTTTGAGGAGACTGTACACATCTTGGATACACCTGCTTATGTTTTCTTGACAGAGCTGTCCAGCCAAATATTTCAAAAAGTATTTTCTTCCCAATTATTTCTTTGAATGAAGTTGTGACCAGGGGAGACATTTGGCTAATATTTGTTACCTGAAAAATCACATACAAGTTGTATGCTGCAGTGTTAATGATGTTGAAAAAAACTGTCAGAGGCCAACAGAGTTCCTCAGAGACAGGACAATGTTCTCATGTACTTAATAAGTGTGTCAACACCTGCTCTTGCAGCATTATAAAAGCTGACAGTATCAGGCTTCTTATCCGGCACCTTGACATCCTCATGCCCTGCAGAGAGTACTACCTTGCTTACCTTCAGAGCATAACTGACTAATGTCACATATGGAGAGAAGGCAAGTCTTATTGTACCAAATGAAGAGGTTTTCATCAATGCTAGCCTGAGTCCTAAAGGCATATCCCTTTTATCACTGAGGATAGCACCAACTATGGTTATATTCTCTTAAAATAAGTTAAAAGCCCAGGGCAATGAAGACAAACTTTCTGTCCATGGTCATATTTCTTCCAGACTGATCCAAATGACACTTCTAACCAGTCTTTGCAGAATCTTGGAGCCACTATTGTAATTTCTAGCAAGTTTCTCTGACTTCCCTATATGTGGCTACACCACAAAACAGTTTATAGAAGAATCACATAAAAGATTCCCGGCAATTCCACACTTCCCAGTTTAGTTACCATGTAAAGTCTGAATGGACAACAACCATGGAAAGACCAACTCCTCATTGACAGTGACAGACTCGTGAGGACTGTAGTAAAGTGAGAGCTTAGTGACAACCATATTCCAAAGCTCTCAAACTTACCAAATTGTCCGGGAGCTTCACGTGTTACAGCACCATCAAAATACAGACGTCTCAGGAAGAGTCGCGTTGTGTTCTGAAAACGGAGCATGGTAAACCGGAAATTCTTATCTCCGATACTGTCTTTATTTTGCCAGTACACACCATAGTGAGAAGAATTCCAATTAGTCCTAATATTTCTTTTATGAAATCACCAGAAATTTGAATGAAAACATCCATACATAACCCCTGGGCTAGATGTAGTTTCAGGTTTGTAAACTTGATAATTATATCCAGTTTCATTATCACTGAATAGCTAGAAAGCATCTAGTGGAGTTCTGTATTCTACTCGCAATTGTACTGCTGGTCAAGTCACATAATACTAGCCGAATGGTGTTGCCACAATCCTTCGTTGGCTGTGAGTTCCATGTCCCTCCTGACGGTGCCATCACCTCAGTCACAGGCTGCTCTGTGTTTACGACTGGGTGTGGCCTTCTCCTGGGCCATGTTTTGCATTTCTTCTTCGTCATTGTCATGATCATCTTCTTTTGCACTCTCAGAACGAATACTTTCATATTCTACCTCTACAAATTCTTCTTGTTCACTATCTGAACTAGTGAAACTGTCCTCCTCAATTCCTTAAAAATCTGACACTATCAGTTCTTCCTCTATCTCAGCTCCCGACAAATTACATTGCCTCTTTGCCATATTTGTGTATCCCCAGGGAAAAAAGTCATTACTTGAGATAAGTGGATTTATGGAATTCAGATGTTCTAGATTTTCAGTTATACACACCTTGATCTTCCCCAAACACAAATACACTACTGACTTCATTATTTTAGAACACTTAGGAAAAAAATAGAATGCCGTCCTTTCCTGGAAAAGAGACCATAACTCATCACTACAAAGGAAAATGTCGAGAACTACTGATCCAGGAGTCTTGACATGCAAGTCACGGATGGGTGGTTAAGGGTCTAATAAAAAAAGTCATAAACAAATATTAAAAAAAACAAAACCACAATGGTGTCATTCCCTGCCCCCCCCCATTGGTATGCACCTGTAAATGTCACCCAAGCACATACTAATGTCAAACATCCAACTCCCCATCCTTTAGGACAGCTCCCAGTTGCCCACTGAGAAGACAGATAGCTCCCAGCAGATAGATCCTAGTCACACTAATACATGAGGACTGAAAGGGATTTCATCATTTGTGGTTGTTCTAAAATATGTCCCCAAGTTCTTCTGCACTCTTCTCTTCAAGAAGTGGAGCCTAATTCTCCTCCCTCATCGAGTGGGCTAGACTTAGTAACTTGCCTCTAATAAGTAAGGTGAGGTGATAGTGTGGGATTTCAGAGACTAGGTCATAAAAACCATGGGGTTTCATTTTTTTAAAAAGAGACAATTAGGCAACTATCAGTAACCTCTACCACTGACAAGCCTGCGGTACAGAATCATACGTGTGCCTGTTGTATGCTTGCCCACCCGCATCTTTAGCATGAACTGATGGAACTGGAACTGCTGGGTAAGAAAAGGTATATTACTTCTGAAATGATTGTTACACATATCACCAAATTACATCAAAGATTAAGCAAATATATATCCTACCAGTATACCAGGTGTCCTTATTATACCCTGGCCAACAGTGATGACTGTGAACAGCCAGTTCTTACCTCAAAAACTGAAATCTCTTGTGATAGAGTTTTAGGCAGAAAATAAAAATGAGTAGGTACAGAAACATTTGTCTGAAATAACACACTGTACTGCAATGGTTTCTCTGTCTCAGTACCCTTGCAACTGACCAGGACTCCTTTGACATCTGCCAGGTACTGGCCAGGGCAGAAGGCAGATAATCTCTGCCATGAAAGTCACTGAAACATGATTGCAGCACTGTCCCCTTATGTGCCTCCAGACAGTTGGCAATTATCACAGGTGAAGCACCTTTTTTCCCTGAAGGACACTCAATTCATTTTGTTATGTAACATTAGCTATTCACTCATCCCTCTGACCCAAATAAAACTTCCCCAATTTTAAAAATAAAAACAAAGAGGACCAATTTCTACTAATCTGAAACAAAACGGGCAAAAAGGAAGACCTGAATTCAGAGTCCCTAGTAACACTGGCTCCCACAGTGATTAGCAAGCTGTGTCCTAAGGGAAAACTGGTGTCTATAGAGATCCAAGGCTATCTTATCTCTCGTGAGATACAGGGGAATCTATAGGAATCTGAGGAATGATGGCCAGGAAATCATTGCCCATCAATGATCTGGCACAAATGGTCAGATCAATAGAACAGATATTAATGCCTATACTTACTAAACTAGAAGTGGACAGTTTTCTAGATAATTTGAATGTATGATTAATATACTTAAAAATTTCAAGAGATATTTAATAAAACCACTAGCATAGTTATTAATCATCATTTTCCCATACATCCTTATTTTGAAGGCTGCATATGAAGCTCTGAAGCATACTTCTCACCTCTGGCTACTTACGAACACGAGCAGATTTAATCTCAGGATTCGCCAGCTGCATCTACAGTAGAATCTCCATACTTGACCAATTCCCTACATTAACCACCTCCTGAAGTTGACCCAATTTTCCTAGACCGGACATGCACCACATGCATATATCAGCGCAGCAGGCCTAGTGCCTTATGTTGACCACCTCCATGTGGTGACCCGCTGCTACAAGCCTTTGGGTGGTCAACTTACAGAGGTTCTACTGTATTTTTTCTGCAGCCCAAAGAAACTTTTTTCTTTACTTCACTACTTTGATAAGAGCATTATAAATTGCCTATAGACTTGTAAGGGAAATATGTACATTATGCTATTTATTCAAAGAAAGCCAATTTCTTAATTCAAATATGCAAACATAGTTTATAAAAAACCAGGGAAGAGGAGTTCAGGGAAAAAAAGGTAAAAGTCGGGTGTGGGAGAGAGGCAATAAGCATGTAGGTGGTCACAACATCCTTTGGGAATGATACTTCCAAGACCACAGAATGGAGCAAAATGATTAACTCCTTCCTACCCATGGCCACTTTAAAGTCCACAACCTTCAGCACATGACTGTAGTTCCATTTGGAGGAATGCTTGGGTCCAGGAGTTTGAGGGTAAACTGGACAAAATACCAATACTCTGTCTCTAAAACTAAAAAGAAAAGAAAAAGTCCATGACTTCAAATTTCTTTCCTGGGACCCTATGCACTTTTAGGCAGTACGGAGATAATTATGAACATTTAACCAGCCTACAGCTATGTACACCTAAGACAGCGGTTCTCAAGCTGTGGGTCACAACCCCTTTGGGGGTCAAACGACCCTTTCACAGGGGTTGCCTAAATGAACCCTGCATATCAGATATTTATATTAGAATTTATAACAGTAGCAAAATTATAGTTATGAAGTAGCAATGAAAATAATTTTATGGTTGGGGGTCACCACAACATGAGGAACTGTATTAAAGGGTCACGGCATGAGGAAGGTTGAGAACCACTGGCCTTCAACACAGCCAGGTTGAAGTCAGGAACTAGGACTCAGATCTCTGCCACCACAAAGGGGCAGCTTCTAGGTTAGTCGACACATTCGTGGACGACTGTCCCCACTTCCACACACTCAGAACAGCCATCATAAAGTGCAGCCATCAGGCTCGGCGCCTATAGCTCAGCTGGGTAGGGCGCCAGCCATGTACACCTAAGGTGGCAGGTTCGAATCCCCAGCCCGGACCCGCCAAACAACAATGACGGCTGCAACCAAAAAATAGCCGGGCGTTGTGGTGGGCGCCTGTGGTCCCAGCTGCTTGGGAGGCGGAGGCAGGAGACTCGCTTGAGCCCAGGAGTTGGAGGTTGCTGTGAGCTGTAATGCCACGGCACTCTGCCCAGGGGGACAGCTTGAGGCACTGTGTCAAAAAAAAAAAAAAATAAAAAAAATAAAGTGCAGCCATCAGACGTGCCCTCATCCACCTGAGACTGTCTTCATGGATACATTCACACAGTGACCTACAGCCTAGACACCAGCTCCTCTGGGAGCCCCTTACCCATGCCCCACCTTCTACATTAAAAGCCCCGCCATGCCACCTCTGTCCCTCCAGGGATCGTTCCTTAGCAGGGCCACTCTTGCTTTCCTAATACACAGAGAAGGGACCCATGTCCTCATTTACTTTGTTTCCCCAGCCCCTAACAGAGCATGTGGGCTCAGCACAATCTAATCCAGCTGAGATGGAAAAGCGGACCTCACATACCCTGCATGCCATGAGAGTGACATCTACCAGATGAATAAAACATGATGATTTTGTATCAACTCGGAAGAGCATTTTTTCTCCCTAACTAGATTGAGGAATTAATTGGGTTTTTCCTGGTGTCCCACAGTTATTACTTTAAGTCACCACATGGCAGCCTTGCCAGCCCTGGATCCCTACCCTCCAGGGACCAGCCAGATGACATCAGAGACAGACACAGCCAGGCCTCCTCTCACTATAGAGGCTTTCTTTGGCTTTTAATGAGAAAGTCCCTTTTTTTCCTCCCAATGAAACTCCCTTAAGTCAATATAATCAGCATGGGGCACATCTACAACTGGTAGTGACCAGAAGTGAGAAAATGGGACAGAAGTCAGCCTGTGAATATGTGCCTAATCGATGCCATTTAGCCTAGCAAAAAAGGCTTGTTTTGTTTCTCAGGAGACAATGTTCCCATTCTCCCTACATGAGGTCAAACCCTTATAACTCATGCCCTCATCAAGCCACTGTGTCTTCCTAAGTTCTAAAGTTTACCCAGGTAGAGATACAAGCATTGTTCAGCCCACTTAAAAAAAGAAAAAGAAAAACCCAAACTGTTTTCTGTTTTAGGGGACATAGAAGTGAACTAATGTGGGGCAAACAATAGGGAGAGCATTTCACATACAGCAGTAAGCCTTACCCTTACATGGACTCCATGAAATGGTATCATTTCCCACACCCTACAGTAAAGGAAATGGCAGCTCAGGGAAGTTAAATAACCTGCCCAAGTCCTCCTTCCTGGACACCCTGCTGGGGGACCCAGAACCCCGAAGCCTCCCATCCACTTCACCCCTGCCTTAAGTTACCCTATTAATCTTTATTGGCTTCCTTATTGGACTGGTAACTTCCTCTCCCTAAAGATGTCTCTACCTGGCAATAATCAGGTATTGATGGTATAAAGTAATCAGTTCCCTTAATTTTCCTTCAAACTTGTCTCCTTAACCACTCTGAATGAGGTAAGTTCCAGGCATCCCCTCAGTGTTACACTACTGCCTGCTGCTGGCTAAAACCAGGGCTGTAAAGGAGACCTTCAAAACTGACATCACAACTCATCATTCATCCACAGACATGCCATTTACTAAACACCTATTATGTACAACCCTGTGTGACAACGTGTGTGGGCTGGAGACTGTGGGTGGGTGAGAATGGTGTTTGAATGCCTACCATGTCCAGGAGCATTTTCTATGTTATTTTAATCTGTGGTATATTCACATTCATTTTACAAATGAGCATATCAAGACACGTTAGAGGTCCCTTGCCTGAGACTGAGATTGCAGCCCTAGAGCCCCAGCCTCTCCAGGGGCCTCCCACATGCTGCTTGGCACAGGGCAAAGAATCTTAGTCGCACTAAGATCAGACCAGCCTCAGTTCTTAGGAACTCGCAGCCTGGTTAAGAGGCCTGGCTGGTCATTGGGAAAAGAACCTACAGTTCATGTAATGCAGTGGATCAACACACCTGACTGATCACTAATCCCATTGATCAATGGGAGGTGGGAGAAGAGGTGCTAGGGGGAGGCTCTTAGCAGAAGGATACGAGCCAGGCTGTGCTGGGGGGAAAGGATAATCTTGGGGCACATCTCCTTAAGGCCCCCATCACACTACCCTCTATTGCCAAATTTTGACAAGTTATGAAGGAACTTCTTGCTTTCCACCAAATTGTTCAACTGAACACTCTGTACACAAGCCTCCCTCACTGTCCTTCTGTCCTTGAACTCTGCTGAGAATGTGCTCTCTCTCGAGATCCTGAAGGCCACAAACAGTCCTCCCAACTCAGAGGTCCCTCTCAACACTTCTCTGCATGGCAGAAGGAGCCAGTGGGAGAATGAGCAGGAGGCCCAGACAGACATCCACGGCAAATTCCCGGAGCCCCCAAAGATCCTGCCATGGCGAAGTCAGCAGTCAACGGGGTCCACTACTGACTGCTGCACGTTCCTAGCAGCTCTTCCAGCAAAGCGCCCAGTGACACGTATCAGAGCTCCATGTTGGGCAAGCTGGGAGGACAATCTATTTGCTAGCAGGTGTGTTGGTAAATCCATATCCCACTAAGCAGCTAGTTTTGTTCAAGCACACACCGCTTGTACTTCTATTTATACAGGCACATGTTTGAGTCTCTGAAAAACTCTGTTTCTGGGCTCCTGCCAGAGCATTCTTTCAGCTAGGTGGGCACTCACAGTACAACTGGGAAGCGTACAACCTGAGTCTCCATTTGGTCTGTACAACCAACAGATCAAAAACTTAACCACCCTGCCTTTCAGACTTACTCAACACCCCCCAACTCCACTCTAGCTCACATGAGTCCTCAGCTCACCTGGACTCAACTTATTACTTCTGCATTTCACATTTTGCCCATTCCTAATTTTTCCCCTTTTTTGATCTATAACAAAAAGAAAGCATCAGCTATCTAAGAAGCTCCCATGTGTCCAGCCCTGGGCTGACCAGTAAAGAAACACAAAGGAGTATTTCTCCATAGATGCTAAGATTTTATCCATCTGAGTAGGCATGAAAGGGCTCGATGAACAATGCACACCTGTGTCACAGGAGCTCAAAGAAAGTGGTCGTTTCCATGTGAGGGATCAGCAGAACCTGAGAGGAACAGATTTTGTCAGTAGAGAACAGGGTCTCCTGAACAATAGAACCATCAAAAAACAGTCATGGAGGTACCAAGGTACAGAGCGTGTGTCTGGGGGGCCTGCATAGCTGGAGAGGAGGGTTTCTACAACTACCCATGAAGGTTGAAAATGGAGACCAGATGTCAACTATGGAAGGCACGGCCAAGGCAAAGCGGTAGGATTTACCTCCCAACAAGAAGATTCAGAGATTTGAGAAACCTCACAGTTTTGTTAATACGCAGCAGCACTGGGTAGGAAGGACTGGAGATGCGGGTAACTAGAAGTCTGTACAGGAAATCCTGAGGCACCTGGCAGTGAGGAACCTGGGCTCTCGCAGTTGCCATGGGAATAGAACAGGAGGAACAGCGAATTCAAATGGCATTTTCAAGGAAAGCAAAGACTTTTTGACTGCTGAGAATAGGGGAAAGGAAGCAGTCTGAGGGAAGGAGGCTGCTCACAGTGGAGTGCTTATCTTTTAGGGTCCTTAGCATCAATACCCCCTTCCTACCTAGGGAGATCCCCATTGCATAATTCTTCACAGAGGGCAGAACGCCAGGTCTTCTACAGGCACTGGAGGGGCCTGACGCTCTTTCCTGCTGGACAATGTTCCAGTGTGTGACCTCTGATCAGATAGTCTCACCTGAGACTTGGAAACTTGAGGGGTGATGAGGACATAGGGACGGGTTAGTATTCAGCTCCAGAGGCAGTACCCAGCTATGACAGCACCAAGGGCAGCAGCGACAGTGGTAGCTTCTGCGGCTTAGCTTAGGCTGGGCTCCCCGTGATAGGGCAGCGTGTGGTTCTCCAACAGTGCTCCAGCCTAGCCACTCTTCAGTTACCCAGTGGGCTTCCAACAGGGTCCTTCAGTCAGAATCACTGTCTAATGCTCACTGACAACTTACTAGTTTCTGTGCCTGTCTTCAGATCCTTCATCCCCAGATACCAAGACCACACACAGCCTCCAGCTCTGAGGAGTGACAGCGCACATGGGCAGAAACACTCACTGAGCACGGAGTCTGTGCTCACTTCTGCCAACCTACATTCCATGTAAGTGCTTCAGGATGGGGCTAGCGTCTTCTCCTAAACTCACTTCTCTTGCCTAATCCCACTCTGTCCCAGCAAAAGCTGATTTTATCCTGTCCCTCACCTAGCATAGTGCCATGTGCAGGGTGGGCACTCTATACCTGCAGAGTGACCTGGGATTGTTCCAGGCAAAATCTGAAAAGCCCCTCATAAGGGTTAATAGTACTTATTGCTATGATGTGTAGAAAGTTTTGTAAAAATATTAAGGAACAGCAGCAGTACACAAATTATCTTTGTGATGATTTGTTTCCAAACAACCCAAGGGGAAGAGACATAAGCATAGATCAAGACTGGCTATGAGAGGTAACTTCTAGGACATCAGCACAGCTAGGAATGGGAGTGTGGGAATTATATGATTATCTGACATTGAAATTTTCCATGATAAAAACTCTGAAAGATTAAATCCTAACTATCAGAATGAAATGACTATCCTTAAAAGTTTGGGCATAAAGAGAGAGGGAGCTCAAATCTCTGTAACTGTGATAAGGAATTGGTCCAGGACAGATAGAAAGTACTGAGCTGAATGTTATTAGAAAAAGCTGGGATTTAGTAATAATACTAAGCCTCCATTTATTAAAGTGCTTACAGGGGGAAAAGCACTTCAATAAGAATCAGCACAGAGGGATTTGAGCCCAAGATCACAGAGGGAGACGGGGTGGTGATCTATCCACTTCCCAGCTCATGCTGCTCCAGCCCACATTTTGATCTTTACGGGAACTGAGGGCGGGGTGAGGTTGACCTTTGTGTACATATGAAACTGCTATCAATCCCATAACTTCAAGCTGAATAAAACAAGATACAAAAATTTAGGGAGCCAAAAACATGCCCTGTAACTTGTAAACAATCTGTTTGAGGCACATGTGACTTCCTACAGGAACCCACCTAGTGCTAAGCAGAGGTATACACTCAAGTTTGAGCACTTTCCCCCCAAAACAGACAGCACTCTAAAATACTTAAACTGAGGCTTCAAGAAGTACTACAGAATGACACATACATGCCACAGACAAATTCTCTGTTAAATAATCAAGGTAGAAAATGAAAATCAATGAAAGGTTTATTGTGAGACACGAGCTAATCTTAAAGGGCATCTTCTCTCACCATCTCCCATATCATCTGGTTTTAGGAGGGGCATGGGCGGCTACCAACTACATTTAAGCCTGGTCCAGTTTTCACCACTATCCCTGGAGCACTGCTGTCCTTACAGCACATCTTTATAAAGTGTGGTCTGCCTCCTCCAGCCATGGGGCTCCCTGCACTCACATCCCCAGTGTGCCCACTTCCCCCCAGGACACTCTCAGTCTAAGCTCCCTACTCCTCTGCCCTTGTTTTCCTTGAGCTAAATGCACTTCATTTCTGTACACCATCTGCTTTTATAATGGATCAACACAAATAATGTGTGGTTCATAACTGATTAACATTTATTGTTGTAATCACTAATCATGATGGCAAGCCGCCTCCTTGGAAGCTGCTAAGGATGACTCTCAGACCATCTGGATTCCTCAGAGACCCCCTCTGTCCACACAGGCTGGTTTCACTGGTCTGGGTCACCTCCCTTTTGGTTCTCCCTACAGGGTAGAGCACCACCTGCACTTCAGGAAAGACAGGTAGCTACACCTGATGGGGGCTGCTGAGAAGGTCAACTCCCTGGAAATCACACCTATTCTCCATGGTACTTCTCAGGCTTCCTCTCTGAGAGAATATTTCCCACATTTGGTGGGAAACACTTCTTGTTAAAGCAGAGCTTTGTTGTAGTCAAATAAGTTTGGGAAACTCTTACCTACTATATCCAGGTCTAGATATTACTCTTAGCATATTGAAGGCTGTGCAATTAAGGCAACTTCTTACTAGTGCTCCCCCCAGGCCCCAGCCCCCAGCCAAGTAACACAGTGAGATTAGAATTCTCTAAAACTCTTTGAAATGCTGCAACTACAGCTTCACAGTCCCATAGGAGCTAACAGAAGCCAGAAGACAAGTCTGTGATATTTTGCTACTTTTGAATCTTTGTTGCCTATTACATCAGGCATCATCCATATGTACACAATCCCAAAAAGATTCACCACCATTCCATATTCTGGCTACAGCCTCAGTTCTCTCCTCTTCAGCTAACTCAGGAGGTCTGGGTCTGTTTCTACTGATCACAGAGCAAGGATGAAATGCAGGATTGGTTTTTTAACATACATCCTGTCTTCCTTCTAATATGCTCACCTGTCCTGCAGAGGGTGGACAGCTAAAACTCCATTTCTCAGAGCCTTTGCAGCTAAAGTTCCAGGTGTGATTTAGGTTTGGTCAGTTAAACGTGTTTTTGTAAAATCTGGAAAACCAAGTGACACAGAGACCACACCTTGGTGGCAGCTACCATGTGCTTGGCAGAGTCCAGGAGGCACCTGGTTCTTCTGTGACAGTTTTAGCCAACATTCTGGCATCCAGGTACCAGGAGGCAGGGCCCAGATGTTGTTTGCAGGTGCTAATCACAGAAGATGTGGCATGGTTCTAGAACTGTCAGCATCACGGCTTCCTGATCATGGGACCCTCTCAGTGTGATAGTACAGTGTGGGTCTGAAGAATTAGCTTCAGGATTATAGGAGAGGCAGCAGCTTCCTTGCTGGTCTAGTTCTTTAGCATGGTTTGTGGGCACTTAATCCTGAAATTACCACCCAGAAACAGGTATCTTCAGAACTCTTAATAATTCTATAAGCCATTTAATTCCCTATGGTAAATCCCTTCCTCCTTAAGTTTGCTATCGTAGATTCTGTTTTCTGCAACTGAACCTTGACCCACACTCCATTTAAGCTGTGGTCCAATAAGGATGGTCTCACTTCTCCATCTTACCTTGATGGCTGTGAGATTTCAGAGAGACTCCCATGTTCCTTCTAGATAGGAAAGCTCCTGCATGGCTGATTGTAGCCAAAATGCTGAACATATAACCTGAAAGGCTGGCTTTCTGCAAGCAGCATGCATCCCAGGCAGGTCAACACAGACACCTACCTCCCCGATAGTAATGAGATCAACTTCTGCAGCATGACCCTGTGAGAAGCCACCATAGCTGGAAGCCCACGCAGCTAAGTCTAAAAGGAGCAACACACCCAGGTTCTAACCTCAGTCCATGGTTCCTTAAACTGAGTTTCAGAACCCCGTTCCACCATGTAAGGATAGTGACAGCATCCACTTCATACAAGACATGAAAGAACAGACTCAAAAGGTCTTTGAATTAAAGAATGACATTTAATACTACTATTACTACTAGCACCCAGAAATCACAACCAAGAGGACCTTTTCCACACTTTACACTTGCTAAATCTCTAATACTTGTAGCTTTTCAATACATTGGCATTTAGATACAGAGGTTTATGAGCTTCATAAAAGTCAGCACTCCAAGTGTTATGCTTCCTTTAGATTCCAGCCAAACACTGGAAGAAAATCCATTTCACTTCAACTCTATCCATCAAGACTAATTGCCGGGTTACTGTTTTCACATCAGTCATCTTCTTATGCTTGCTACCTTACAAGATGCCTGGGATAGGCCAGACGTAGTAGCTCACGCCTATAATCCTAGTACTCTGGGAGGCCCAAGCAGGTGGATTGCTTGAGCACAGAAGTTCCAAACCAGCCTGAGCAAGAATGAGACCCTATCTCTACTAAAAAGAAAAGAGAAAACTTAGCAGGGCATTGTGCTGCATGCTTGTAATCCTAGCTACTCAGGGGGCTGAGGCAAGAGGATTGCTCAAGCCCAAGAGTTTGAGGTTGCTGTGAGGTATGATGATGCCAGAGCACTCTACCCAGGGCAACAGAGTGAGCCTCTTATCTCAAAAAAAAAAAAAAGGTGTGGGGGAGAAACGTGGCTGGAATATCTCCTTTAGTTTAGTTATGGAGTCCTGGGGTGTTGTTGCTGTTTTTGTTTTTAAGCAAGTCTGTTGCTTTGGTTTTAAGAAGACATTCCATACAGCAGGTTTGTTTCCCTAGTAGCATTAAAATGGCAAGTCCTCTGTAAGCGAATCCTCTTTAAAAGATGTCCAAGTGTTCTCTAAGATAGCAGACAGCCACAGGGCGGGGGTTCACAGGAAGAGAGAGTCAGCAGGTGGGACAGCAGGCAGCAGCCAGACGCAGGCTAAGGAGCTTGAGCTCTCAGCACTCAGAGGGACAATGGGTTAGGAATTGGGACAACTGACAGATGGGAAATGAGAGTCACCTGCAGCTAGAGCTCCCTGGGCTGAGAGTAGTTCTGCATCGACTTAGCCACATTCCAGGGCCAATCACAGAAGTCGTTTACCAGATGAAACCCAGAGCCATGGCCAGGACAGGTAAGGGTAACACCTGCCAGCAAGAACTGGGTCAGTGGCAACAGACCTAGGCAGATCACTGGAGGAGAGGGAGGCCACTGGCCAGGGAGTCATCTGGTGGGAAGGATCCAAGCTCTGTAGAGGAGTGGGGCCAGCCTTCCTGCCATACCTGACTTTCATATTACTGGAAGAGCCTTCATTAAAAACAAAGACAACCCTGGCAGGATTCCTTACAGACTCCCTAATACATTTAAAAATAAGGCAACAGCTGTCATATGTATAACATTTGGGAAAAATAGAAATAAAAGTGCCAATAACCCCCAGTTTTATGGATTTTTTAAAAAACCATAACAAACCATTTCACACTACAACATGAAATAGGAGTTGTACTAACCCCAAAATATTCACTTTAGGATGTTTGAAATGTTTGCTTTCGTTCAGCAGTTCTCAGTGCTGTGGGTTGTGACCCATAGGAACTGTATTAAAGGGCCATGGCATTATGAAGGTTGAAAACCACTGTTTTAGTTAGTGAAATAAGTCCCATTTGTTGTTAATGACAGAGAAAGAAATTTGGTTGGGCTATGATTATGTACTACCCAAATAGCCAGCCAAGCCAGAAGTAGTCAACAGATACGGGAATTCACATAGATTAACGATGTCTAAGTGAAGTTGACGAGGCTTGTTTAGTGTCTAGGAAGACATTTGACATATACATAGCCTACCCAATTATCAGAGAAATGAAAATCAAAACTACCTTGAGATATCACCTTACTCCAGTGAGAACAGCCCATATCACAAAGTCCCAAAGCTGCAGATGTTGGCAAGGGTGTGAAGAGAAGGGAACACTTTTATATAATTAGTGGGACTACAAACTAATACAGCCTTTTTGGAAAGAAGTATGGAGAATCCTCAAAGAACTAAAAGTAGACCTTCCATTTGATTCTGTAATCCCATTACCACATATCTACCCAGAAGGAAACAAATCATTTTACCATCTGTACCAGAATGACTATGGCAGTTCAATTCACAATTGCCAAGATGTGGAGTCAACCCAAGTGCCCATCTACACATGAATGGATTAATAAACCATGGTATGTATATATCATAGAATACTAGGCAGCCATAAAAAAATGGAGACTTTACATCTTTCGTATTAACCTAGATGGAGTCGGAGAACATTCTACTTAGTAAAGTATCACAAGTGTCATATGAAACTAATAGATAAACAACTATACACCCAGGAGAGAAAAAATACAATTAAATTCAAGTTGAGGGGAGGGAGATGGAGGAAAGGAGGAAGGTGGGGAAGGAAAGAGGGATGGGGAATTGATGTGCTCTCACCTATCAGACACGATGTCAAGGTATATGGCATACCTCCTGGGATACCTCCACAACTATAACAGGACAATACCTAACAAACACAAACAATGTAACCTAATCACCTGTACCCTCATATTAATCTGAAATTTAAAAAAGATATACATAACCATCCTCCACCACCCAATTAATAGCAGCTTTCTCCAAGGACACTGAAGAATGTAGACGTCCCAGGTAGGAGAGCTCTGAAAGCAAGGCCTGCTAAAGTGAGCTTTGCTACATTCTCCAGGGTCTAAAAAATAAGGGGGAAGCTTTGTCAGGTTCCTTCCCTCTAGACACACACATCATTTTATTTGGAAGTCACATGGCATGATTAAATTTAACTGGGCGGAGCAGTGGAAAACCACAGTATTAACAACATAATTCTTCCTGAGGAGAGATTCATTCTGCCAAGTGCAAGAGAGAGAATTCTGAAAGCTTTGAGCCACTAGCTGCTTTGAACATTTTTTTTAAATCCAAGGGGACCAAGATTTAAGTCAGCATACCTCTCTTCACTGTGACACCGTTTCTAATAACCAGAATACTGGGAACTACCTGGGGATCTTCATTGCGGTTCTTGCCTTTAAAAAAATAATAATTATGGTCCATATAATAGATCAAATACAATTCATAGTTTGATACATTTGTGTGTCATGTTGTATGTGCTCAGGTATAGACAGTCGCTGGAAGGGTAAAAAAGTAAACAGAAGTCACCTCGGGGGGGGGGGGCTAGAACTGGTTGGGGGAGGGGTGCCCTTCATTCTGCACCTTCCTGTACAAGTTGAGAGATTTTATTATGAGTAATTGTTATAATTAGAAAAACTAATCTAAAAAAGAAAAAGGAAAAGAAAAATCAGTCACAAAAAAAAATTTTTTTTAAGTCATTTTAAGAGCCACTGGTAAGAAACTCTGAAGAATTCAGAGCTCTGAAGAATTCATTGTTGGTTTGTTCAGTCACCAACATACTATAAAGGTAGAAACATTTTACAGCTGCAAAATTCCTTATAGTTTATAAGGCATGTGTTACATATTTCTGTAACATTGTGTTACATTGACATGGTGGGTGTCAAGACGAGACACCCCCCGGAGTAGTTACTGCTCCCGCTTTACCTCCACAGAAATGGAGGTTCTGGAGGCTGGATGACCACCCTAGGACTACAGTGGTATTAGCAGGAAGACCCAGACTTGAATCCAGGCCTCCTTCCTCACCGCTATCCCATGTTCATACTGTGAAACCTGGGCAGGTCACTTTCGGTTTACCCAGCAATAAAATGGAGACATAATCATAGCCATCCTTTCAACAAGGGAGTCAATAGCAGTGGTTCTATTTTCCCACAGAAATACTGAATGCAGAGGTTAAGTAACTCATCCAGCAACAGAACTTGAACTCAGAACCTTCTCACCCCACCTCAAGGCTATAATTCCAGGCGTCTCCTCCACCTGAAACAATGCTGGTTTCAGAAACCCAGAAGTCCACAATAGTCCTGTTTGTGACTGTCTGAAAAAAAAGCAAATGTTCTAGAAATTATGGCAGGGAGGGCCAGATGGCAGTTCACAAAGCCACCCACTTTCAAGGGATCTGCCAAAAGACATCGCTGCACCCCAGAAGGCCTCAAAAGCAGCCTTATGGATCCAAGCTCTCTGCAGAATAAGGAAAATCCTCAGTTCTGCAAATCACTGAGGATGAGAAAGGCAAGTTCTAAGGAAAGACTCCTAGGACCTCTTCCAGGAGAGAGCAGGGACAGTCTCCCTCCCACTCTGCTGCCTGGGCAGTGCCCCTACACCTTGTTCCCACAGTGGCTGTGCAGAAGTAGATGTGCAGCCCAGCCTGCCCCTCCTTCCAGCAGGACAGGGAGGGAGGACAACTCCTTCATAAGGAAGGGGCTTAGCATCATATATGGAGTGTGGACTGGCATTATGGTCAAGGGGACTCACTGTTAGCACATACAAGAAAAACCATTCAGTATGCAAAACTACAGCATACGCTTTAACTCCTCCCACCCCCAAAAGGCAAAATCTCACAGACCAGCGAGGGGAAGGGTCAGGCACGTGCAGAGAGGGGCAGCTCTCTGCTGCCTTGCCTCTGGCACAATGGGGCACTCACCTCTAGGAGCCTTCCAGACTCCCAGCCTGGCTCCTCCAGACCATTAGACACTGATCACAGCTAAGTTAGCAGCAGCAGTGGCTGTAATGGGCTTCCCTCAGGTCCTCACCCACACCATGGGCCAGCCAGGAGTCACCTCTGAGTCCTAGTTGTACTGCAACACTGTTGGTTTCCATCAATGCAAACTCAATGACCAGTTAATCACGACAAAATCAAAATCCATACTTGGCTCTATGCACAAGCAATGTCTTTAGAGTCGTTCCCAAGTAGCAGGGTTGAAATGCAGTGATCACACGAAGCATACACAGGATGGCTGGGGAGCGGAGTAAACACCAAGAGTACTACAAAGTGAGTATGAATATATACAGGCCTCCTCCTGCCTTTATTTTTAACCCAACTAAGATATTTGGCGCTCTGGGCTTATATTAGAGCAGTGACTGGCCATCACTATGCATCGCCATGAGTATGGGTTCAGTCTGGCTTTGCCAGAGGAACACGTGTCAAAACCGTGTATTTCCTAAGTAGTGGCCAGCTTTATTAACTTCCAAGTCCTTCCGGAAAGAGCCTGCCTGCTCCCACAAAGGTTTGTCTTGCCAGAGGCAATGACACAAACCAGAGCTGCCCTTGAGTCAAGCAGACTCAGAAGTGCCATGTGAACATTTGAAAAATTAAGTTCAATGCACAGCCAAAGGGGCAAACGGAAGCATGGATTGCAGCTCTCAAGGCGCTCTTTCCATTCCACTTTCTTCCACTTTCAAGGGTAGACAAGTCCTCAGGGTCAGGGAGTCATTGAGAATGAAGCCAGTTTTCTGGTTACTTTAAGAAAAATAAAAGCCTACCAAGTACCAATGTAAGGAAGAACATCTAGGAGAAAGCCAACCAATGACTTTACTCTGCAGTGACCATATTCCAAACATCATTTTTCTCCAGAGTAGTTGAACTCAAGTCCTTAAACACATCTTTATATGATAAATCCATCAGGCACAGGAGGACCCAGTGTTACAGAGTAACTCATCCAATGGGGCAACAACCACGGCCACTACCTTGGACCACTGTGTGACTGAGGGCACCAGAGCAAGGATGTTGCTTTGCCCACATGTGAAACTTGCTTACAACATGGGCATAGGAAATATTCCAGCTCTCTGGTAGAACAAAAGGACGCCTGAGGTGGGAAAAAATCCTATAACTTCCATTTCTACGTGGAAGTCTATCAGCAGGACATCTTCAGCCTGAGATTCAGAACCTGGTCTCTACACTTGTTATGTTATGAAACAGGAAGGAAAAACATACATGAGACATGTCAAACCAGGAGAAACATCTCAATCTCTGAACTTCAAATATTAACTCATGCTGTGTTTATACCTTTCTACACAAACATCTTGCCTCTTTAGCCAGTTGTACCTGACATAGCAGATTTCCTGAGGTAGCTTCACAGTAGGCAAGGCAATGTCTCTACCAAGGCAACTGTTACAGCAACAGGCAGAGCTCCAGGCACATGAGATGTCCACAAGCTACAGTTTCTCCTTAGTCTGCACAACTGCACATAGCCCTGGGTAACTCTGGAAACCAATTATAATTCAATCTTGTTCCTTTAGTAGAGGAATGGAATATCAAGAACACAGAAAGAGCCAGAAGGACTAAGTTTAAAACTTGGCTCTCTCTGCTTCTTACTGTGTAATTTAAGTTAGTTACTCCATCGCATTGAGCTTCAGTTTCTTAAAAAAAAAAGAAAGAAAGAAACGAAAAGAAGAACAGGAATGATTATAGCATAGGCCATGTAATGAGGTTGAGAAAATTAAATGAGTGAATATACATTCACATAGTTCAGATAGTTCTTGGAGCATTGTTGACACTAAGAGAAGGCTGTGCTTCAGTGTAATTACTTAAAGAACATGTATTGAGAACCTACCTAAGCACTGTGAAAACAAAGACTTAGTCCCAATAGTAAATATATTCATAAACTGGGATACCTAAGAGTTGCCTATATTCTATATCACAAGTTAGTGATGAGGCCTAGAATTTCTATTTACAATGTATTCATCTAAATATTTTAAGGTGTAGCCACTTGGATTCCAACATTTGTCTGATTCTTTTTCAGTACGTACATAATTGAAACCCAGCATGTCCTATATATAGATTGCCTTCATTCTGACAGTCTGCCTTTCCCAACACAGAGCAGGGGAAGGTAGGCACATTCAAGATACCAGTTGCAGTCCCTGAAGGCAAATGCACCCTGAAGTCTTGAAAGAACTGTTCCAAGTCCTTTATATCTAGGTCTTACTTACTGATCTATGAAAATGAAAGTGACAAATGCTGCTTAAGAGGACTGCCTTCAGACCACAACAGTCTTCTGCATCTAGCCAGCACCTACACAAATACTCTGCTACGGTCATATTTCTAGAGACTAATTATTGTGGACCTACTACGAACCAGTCACTGTGCTAGGTGCAGGAAGATATACCCTCTGCCTTTCCGAAGGGAGTAGACAGACGCTTTAATCAAACATATAAAGTTACAAGAATCAACATTGTGAAAATGTCTATACTACCCAAAGCAATCTACAAATTCAATGCAATCCCCATTAAAATACCATCATCATACTTTCAAGATTTAGAAAAAACAATTCTTCGTTTTGTATAGAGCCAGAAGAAACCCCCGTATAGCCAAGACAATTTTTAGTAATAATAACAAAGCCGGGGCATCACCCTACCAGACTTTCAGCTATACAACAAGGCCACAGTGATCAAAACAGCATGGTATTGGCATAAAAATAGAGACACTGACATTTAGAACTGAATAGAAAACAGTGAGATAAAACTAACATCTTACAGCCACCTGATCTTTGATAAACTAAACAAGAACATATACTGGGGAAAAGAATCCCTATTCAATAAATAGTGTTGGGAGAACTGGATAACCATATGTGAAAGATGAAAATTGGATTTGCATCTCTCATCACTTGCAAAAATTGATTCAAGATGGATAAAAGATTTAAATCGAAGGCATGAAACAATAAAAATCCTCGAAGAAAGTGTGGGGAAAACACTTGAAGATATCGACCTGGGGAAAGATTTTACGAAGAAGACTTCAGTGGCAATTGCAACAACAACAAAAATAAATAAATGGGACATTATTAAACTGAAAAGCTTCTGTACAGCTAAGGAAACAACAGTCAAACCAAACGGACAGTCTTCACAATGGGAAAAAGTATTTGTATATTATGAATCGGACAAAAGCTTGATAACTAGGAACTCAAATTAATCAATTATAAAAAAGCCAACAATCCCATATATCACTGGGCAAGAGACACGAATAGAACCTTTTCTAAAGAAAGCAGACAAATGGCTATCAAACATATGAAAAAATGCTCACCGTTCCTGATCAGAGAAATGCAAATCAAAACTTTCATGAGATATCACCCCAGTGAGGACGGCCAATAAAGTCTCAAAGCTGCAGATCTGGAACACTTTTACACTGTTGGTGGGACTGCAAACTAACACAACCTTTTTGGAAAGAAGTATGAAGACCTCCCATTTGATCCTACAACCCCATTACTAGGCATCTACTCAGAAGAAAGAAAATCCTTTTATCATAAGGACATTTGCACTAGACTAATTATCACAGCTCAATCTACAATGCCGAAATGTGGAAACAGCCTAAATGCCCACCAACCCAGGAATGGATTAACAAGCTGTGGTATATGTACACCATGGAATACTATTCAGCCACTAAAAGAGATGGAGACTTTACATGTTTTGTATTAACCTGGATAGAGGTGGAATACATTCTTCTTAGTAAAAGCATCACAAAAATGGAAAAGAATCCAATGTACTCGATTCTAATAGGAAGGCAGTAGATGAGCTAATACAAGGAGGGGGTAGGGGAATGAGCAAGTGGGGAGAGGGGAGGAGGGAGGAGGAGGAGGATCGTGGTGTATGGCACACTTCTTGGGGGCAGGACACAATTAGAAGAGGGACTTTATCTAACAAATGCCAATCAGTGTAACCTAATTCTTTGTACCCTCAATGAATCTCAAACAGTAAAAAATTTTAAAAAACAAAATAGTAGGAAAGAACAGAAGCAAACATATCTTTCAGAGCCATAAGTAAAAATGGGCTAAATCTGGTTATTAAAAGAAATAAAGGCCAAAGATAGTAGCTCACACCTGTAATCCCAGCACTCTAGGAGACTGAAGTGTGTAGATTGCTCGAGCTTAAGGAGTTTGCAACCAGCCTGAGCTAGAGCAAGGAAAAAAAAAAACCATATATACACACACATATATATATATATATGTATGTTTACAAATTCAGGTAAGTGACATGAAAAAAATAGGGTTACAGAGCACTTGAGCTCCGGAGTTCAAGACTAGCCTGAGCTAGAGCAAGACCCTGTCTCTAAAAATAGCAGGGCATTGTGGCACCATAATTTAAAGACTCAATAAAAGAGTTTAATACCAAATCAGGTACAGCTGGAGAGAGACTTAGATGAAATAACACCCATAGTAAACCACGGAGAGGAAAAAGATGGAAAATACAGGAGAGAGAACAGACAACATAGAAAAGTGAGAGGACAGAGTAAATTTAATCATGATTCCAGAAAGAAGAAGAAAAGATGGACTAGAGGTAATAGCTAAAGAGATAATGAACTTTTTAAAGATAATATATAAATTTAAAAGCTAGCTGAGTTCTCAGGAAAAATAAGACGTCAACTTAATTACTATGTAAACACACACCAGAGATAAATCTTAGACCCCGAGGAAAAGAAAATCTTACCTTCATAGGGGGAGATTTAAGAGATACAAGCTCACTGATAGATAGCAAGAATAAGTTCTAGTGTTCCATACCACTGTAGGATGACTATAGTTAACAATATATAGTTGCAGATAGCTAGGAGGAGGGATTGAATGTTCCCAACACAAAGAAGTAAGTGTTCACATAACTGGCATATCATCTTGATCTGACAATCACATATCATATGCATCACTATGTACCCCATAAATATGTGCTGTCAATTAAATAAAAACATGACAACTTAACAGCTGACTTCTCAATAACAACCATACAAAATAGAAAGATGATACTAATATTCTAGGGAAAAACTCCCTAGAAATCTATACTAGCAGAAATTCTACTTGAAAATTAAAAATATTATCACTTCTGAGGTTTATCTTACAAGGGTACAAGTGAATCTTTCTAAGAGTAGAATGTGAACATTTTAAAACAATAACTAAGAAAATGACATGAAGGCTATGTTAACCAGTTTGATGGAAGTATTTCGGATTGTGTGTGAAAACCCCACGTTGTACCCCAGAAGTGCATTAATGTACATGGTTACCATTCAATAAGAAAAAAAAAGAAAATTAAAAATATTTTCAAACAAGCCTGAGTTTGTTTTAAGAACAAAGTGATTCCCCTATAATCCTAGCATCTGGGAGGCTAAGGCAGGTGAATTGCTTGAGCTCAGGAGTTTGAGAGGAGCCTAAGCTAGAGTGAGACCCCATCTCTAAAAAATAGCCAGGCATTGTGGTGGGTGCCTATAGTCCCAGCTACCTGGGAGGCTGAGGCAAGAGGATCACTTGAGCCCAAGAGTTTGAGGTTGCTGTGAGCTATGATGCCATGGCACTTTACTGAAGGCAAGAAAGACTGTCTCAAAAAAAATAAAGAAAGAAAGAAAGAAAATGATCCCAAGTGGAAGATCTCAAATATAAGGAAGAGCAAAGGAAGTGGAAGTATGTGAATGTGTTTACATAAACATTGGTTGTGTAAGACTTGTGACATTTCGTAGGGTTTCTTTTTAAGGAAACTTCAGCAACAACGTGAGCATGGGGAAAGTAAATGTAATTCACTTATTTAAGGTCCTTGTATTATCAAGAAAGGTTAAGGTTTTGATTAACTTAAAAATTTACAACTATATCTCAAATTTTAAAGTGGTAATTTCCACATGCCATGAGAGCTGCCAGCTGGCAAATGAAGCTCTGAAATTCCAGACAATGTGGAAGATTGGCTTCAGGGCATCTATTATTTTGCCACCGCTAGGAATGATTTCTGGAGGAACTGCATCTTCAATTTGGGACTCTGCTGAGGGAATCTGGCTGGCCAAGAATTTGAATGGCATTGACCTTGTGGCACCTCAGCCAGGGATGTAGCCAAGTAGGCAAAAGGAATACTGGGTTGCGCCCAAAGCTTCCAAAACCAGCCTACAATCTGTGACCACCACAAGATATGCCTTGATGGCAGCTGCACTTTGATTCAGATGGGCACCTTCCCCTTCCTTCACTGGTTCCATTTTGTTCTGAGTCCGCTCAGAACTTCATTCTCTGGTCAGTAGTTAGGCTTCAGCTAAAGCATTGCCTCTATTCTATACAGTTCTGTACATAGTTCCTAAGTTTCTGCAGAGGTGATCTTTGCTCCTGTCCTGAAGAATAACACTGGTATTTTAACAGATATTTGAAGACACACACACACACACACACACACACACACACACACAGAGTAATTTTCAAGGTAATTACTAAGAATGCCCATTTTCCAAACTAATAAATGGAGAAAATTAATTCAGTCCAAAAGAAGAAAAAAAAATAGATTGGGATACACATGATGTTATATTTAAGCCTAAACATCTAATTATATTAGACATAGACTAGATATTCTAAAGGTAAAGACTGTCAGATCATATTTTTAAAAAATCCAACATTATGCTGTTTACCAGAAATAAGGTAAAATATAAAGAATGAAAAGCTGTCAAGCTAAGACAGCTATCTAGTCAGAAGGGAGAGCATCTACAAAGGCTTAACAGTAGGACTGATAGGTCAGCATGCTGAGGGGTGGAGATTATAGGGCAATATGGCCCAAATCCTGACTGGAGGAGTTGGCTTGGGCAGTCCAAACAGGGGTAGGCCAAAAAACAAAGAGCTGTAGAGAATCTACCCCAGATGGTTAAAAGTACGGAAAGAGGCACAAGAGTTACCACCTAAGACCTCAAGTTGCCATACAATTACAGAGACCCAGTGATTTTAAAAATAATAAAGATCAATTTAGATCGTGTGAAAATGTGGCTGGAGTAAGAATTCTGAGCCAAGGATCAGCTGGAGATGACCTGGAAAGAACCAGGAGGGGCCACATGATGAGGATTTGTGATTCTGATATAAATCCCAAGGATTTATATAAAGGAATATATAGGATTTTGGATTATATAATAAAGGATAAAGGAATTTGGATTTATATCTTGCAAATGATAGGGAAATTCTGAAGGATTTTAAACTGGACAGTGATTTAATGATATACGCACTTTAAACCTATCAGCCAATATTGTGACAGATGAAATAAAGGGAGATGGGAAGCAAACCACCGTCAATTTGGGGGCCACATACAGGTACAAAGTAATGAGAATTCTTAAAATCTGAGACGATGTGGAATGTCAGGACCCATAGGTTATTCCGACTACAGTTAAACTCTTCAAAAGTCACTGTAATGTTGAAATTCCAAAACTTGTCCACTGTACTATTAATTATTTAGCATTTTCTGAGGACTGGACATCTGCCTAGCATCGTAAGAAACACAAGACTCAGAACCTTAAGCTAGGAGGAGCTATGTCATTCATTTTCTAAAGTATCTGTGGTGAGTTTCCAAATTCACTTAGTCCAAATGTCCGCACTGCTGGAGCCCCTTTTAGGTGGGAGGACAAATGACATCTTTATGAATACTTCTAGAGATGGGAGCACGGCACCCCTCAAAGCAGCCAGTTTAGTTGTGGGAAAATCTGTATCTTGAGCTTATTATTTTACCCTGCTGGTCTCTGTTTCCTGATGGAGACAGAACAAAATTTATCCCCTTTCTACACAAACCCCCTTTCCTATACACACAGATCCCTGCCCTGAGGACTTGATACACACAAAGTGACTCTGCCATGACCTTTCTTCCCCTGGGTCCCCTCGGAACTGGGCTTGGGTTTTTCTGCATTTTTCTTGGCATGTGATAACAGAACTGGTTCCCAGGTGGAAGACTCTTCAGCACATTGAATTAGCAGGCTTTAAATCATGATGACTTGAAGCAACAGATGAAGATGCAGCAACAGGTTAGAAGTGGAAGTTTTATCATAGATATTGCTGGCTGAACCTCAAGTTCAGACACATGACTTTCTCTACATGTGTAACACACGAGGCAGTCGGCTCTTTCCTCCCAGGCATCGCTGCACCATTTCCACTCTGGGTCTCACCCTGAAGTGAGTCTCTCAGGCCCACACCAGTCACATGCTCAGTCCTGCAGCATCTGAGGGGACCCACAGAGACCAGAAGCACCTGTTTCAGGTACTATATGTATATGTATTTATATATAGATATTACTATCTTATGAAAAGGATACCTATTCCTCTTTACCAAAATAAGAAAAACAGAATACTCTTGCCTGCTTGAAACATTGGCCAAATAGATATAAGCTGTATCCTCAGAACCAGACACACAAAATGAGGCAGTTAATTCTCCAAATACCTCCAGTCACCATGTTTAGTGGCATATTCTGAAATCTGAGATCTCATGCCAGCAACAAGCAGTAAGCAAGAATCTTCTCTGTAAATAGTGGAATGCAGCTTGTTGGACTGATAAGCCACCAGCTGCATTTCACTCACCAGGAATTTAAAATCTGAAGGCAACCGTTACTCAAGATGGCCATTCATGAAACAGGAAACAGATGATACGTTGGCACACTTCATGGTCACATGCTCCCCATGTGACTCTTCTAAAGACTCAAGACAAAGACAGGAAGAGGAGGGGAGCCTGAGAAGGGTGACAACTGGCTCAGAGGCAAGGGACATGCTGGGAGGACTGAGAGGTATTGCCTAGACATGGAAAGACCTATTTGGGAGCAGGAGCTCACTCCAGGCTGAATAGCCTCCTCCCTCCCTCCCTCAGCCTTGAGAATGGCACAAGGCACAAGGTCAGGCCAAGGTCATCATTAGAGCCCTTGCAGCCACCTCCCCTTATCACCAGCAGCTGGTTCAGCAATTGGGGATGGCAGGAACAGTGATAAAAGGGACTACCTCAGAAGCCCAAATGACGAGTTTGAAATGGAAGATCGGGAGAAATCTGGGTTATAAGTAGGAAGTTAACTACGCGGTGCGACTTGATAGAACTTTTGTCGACAATCTCTTCAGCATGAGTCCCTCCACCAGGCACCTTACACCACTATACCATCTAGCACTTCCAATATCACCAGGAGATGGGGAATAGCACATCATCTTATAGAGAAGGAAGGATTCAGACTGAAACAAGTTGACAATGGCATCAGCCCAAGGTCTGCGTCTTCCTCAAACTCTATCCTACAATAGCTCAGTGTCTAAGTGAAACGAAAATAAATTTCCTCCATGGCCTGAAACGCCAAGATGAGATTTAGTTTTGGGGGGTTCTAGGCATCCCTGGGGAAACACTAATAGGCTCACTTTAAGACAGGCTGAGGTACCTGGGAGACTCGCTCTCAGAGAAGACCCTGACACTGAACCCAGAAATAGGTGGTGAGCTGTCTCCTGTCTTAGACAAGAGAAAAAGCAAAAAGATTCTATACTTACACGTAACAAGTATTTACCAAGGATTTATCTCAGGGGACACCATGCTGGGGCGTGCCTCTCAAACCAGCTGTGGTGAGGGACTCATGTGTTTCCATTCGTATAATTTACAATCTATTCCATGGTCCTACCACATATAACTCACATGCAGCTTGCACGACAAACAAGCCCCTACATGAGATCAACACAACCCAAACTTGCCCATATTCTGCTCACAGCCATGAGTGGGGTATAGTGGCTCATGCCTATAATCCGAGCACTCTAGGAGGCTGAGGCCAGTGGATAGCCTGAGCTCAGGAGTTTCAGACCAGCCTAAGCAAGATCAAGAGTCTGTCTCTACTAAAAATAGAAAAATGACCTGAGTGTCATGGCAGATGTCTGCAGTTCCAGCTACTAGAGAGACTGAGGCAAGAGGATCTCTTTAGCCCAAGAGCTTGAGGTTACTGTGAGCTACGATGATGCCAGGGCACTCTGCCATTCATTCACTGAATAAATTCTTCTATTCAGTTTCTGGTCTTATCTCCTCTCTAAGCAACAGCAGACAATTCTAGGACTGGAGGATTAGGCTGGGGGACCAGGGAGGGGCCATCTCTTGTTAAAATGGTTAGGCAGATACATGACAGTGCCACCTCCTGTTGTCCTATTAGTAAACTCAGCCACTTTTATAGCTCTAGTAAAAACACAGTAAAGTATCTGGGTAAGCCTTAGACCTGGGCTTTATATCAGACTCCTCAACTGATTCAAAGTATAACTTTCACTTATACATGACTGACTTTTTCCCTAAGAGCAAAGGTTTGTACCAAGCAGCCACCAAAGCCCAGGCTCCTTCCAATTTCCAGGGCCTATGCTCCCTTCCTAGACTACGCCCAGGACTCCTCAAGTTACATCACCAACAATCTCTCCCACCAGTGCCAGAGCCATTCATTCAGCCACCATTACCATCTCCCAGAGAGCTACAGTTTTAACTGGCTGAGAGGGGGCTCCAGAACAGCATCCCCTCCCCCATATAAGTTAACAGCAATGTCATCCTCCTGCTGATCCGCCCCAAAATCTTGGAGCCATCGTTGATTTCTCCCTGTATCTCACAGTCCACTTCTAGTATGGCAATAAAATTCAAGTCTGCCTATTAGAATATATCCAAAACATCACTACTACTTATTATCCCCACCTCCCTGACCCAGGCTACTGCCATCGCTGATTCCACCTATGCCCCTGGCTGCCTGCTCTTCCTCAATAGACAGAATGGTCCTGTTCAATCTTAGGTTAGGGCCTCCTCACCCAGAACCCCCCTCAACACCCCCCACCTTACCCCAGAGCCAAAGCCAACAGCCTAACCAACCTGCAGAGCCCTGCACACTGGTTCCCTGCTGCCCCTCCTGTCTTGTTTTCTACCTTTTACCTCCTGTTCTCTGCTCTGGTCACACTGACTTCTTTGCACACAGGGCCTGTGCACTTGTTCTCTCTGTCCATCATATTCTTCTTTCATCCCTGCATAACCAGCCTCCTCATTTCTTCCAGGAAGTTGCCCAAGGGTCTCTGTTCCCCTAACTTCTCAGGCTCCCTATATCCTACAATCCATACCTCTATTCCCTGCTTTTTATTTTCATTCTTAGCAATTGAAATTATACAACTATAACTTGTCTACAGTCTGTCTCTTCACCCAGAACTTATTTTTTATTTTTTAGAGACAGAGTCTCACTTTGTCACCCTCGGTAGAGTGCCATGGATGGCATCACAGCTCACAGCAACCTCTGACTCTTGGGCTTAGCCGATTCTCTTGCCTCTGCTTCCCGAGTAGCTGGGACTACAAGTGCCTGCCACAAGGTTTGGCTTTTTTGTTGTCGTTGCAGTTTGGCTGGGGCCAGATTTGAACTCACCACCCTTAGTATATGGGGCTGGCACCCTACTCACTGAGCCACAGGTTCTGCCCTGGTCCACCCAGAATTTAGGCTCTACAAGGGTATATCTTTGCGTTGCTCACTTTCTACCCCCAGTGCCTAGCACAGAGTAGGTGCTCAACACTCTTATGGAAGGGCAGAAGAGTTCTGTGGGTCACTGGTCTGGCTGGTCTAAAGTCCTCACATTGTACCTTCTCCATTTGCTCACCAGACCCAGGCAGCAAACACATCAGTGTCTAAGGGTGAGATTCTGGCAGGTGGCAAAAAGGGCTGCCATCTGTCCCTGAAGCACTGTTTCAGAGGGGCTAGGTTGTGGAGAAGTTTACCCCTTATCCCTTAAAATCCTCACCACTGACCTGGCTTCCAAAGCCGCTGTTCTGCACCCTCCTCTCTGCAAAGAGAAACACCCCTAGGATGGGGTTTTTAAGACTTAATCCTCTGTAAACCCTTCAGCTGTTTACCTGAATCCCATTTAATCTCCTATACAGATACCTCCAAGTCATCAGCTCTCAAAGAGTCAGAAAAAATAAAGACAGTTCCTCTTCTGAAGATGTTTTTATTGCTCTTGCTGCTGAGAAAACAAGCTTTAATTTCTATCAAGAGAAGTGCAAAGCAACGGAGCAATTATTTATAGTCTCCCCACACACACATGCCACCCATTATCTAACCACAGCTTCCCCAGAGCATTTGATCTCCAACAGGCAAAGGGTTTTATCCACTGAAGTGCTCCTCTGGACAAAGATCCTGGGCCCCAGCTGCAGCTGCATGTGTGGACCTGCTTGACCTGCTACTTGTCCCCACCAGGAAGAGCATGAAATACACTCAAAGCCAGAGTCAAATAAAAATGGGATTTTTCTCAAGAGGGATTTGAGGCCCACAGACCAGCCACTGAGGGAGGGGGTTTTCATTTCTGCAGTTAACAGAGGTACCCGTTTTATCAGTCCCCCTACAGCCGCAGTCTCTCTGGAAGGAAGAGGACACCCCAGAACCTTTGGGAAAAAAGCAACATTTGCAGGGCCCGTTGTCTGCCCTGTGTTTCTGGGACAAACAGATTCTGGGACAAGAATCCACTCAGCACTTCTGGGAAGCTGTTCCTCCTGAGTGCTGCTGGTGTCAGGGGGGGTTATTCCCTTCAGACATCTAGGGAGTCTGTCGTCACTGAGTGCTTACTGCATGCCCAGCACTTTGCTCAGCTCACGGCATTTAATCACCACAAGCCAGGGAGAAAGAATTAACATCCCCATTTACAAAATGGGGAAAGGCGATTTAGAAAGTTAGAGAAACCTCCCCCAGGTTGATATAGCTTCAGAAAACCAATAGAAACTGGATTTGAACAAGCGTGCCTGGCCCCAAAAGCTGCACACTTGACCATGGGCTTCTTCCCTCTTGATTCCCACCTGCCACACCCCCTTATTTTCAATGCTGAGTCCATGATGCTACAAAGAGGCAGGCTGGAATTCTTCTCTGCGTGTCTGGTAGCAACAAAAACACCGACAGTGAAAAAACCTGAATGTGAATTTTTATTAGGAGTACAATTTACATGTCCAGATCAATAGTTGATGTTAAAATATGTAAATAATGACTGAGGAAGAAGAATTTTTTCCCCTAGTTATACTTTCAAAACAGGTCGGCGTCTCCAGAACACCCAGATTGACACACTGGAGCCGCTGCTGATAGAGGAGTCTGCTCAGGACCTTTCCTCTGAAGGCACCATCGGCCCCTGTCATGGAATCCCCGTAGCCCAAGCATGTTTCAAGTTGTACTGTCTTTACACAGCTAGCCTGGTCACCCCAGGTCTCCTGACTTTCTCCCTAGGGTAGAGTAATACTCAAGAGCTTTTCAAAAGGAAAGAGTGGGTATGAGGAGTCCTTGAAGAGGCAGCTGCAACGGACCTGAGGGGAACAGCTAATCCAAACTCTTCACCCTACAGGTGAGTATGCTGAAGGCTGGAAAGTAGAATGCCTCATCCTAGGTCACAGAGCTCCTCCATCAAGAAAAACACCATGGACCAGGAACACAGACGGCCCAAGTTAGGATCCAAAGCAAGCTTACTGAGTGTGCTCTTTAGATAATTTGCCCTCTCTACACTCAGGATCAATGGGAAGAACGTTTGGCCTAACCTCACACAGGGCTGCTATGCCAGAGAGGGAGAAGCAGGCGTCATGCCTGGCACATAACAGGCGCTAAATAAAATGGTAGACTTGTGTTTGTTATTACTAGCAGTATTTGTGGTTTTAATTGTTAGGACAAGTTACCAGAAGCATTATAGGCAGTAGTTTTAGATAGGACAGAGAACTTACTCTCTCATCCAATCCTCTTTTCCCTAAGGACATGGATGGAACGCACAGTAACTTGGTCATAATGACAATAACAGCAACTAACATTTACTACAAGAATGATCTAAAGCTATTAGTGAATCTGAGTCGCTAACAATAATACTGAGCTACCCATGTTTACATTTGAAGTATGAAACCAAATATTCCATAAATTGTTTCTTAAATATTTCTACCAGCTCCTAAATCCAGCTGAAAAGCTGACCCCTGAAAAAAATAAAATAAACTTAGAACAGTGGTTCTCAACCTGTGGGTCGCAACCCCTTTGTAACAGTGAATATACACCCTGCATATCAGATATTTACATTACGATTCATAACAGTAGCAAAATTACAGTTATGAAGTAGCAACAAAAATAATTTTATGGTTGGGGGTCACCACAACATGAGGAACTGTATTAAAGGGTCGCGGCATTAGGAAGGTTGAAAACCACTGACCTAGGCTCGGCACCTATAGCTCAACCAGCTAAGGCGCCAGCCACGTACACCTAAGGTGACGGGTTTGAATCCCCAGTCCGGACCTGCCAAACAACAATGGCGGCTGCAACCAAAAAATAGCCGGGCGTTGTGGCGGGTGCCTGTAGTCCCAGCTACTTGGGAGGCGGAGGCAGGAGACTCGCTTGAGCCCAGGAGTTGGAGGTTGCTGTGAGCTGTAATGCCACGGCACTCTACCCAGGAGGACAGCTTGAGGCTCTGTCTCAAAAAAAAAAAAAGAAAAAAAGAAAACCACTGACCTAGAAGGACAAGAAAACCCAAATACCAAAGGAAACTCTCTTCTGACCACACAGTTGAAAATTCTAGAATCATTTAAAATGCATACGTTCAGGAGGGGGAAAGGCTCAGAAGAGCCAGGCTAACAACCTCTCACACCTTGTTTTAAATTCATTTGATCCGTTTTCCTGCCTTTCTTCATTACACAAGATAAACTAGCCGCCCCCAAAGCAGAGCTTTGTTTGACAGGAAAGAGAATTCTGTTGTTTTGAGGTTTTAGGACAGATGTTCTTAAGCCAAGCTGGACCTTCGATTCACTTGGAGAGTTTTTAAAAAAATAACGCATGGTCTACACACACACACACACACACACACACACACGGCATGGATGCCTTTTTAAAGCGTTACAGATAATTTCAGTCTGAAGCCAGGACTGAGAACACCACTGTAGGAGAGGAGAGCCGCTGCTCTTTAAGGCACAGTTCAGCAGCTGTGACCACAGGGGTCTACAGGAAGAGCTGGTTTAAGTGAGGTCAATAAAACTTTTTTTTTTTAAACTTAAAGGTACTTCCTCTGACTGGAAGATGTCAGGACCCCCCAGATAAGTAGCTTTGGGGCTCCCAAAGGGCCAGCTGGCAGGAGAAGGTAAGGTGGAGAGCTCCCACGCTAACACCCCGAATTCAGGCCTTCCACACACTCTTCCACAAGGATAACACACACGAGTTCAGTACTTGCCTATATGCCAGCAATGAACAATCGGAATTTGAAACCATTTTAGCACCACGGGAGAAAAAAAAAGACAAAATCCCTCAGATATATTTGTAACAAAAGATGTACAACATTTAAATGACGAAAACTATAAAGCTCTGATAAATGACGTCTAAGACCCAAATCAACAGAGATTCCTCCATTAGATTTTAAGTACAAGCTCTCCAATTCTCTTATTCTGATGTGCTTCACAAGGATAGTTAACAGGAAAATCCCCCAAACCAAAGTAGCCCCATGGATCTGCTGCTAGAAACAAGCATCTCCAGGTCCCCACCTCGGGGGGGGGGCGGGGGGCAGCAGGGAAGCAAGCTCCAGAGTAGACTTGCCAGACAGACCACAAGTCACTTTATAGTACAGCGGTGTCCCAAACATTGCATGGAATGTACTTATACTAAAAAGTCAGATTATTCATAGTTTGTCTCAAGTTTGAACTTAACTGGGCCTCCCAGATTTTTGCTGTATCTGGCAACCCTACTCCAAGGCCTCACTGTAGCAAGACTTGGAACAAGGAAAAACAACAGACCTCTTAGGTGTACATATACACGGTGCCTGACATTTTCCGAAGTCTTTCCCCCCCCTACTCTTTCTCTGGATTTTACAAATGTCTGAAAGAAAAGCAGAACAAGTATCCCCCCTTCTCCTTGCTAACCAGACAAAACCAGGCACCCAGCAACAGAGTGAAGGTCACATGGGTCAGGAACACAGCTGGCTTTAATCATTCTTAAGTACACCTATTCAATTAGCCTAGTGAGGCTGCCCCTGGCTGCACATTAGAGCCACCTGGGGAGCTGCCAAGACAACAGATTCTGATTTAGTTTGTCTGGAGCGGGGCCTAGGTATCTTTTTTTAAAGACAGTCTGCCATGGAAAAACTTAAAGATATATCAAAGTTCATAAGAATAGTGAACCCCCAGGGGAGAAATGGCCCAGGTTCAACAATTACCAACTCCCGGCCAACCTCGTTTGTCATCCTAGTGCTGTCCAGTAGAATTTTCTGCAGTGATGGAAATGTTCTGTGTTGTCTAGTAGGGTAGCCCCCAGCCATATGTGACCATACAGAGCATTTGAAATGTGGCTGGTGTCACGGAGAAACTGAATTTAACTTTTTTAAAGTTAATTTTAATAGCCACCGGTAGATAGCAGCTGCATGAGACCACACAGCCCAACAATCTCACCTGCTTCTCCTCCCACTATGTTATTTTGAAGCAACATCCAAATTACCTCATCCATATCTTTTAAAGTTTAGTTGTACAGATGATTCAAATGTGAAAGCACCATTGGAAAGCAGTGACTTGTGGTCTCAGTCCATTTGTGCTGCAGTGACAAGATACCTGGGACTGGGTATTTTATAAAGAAAAAAAATACAACCTTATTTTCTTACAGTCTAGAGGCTGGGAAGCCCAAAGCCAAGGCTCTGACTGGTCCAATTGTCTGATGAGGGCGGCTCTCCACTTGCAAGATGGCACCTTCTTGCAATAGTGTATAGAATAGATCCTATACTATAAGTACACTATAAACTATATACTATAAACCTCTGGGGGGAGGACACAGAACCTTTACCTGACAGCAAGGCAAGTAGGCTGACTGCTTCTGAGAAGCCTCTTTTATAAAGGCCTTAAGTCCATTCATAAGGGAGGAGCCTGCCTGGATAAATCACATCTTACAGGACCCACCCCTAATACCATCACATTGGCAAGACCTGAAACGTAGAGGGACCACATTCAAACTGCACACTAGCCCATCAAATATTCCATACTGTAACACTGCACTTATTTAGAGGACAGACTTTCAGCAACATTGAGAACAAGGGTCTCAACCTCAAGTGCATATTCAAGATGTCTAGGCTTCACCTCCAGAGTTTTGATTTATCTATTTGGGGTATGACTCTTATTTCGCCGCCTCCTTTTTTTCCACAAACCTCTCACGTGATTCAAATGCATAGCTGGGGCTGAGAATCACTGCTTTAAAGTCTTTCTACATAAAACACGTTCCTCAGATGAGAAGAACTGGCATCACTTGAGAGCCGGCAGAATTTCAGGGCCCACCCCAGACTTTCTGATTCAGAATTTGCATTATAATAAGGTCCCCCAGGGTGACATAGACACACATTAAAGTTTAAGATGTAAACTCTAAAATAGTAGCTCTCAAAGTGGTCCCCACCAGAGGTCTCAGGTCACCTGGAAACTTGTCAGAAATACAAATTATTGGCCTCACCCTCAATCTCTAGGATCAGAAACTGTGGGAGTGCGGACCAGCATGCTGTATTTTAACAGGTGGATGCTGTTAAATAAAATGATACTGATGCCCTGGAGAACTGCTGCTCTGGAGCCTAGAACACATCTCCATTTGACTGTAGATCTATAGCTCTAAGCAGCAAGAGATGATTATAAAAACAAGTACTCTGCTTCAAAGAGAAGCTGAAGTCATCCTCAGGCTCCCACGCAACAATTATCCAGAAAATATCTCTTTATAATGCACAAGAATGCACTGGGAATGCAACAATTATACTGAAAATATCTCTTTATAATGCACAAGAATGGTGGGAAGGAATTAAAGAATAAAGCAAGCAACCTGGGGCCCTTTGGTATAGGACAAACCCTATGCCTCTCATACTTCTTGGAAGAGCATCGGCCCCTAACCTGATGTTCATAAAAATGTCCAAAACATTAAATGCTTAAATTGTGTTCTGTACACTCTCCTCAAAAAGGCAACTAAGTTTACATTTAGTAAATATGTCTATTACAACATGTTACATTTCTTTCAAGTGAAAATAATTGCTCACAACAGTCTATTGTTCCTTAAAATGTGGATGAGCAAGAAGAAAGGTTGCACCAGGCTGGTACGGTACACAGGACCCAAGACAATTCTCCAGAGCAGGTACTGTTAGGCTTTTTGAGGTCTTGAATTCTTCTGAGAACTAGGGCAAAACTATGAACCTTCTTTCCTTAAAATGGCTATGTGGAACATAAAGAAAATTGTGCATGAAATAGTAGAGGATTCAGGGCCCTAAAACGGGGCTGACGTTACGGGCACCATTCTGCTGCAGGAGGCAGGCAGAGAGAACAGAGTGGGGCTGTTCTCAGAGGGGTAGAGTCAGACCCAGCCTAAATCCTGGCTTTCTCTCCAACCAGCTAAATCAGAGCCTCAAATTTCTCTTCTATAAAAAAGTAATTGTAGAAAGGGCAGTTTTATTGTTACCATTCCATAAATAAGGAAATTGAAATTTGGAAAAGAGATGGGTAGTTAAGGTAAGCTAGTGACAGGGTCATACTTTCTTTTTTTTTTTTTTGAGACAGAGCCTCAAGCTGTCCCCCTGGGTAGAGTGCCATGGCATTACAGCTCACAGCAACCTCCAACTCCTGGGCTCAAGCGAGTCTCCTGCCTCCGCCTCCCAAGTAGCTAGGACCACAGGCGCCCGCCACAACACCCGGCTATTTTTTGGTTGCAGACATCATTGTTGTTTGGCGGGTCCGGGCTGGGGATTCGAACCCGCCACCTTAGGTGTACGTGGCTGGCGCCCTAGCCGGTTGAGCTATAGGCGCCGAGCCAGGGTCATACTTTCAACCTCGATGGCCTTTCCACTGGCCAGTCTATTGCTCGACGGGATGCAATGCTGCCTTCAGACATCTCCAGTACAGCCAGGCATGGCACCTAGAGCTCACCCTCACGCACCTTTAAAGCCCATCTCCTACATGTCTACATGAAGTCTACCATCCGTGACCACCTGTCCTCTCCCCAGCAAAGAAGACCTATCTCTGCTTGTAGCCTTTTTCCAAGCCAAGAAGAGTTGGCTAGTCCATCTGTTAAGCCTCCATGAATTCTGAACAGAATGAGCTCCTAAATCCATGTCACTGTATTGCCTTCACTCTGTTTAAACACCCATTCCTACTACTAAAGCAGGAACTGATGAGAGTAGAGACTGCTTGTGCAAGCACCTAAGTGTGGGAAGGAGGTCAGGAGGGGAGGTCAGCACCATTCCCAGTCTCACAGACAGCGCTCCTGCCTGAGGTCCTGATTCACAGCAGAGCAGCCTTTGGGCCTCTACAGTGGGGTTTTACCCTGGTATTATTATGTTCACAGGCAAGCCTATCTCTAGGACTAAACTTTAAGCCTTCTGAGGATGCAAAGAAGTTTTGCTACCTTTATGTTGGAAGTACCAAGGCCCACATTATATAGGCAGCACAGTTGCTGGCATTGAGACCTCCCATTTTCCTGAAAATCAAGTCCGAATAAAGTAACCTAGATTATAATCAGGAGAGTATAGGACAGGGGTCCTCAAACTTTTTAAACAGGGGGCCAGTTCACTGTCCCTTAGACGTTGGAGGGCCAGACTGCGGGCCCCAGGACGAGTCAGCTGCTAAGCAGGACAGGCAGCAGTGGCAAAAACACCTGGCGGGCCGGATAAATATCCCAGGCAGGCGGCATGTGGCCCACGGGCCGTAGTTTGAGGACGCCTGGTCTAGGATGAAGGCGAATGAGACTGTGACAATGTCAGGAAACCAGGAGCCTAAATCTGCCCATCCAACTTCCAGGAACCTGGAACACATAAATTGGACAAAGTTTAGGTCCGGCAGCCCTCTCCACAGCCCCCCAGTCCCTCTAACCACACATATGGTCCCCAACTGCTCCCTCCTCCTATAGCCACAGGACCCCAGCCAGCAGAGGGGGAGGATCCTACAGACACCAGGGAGAGGAAGAAAGAACAAGTAAGGCTGTATTTCAAAATGGTTCTCTCCAGAGCACTCTGCTCTAAGGCAGGAAGATAACTGAGTTCCCAGTGCAAAGTGAATGTAGCCCCTGCTAAGCTTTGAGCCCAGGCGCACACTGCCCAGTGATCGGGAGCACCTGTGTGTACACGTCTGTCTGCATGTGTGCACACACACTACATACACATGCACACAGCCTCACGGGGCAGCCCAGAGCTAACTTTTGGTAATGAGGTGCCTGCATTGGGTCCTAGCAGTCCCCGAAGCCCTGAGCATTTCAACCTTGCTCCCATCCTTTTAGGGTGACCTGGCAATAGGTTTCCTAGCACTGCCGAGGTCAGTGACTCAGAGTCCAGCTCCTGGGGCACAGGAAGCCAAATAGGCAGCCAAAGAAACCCTACACCCTCAGACTGCATAGGTAGGTGATGCTGAAGCCTTCTGGTACCCAAAGTAGTCTGGTCGGAGGAGCTGACAAGGAGAGGCAAGGCACAACCACCTCAGAGAGGCTGCCTGCACCACTGCGTGCTTTGTGACCAGGAGGTCTGTGGCTCTTCAAAGAAGGCCAAGCAGCACTGGAGAGGGGTCTGGGAGGTGATGTGGGGGTGGTGTGAGGAGGAGGTGGATTGTTGGGGACAAAAGGAGTAGTCAGAGTGAGCTAGGAGGCTACACACTGAGGAACTCAGAGTAACAGGTTTTGAGTACCATAAGCATGTAAGTGTGTGTGTGCGTGTGTGTGTGCTTGTGGCAAAAATGTCAATGAGTTAAAAGGATAAAGCGGGAAGCAGAAGTCCCCGGGCCTTTCTGCCCACTTCTCGGGGGTGAAGTCTCTTTGCGTGCAGGTGTACCTCTAGTGTGCAGGTTTCCTGCTTTCCTTTTACACCCAGGGGAGCACAGTACACCTACTCTTCCAACTTATGTTTCTACTTAAACATTTATTTTTAGCACCTTTCCTCATTAATATATAAAACCGTGCCTGAAACCTTATAATGGTTGCTTATTATTCCATTATAGGAGGTACAAAATGCCTCTTAGCTGTGCACATTTAGCTTCCTTCCAATATTCTGCTGCTTCCAACCTGGCACTTTGTCTCTGAATTACCCAGGCAGGTTCACCGATGGGATAAACCTGCCCCAGAATTTCTGGGTCAAGGAAAAATCCAATTTCATTCTCATCAACAGTTCAAATGGCATTTACTGAGTACTATGAGCAAGAAAGTGGTAAGAATAAAAGAGCATTTATTTCAGTAAAACTGCAAATAAGCTAGTCTTAGAGACCTGACCCCAGCGTGAAGAGGTCATTATTGAGAGATGGCATAGGGCATGCCTATACTATTTTTTTTTCATTTGTGTGTATATACACACATAAATATACACATGCATATGTACACATATATACGCATGCATATATAGATGAAAAATATTAAGTATGTAACTTAATAACATGGCTTATAAAACACTACTGCAGAACAGCTAATTATATGGCATATTTACCCCTAATTTTTACGCATCATAAGTTTTCTTCACTGTCTTCAGCACAACCCAACGTGTTATAAATTATGTGCATAAGAAATCACCACTTGCGGTTTCAGAATTATCTCCCTGGAGTTGCAAGGGTTGCCTGTGGAGGTTAGAACCAAATTAGACTCTTGCCTCAAGCCCACCCCGACCACTAATACCAGCCCCAGCATGAGGGAGCATTCACCCCAGGCAACAGCTCAGCTTGCTGTTTTCCCAGCCAGAAAGCCAGGGAGTAGGAAGCGGGGCTCCCCACTTGAGTTCTGATTTCCTGAAAAGCCACATTCTCCTTGCACTCCCTACCCAGGCCCTTTCTCTGCCCCCACCCTTTCATCAAAAGTAAAAGTGTTACTGCAACAACACACAAGCCTTGGCATCAAAGACCTGCGTTATTCACTGGTTCCCAGAAAAACACTTGTCTGGGACATGGGTTAAGGAGTAGCCAAGAAGAGGTCATTGATCTCTGTCTCCAGAGCTCGGCGGCTTTGGCACGGGGAGGGGCCCAGGCTTTCCAGATGTTCCTCTGAAGGGCTGGGCGGGCGCCAGGAGAGTCCTGCGGTTCTACAAAGGGATGCCTGTTCCCAAGTGTGCACCATGCGAAACGAAATATCTGAAAAGAAAGTGCTCCAAAGTGGGCAGGGCCTTCGGGGAGACTTCTACGGTGACCATCTCTGTCTGCCCTCATGCCCTTCACATCCACAGCCACCACCTCCACACACCCCCACACGCCCCGCCCCTAGCACTCACATGCACACACATTTCTCCCACACTAACAGCTCTGGTTTCTATAGCAACAAAGCAAAAGCCAACAGGGTTTGAAAAAGCAGCAAACTTGCCAGCAACCATCCAGAAGGGCAAGGAAACCAGCCTGGGAAATTCTGGTCTCACCCTGGAAATCTGCCCTCAAAGGAGTGCCAGCCGCTCTGCCCCATGCCCCTCCCACTACAAGGCTAAAAACTAAGGTCTCAGCTCCCCAGGGTATAATTCCCTTCCTCTTGCTCCACCCACCCTTCCTGGAAAGGAAAAGGCCAGAGATACACAGAATAACACACTAGGTGGGTTTTTGAGTTATCTGAACAGGCACAGCCTCTCTATACAACACTTGGGTGATTGTGGAGCAAAGAAAACTCAAGTAACACCTGTGATTTAGTCACTCGCTGAAGAGATACTGAGCACCTACTGTGTGCCTGGCACTATTCCACTTTGCCAGGAATACAACAACAAACAAGTCCGATAAAATTCTTGCCCTTGGAGGGGGGGGCGGCTATGGGAGAAGGGAGGAAATCTGGGGGGACCTCACCTAATGTGCATGATGCAATGCTACATCTCAAAACTATTAAGAAATGAGTATAATTGTGATGGATGTGTTACTTAGTTCAATATAAACATTTCATGTTGTATATCAAAGCAGTACTCTGAGCCCCATAAATGCATCAATGTACAAAGTTATGATTTAATAAAGAATAATTAATTTTAAAAATTCTTGCCCTTGGGCACACAGATAATAAGGAAACAAACAAACAATAGTGTAAAAAGGCACTAAATGCAATTGAAAAAAAAATCGCTTCAATAACAAAAAATATTCCCAGAGAGCAGAGTATGTCTAAAACTAGAGGCAGTATGATGATGTAGAAAGAAAACTAGACTTTCTATATAATATAGATGTTGTGCTTGACTTTCAAAATGAGCTTTCATGCACATAAGTCAATTTGCCATCGCTAAGGATTAGGAGGTAGGGTGAGGAAGCATCGGTGTGTTCCTTTACCCAAGGAGAAACATGGTGGGAAGCCTGAACATGTCAAATGATTTGCTCCAGATCCACTAAGTTCTGTTTCCTGAATGTCTACGTATCAGATAACCACAGAGAGAATATAAAGATGAGCCAGGACTTAGGGGAAGACGCCGCAACACATCCAACCACCTCTGAACCAATAATTGACAAAAACATGGAAAAATGTGTGAAAAGACTGAACAGACATTTGGGAAGAAAGATCAAAAACCTGTAGACACATGAAAAGATTCTTAATATCATTAATAAGCTGAGAGATAAAAATTAAAACTATATGGTACACGACTCACTAGACTGGTAGAAATTTAAAAGTCTGGATAATACCAGATATTCTTGAAGATGTAAAGCAATTAGATTTTGCAACCATGTCTGGTGGTAGCATCGATGGGTACAATCACTTTGAAAAACAATTTATCATTTCTTCATAAAGTTAAACACGCACACACCTGTTGAACCATCAATCCCATGCCTAATAACCTAAAGAAACTATAGAGAGATAGAAGCATGCACCAAAATAGAGTATTGTCCCTAATAGCAAAAATTTGAAAGTAACATGAATGTATATGAATAGGAGAATAGATAAATGAATTCTGAATAATGTACAGCAATAAAAATGAATGAATTGCAGCCATACACATCAATATGGATGAACCTCAAAAGTATATTAACTGAATCATGAATTTATATAGGATGACACTATTTATTTATTTAACTTTTTTTTTTTAAAATAAGAGTCTCACTCTGTTACCCTGGGTAGCATGCCATGGTGTCATAGCTCATAGCAACCTCATACTCTTGGGCTCAAACAATCCTTTTGCCTCAGCCTCCTGAGTAGCTGGGACTACGGGCACATGCCACACAATCTGGCAAGTTTTTCTAATTTTTTTAGTAGAAATGGGGTTGCGGGTGAGGGGGCCTCACTTTTGCTCAGGCTGGTCTCAAACTTCTGAGCGCAGGCAATCCACCCATCTTGGCCTCCCAGAGTGCTAGGATTACAGGTGTGAGCCACCACATCCAGCCACTATCTAACTAAAGCTCAAAAGCAGGTAAAAAAAAAAATAGGATACAGGTGGTAAACATACAGACAGTAAAAGCATAAAGAAGTGTAAGAAAATAATCAATAGAAAATTCAGGATAATAGTTACCTTTTGGAAAGAAAGGGCAAACCCAAGATGAGTAAAGGAGCCCAGGAGTCTGCAAGGGCACTGGAAATGTACTTTTTCTAACCTGGATCATACTACCTATGACCCTGAACATAAAAGTTTAGAATAAAAAGAGTGACTGTGTGGGGAGAGGGGTAAGGCTGATTTAAATTAAACTCAAAGGACAGACTAATTCAAGGGAAACAAATCACAAGGTGTATTTTTTTCCTTAAGTCAAGCAAAGCAATCATCATCTGTTTGTTTTCTAAGGCAAAGAAGCCTGGCAGAGACAATCTCATGCAGTATAGGAAATGTTAAATCCAAGGGAGCCTGGTTTGATTTGCATTTTAAAATAAAACTTTTCGTATTTTATTTAGATTTATGTTTGACTGACGTTTTAAAAATAAAAGCAAAATAGGTTTCTCGCCAGGCACAGCCAGGTGTTTCTACTTGGCCCAGCAGTGTAGTGGTCACAAGGGCCATAATTACAGGCAGGGAGAGGTCGAGAAGCCAGAAGGACATCTGTAATTAAGCAGGTGAAGTATGTCTTCCAAGCTCCAGCCACTCTGCCAGTGGCCCTGGTGACCCCACACCCACCTATTACAGGCAGTTCTTGACTTTCATCCCTTTAGCCTTCAAACAACACAAGGGCCAGACACGCACACTTAGCTAGCAGTCACATGCCCTGGGGGTGCTTTCTGCCTGCCCAGCACGTGAGCCACCTCCAGAGCTTTGCCATTTTTACCTGTTGCCATTTACAACAAACACTCCTTAATTCATTTACCAAGTATTTCCTAAGGACCACTGTATCCTGGCACTGTCTTAGGCCATGAAGGTACAGCAGAGATTAAAATAAACACAGTTCCTGCCTTGCTAGAGCTTAGCTTCTACAGAAAATGTTCATGCAGTTATTTGAGCTGCCTGGTACCCTTTCTTAAAAAACACCAAAATGATGGCATGGTATAATCTTAGCCACATGTATAATCCTAGTGCTCTGTGACGCAGAGGTGGGAGGACTGCTTGAGCTCAAGAGTTCGAGACCAGCCTGAGTAAGAAGGTGACCCTCAATACTCCTGGCTACTAATAGGCTGAGGCCAGAGGATCACTTAAGCCCAAGAGTCTGAAGTTGCTAGGAGCTATGATGCCACAGCACTCTACCCAGGGCACAGAGCGAGACTCTGTGTCAAAAAAAAATAAATAAATAAAAATGATAGATAAGAAAAGAACAAAGATGTTGACCCTCGTGGTAAGAAAGATAGATCTCTTCTACTTTAGAGAACAGAGGCTTAAGGAGCAAACTGTCAAATCTTTAGTCTCAGCTGGACCCTCCTAGCATGTCAGCAGGTTGACAGGCTGCCCAGATAATGAGGTAAAAATTTTTTAAATAAATTTTTTAACAGAAAATAATCCTGGAAATATTACCAAAGATTGTGCCTGAACAACGAGACATAATGGGAGGATTTTATAATGCATTTTACTTCTCTGGTAACAGAATCCTCCATTATCAGGTTTACTGGATTACCCGACTTTCACTCCTGTGACTTTTCGATGCATTTGCAGTAAGTGTCACCTGCAAACTTAGGGAACTGACTGGCCTCCAAACCTGGCTGTTGGTTCTTTATCAGCACAGCCACTACAGAAAACAGTATGGAGGTTTCTCAAAATATTAAAAATAGAATCACGATATGACCCAGCAATCCCGTGACTGGGTATATATCCAAAGGAAATGAAATCAGTATGTCAGAGAGACACCTGCACCTCCACGTTTACCGCAGCACATTCACAATAGCCAAGGCGTCAGCCGAAATGCCCACCTAATGATGAACGGTACAGAACACGTAGTGTTCTTAACACACATGATGGGGTATTATTCAGCCATAAAACAATATGAATTCTGTCATTTGTGGCAACTTGTGTAAACCCAAAGGACACTATGTTGAGTGAAATAAGCCAGGTACAGAAAGAGAAACACCATATGATCTCACTCACAGGTGGTCTCTAAAAAGGTTAATTCATTTATTTTATGCAGAGATGGAGTCTTGCTGTGTTGCCCAGGCTGGTCTCAAACTGTTGGCCTCCAGCAATTATCCCACCTCCACCTCTCAAAGTCCTGAGATTATAGGCCTGTATCTCCATGTCTCGCCTATTTTGATATGCCCTTTTTCTCTACATTTTTACAGTATAGGCCTTAGTTGTTTCTTTTTCTTTTAATAAATAGTTGCCTTAGTATCTTCCATTTGTATGTATTTATGGAAGTTATTTGTTAAAAAGTTCAGATCTTACAAAAGACGGTTAGAGGAATTGTGTTCTCGTGGAACAAATGGAAACATCTGTTCACTAAAATCAGAAGAAGAACTGCAATTACCCAATCCATCCCTCCAGCTAATGCATGATTCTTTTCTACAGTATTTTGAGACGTTCATTCCATCTCTACCTGAGTATCTCCAGAGACAGACAGCCCTCTACGTACTGTTCAAGTATATTGAACTGCCAGCAAACTCTGCCTACTAGAGTCTTTTTCCATATCCTAAATTAAGCTGAAATCTCTCTCCCTGCTGGGCACAGTGGCTCACGCCTATAATCCCAGCACTTGGGAGGCTGAGGTGAGTGGATTTCCTGAGCTCATAAGTTTGAGACCAGCCTGAGCAAGTGCAAGACCCCATTTCTTAAAAAAAAAGAGAGAGAAGAAAAAAACAGCCAGGCGTTGTGGTGGGCACCTGTAGTCCCAGCTACTTGGGAGGCTGAGGTAAGAGAATTGCTTGTACCCAGGAGTTTGAGTTTGCTGTGAGCTAAGATGCCACAGCACTCTACTGAGGGTGACCAAGTGAGACTGTCTCAAAAAAAAAAAAGTCTCTCTCCGTGTAACTCCTTGTAACCCCTTGGGTCCTAGAGCTGCGTAAGGAGCCACAGAATACATTCTCCCCCTCTTCCACTTGGCCACATGTTAAGTTCTTAAGGATACCCACCAGGTCTCACCCACTATTACTAAGGCTCCTGTTCTTCACCCAAGAATAATTGGGCCTGCCTCCCAAGTGGTAACTATAAACAGGAAACGTTCTTATTGACCCACACCTGTATTCAGAAAGTCTGCAATCAGAGAATGCAAAATCCTGAGCAATTTGCTGAATCACAGCATATTAATGTTATCATTGCAATCCTGTTGAGGGTCAGAAAAACTCAATGATTTGCATACCTTCAGTGGGCTGATTAGGAGCAGGGCCAGGAATAGAATCCAAGCTTCTGATTTTAATAAAGGGGTTATTCTCACTACACCCTACATGAAGCTGCTTAAGGGCTAAATTCAGTGTAACCCCCTGGGGGCCTTGTGCCCAGCACTACTGAAGCTTTGCATGAACCAAGGCTTCCATGGATTTCTTCCATGCCTCTATGGCAGCAGTCCTCAACCTATGGGTCATGACCCACAGAAACTGTATTAAAGGGCTACAGTATTAGGAAGGTTGAAAACCACTGCTCTATGGAAACCTTTTCACAGTGGTGGTCTGTCTCTGCATCTGATTCCTCATGGATTGAGAGGCTCAAGTACAGAGGGGGGTCCTAGTTCCTAAACTGGCTCTGTGCAGTCAGAACAGGAGGACAGGGCTCCAGGCTTGACACTGCCATGTCATGAAGGCAGCAGGAAGCCATACTGCACTGGGCTAGCTCTGAACTCTGGGCACATTATTACAGAGACCTCTGCCCTTGACTAGCTTGTGCCCTTGAATGGGGCAGGCACAACACACCTTGACTGTAGTTACAGAAACACTATAAATGAGTATGCGTTTGCACAAAAAGACCAAGAGGAGCATGGGGGCAAATCCAGTGTTGTGCACCAGCAGAGATCAACTGGTGGGGTGGGCTAGTGTGGGAAGGCTCCCAGGAGGAGGCAAACTTGAAATCAAATTTTAAAAGAATAAAGAAGTAGCTGAATAAACAGGGAGGAGACAGGGTGTTATAATTGGGGATTTGGTGAGCATGGAGGCACAGAGGTGGCCTCAGAAAGCCTCTAATAAGTATCTGGTACAGAGAGCTTACACCATTCAGGCCCACACCACTCATGAAATTGATTGCACAGTGGAATATGAAACAACCGATTATCCAAAACAAAGGCAGTCCAAACACCTTGTTTATCTCAATAGTTTCTTTTAAAAGTGACACTTTTTCCTGTTATTTTCATTTAGTCGCACATTCATTTATCCCACAAGTAAAAATTATGCCCCTACTGTGTACCCAGCAACTAATCCAGAACTCTGTCTCTGCGTTTCCCCTGCCATAAAAAGCAAGTGCCACCTGCCTACCTCAGAGAAGGATCACACAGAGGTACATTCTAGCAAGGTCCCTGGGTGAGTTATTTTAATTAAAGCCCCAGGAACTGGGAGAAAATTAGCACAATGGGATCAAATTCAAGCACCACTCAATACTTCAGGGTATTTATAGAAAAATAAACACAAAAACAGAAAATTCAATATCCTAACTGGTTGCTTTTAGAAGGGTTACTTAGTGCTTTGTTTTCCTGGCAGGAATTGTTTCTTGTTCTCATCTCTGAAGGACGCTGATGCTGTCTGTTTCCACCTTCTGCAGACTATGCAAGCCAGAAAGAAAAACAAAGGCCTGGGCATTGCCCGGCCTCCCTGCCAATGCTGAGGCCCTTCTCACCCACTGTTCCCAGAAGAAGGGAGAATGGAGAGGGGGATGATTCTGTACAGAAAGGGATACAAAGGTATTGACTTTGACAGGAACCAAGTGATTGGTGATGGGGAAGAAAGTGCTCTGTACATTTCCTTCTTAATTTTCTTTCTTTCTTTCTTTCTTTTCTTGAGACAGAGTCTCACTATGTTGCCCTCGGTAGAACACCGTGATGTCACATCTCACAGCAACCTCCAACTCCTGGGCTTACGTAATTCTCTTGCCTCACCCTCCCAAGTAGCTGGGACTATAGGCACCCGCCATAACGCCTGGCTATTTTTTATTGTTGTTGCAGTTGTCATTGTTGTTTAGCTGGCCCAGGCCGGGTTCGAACCCACCAGCCTCGGTACATGTGGCTGGTGCCATAACCACTGTGCTATGGGCGCTGAGCCACCTTCTTAATTTTCAATCTAATATAACCTGGTGTCCGCTCAGTATGGTTCAGAGGGGAAAATCTCAAGTTCTTACGGTCTTTTGCTATGAGGAACAGCAGCACGGGCATCTCCCAAGAGCTGGCTGGCAATGAGGTATCTCAGGCCCATCCCAGGCCCACTGAGTTAGAATCTGCATTTTCCTAGGACTCCCAAGTGATTCACAGTCACACTCTTTAAGCCTCATTTTTCCCATACATAAAATAGAGTTGATGAAACCTACCTGGCAGCTCCATGTAGGCTTAAATAAAATAATCTCTGCACAGTGAACAAAAAAGTTTGTTCTCTCCCACTTCCCCCTTCCAGGCACCCAGCTGTGTACAAATTTCTTTCAGGTTTGACCCAGAACTACAGAGCTAAAAGGAGCCCTTAGTGCCAGCCCACTCTAGGCATAGCAGCCATCAGGGCCTCAGCAGAGTAATGACTTGCTGCTGGACGTCCCCTCACTTGGGAGCTCTGAGAGGGAGGACCTATGTCTTTTTCATGTTTGTTTCTTTAGCTGTTAGCACAGTGCCTGGCAGGCAATAGACTCTCAGTATACATTTGTAGAATAAATCAATTAGTCAATTAAGTAATTAACTAATTGTACAGCAGGAACTAAAATGCAGGTCCTGATAACTCACAGGTACACCTGAAAGTGGATTTAATTTCCCCTGAGTTCATGGCTCCTGACATGTTCAGAGAATTCACACTCAGCAGATAGTAGAAATAATGAGTTCTACCCTGTTGCAGAGAACATCTCTTCCTTTAAGCTCAACATCATTATCTTTGTTTTTTTTTTTGTTTTTTTTTTTTTTTTGAGACAGAGTCCTGCTGTATCATCCAGGCTAGAGTGCAGTGGCATCAGCCTAGCTCACAACAACCTCAAACCCCTGGGCTGAAACGATCCTCCTGCCTCAACAGCTGAGTAGCTGGGACTACAGGTGCTCACCACAATGCCTGGCTAATTTTTCTATTTTTAGTAGAGACAGGATCTTGCTCAGGTTGCTCTTAAACTCTTAAGCTCAAGCAATCCGCCTGCCTCCACCTCCCAGAGTGTAAGGATTATAGGCGTGAGCCAGTGCACCCGGCCACCATTTTCAATGTCAGGAAACAGACAAACTTGATTGCCTGGAAAGTAGGTATGGCCCACTAGCAGCCATCTTGCCCTAACTTAGCTGGGCAGAAGGTACCAAAGCCAGCAAAGCCACTTGGTCTGTGGAGACTGACGAGCCTGGGGCAAGCCTCAGCAGATGCTAAATGCTGGATAATGTTGCCACTGAAAACGCCACAGGGGGATCACCCTTCAGCCAGACATAAATAAGCAGGGCTGGTAGGCAGAGGCAAGTGGCTCCCTGGAGTTAACGCTAAGGGAGTCTTGCCTCACCCACTCCACCTCCTGCCTCTACACAGCAGGAGCACTGGGTCCTCGGGGACAGGCACTGTCTGAGGGAATTCCTTATTTTAGCACGTCTTTACATATTAGAGGTGTCTGTCAAGCACTGAGTGAGCAGAAAGGACTATTCCTGGAGCTCCTTGTCCTCAGACTTGTTCTGTGGATTCAGTGAGTCACTCCTCTCTGGCAGGGTTTGCCAGAGCCTCTTTAGCCTCTGGCCATGGGGCTCACTGTCTCTGTGTGTCTGGGAATGGTCACATTTCCATCTGGTCCTTCCCTCCCCCCGCCCCCCAAATTTCTGAGTAATTTTTAAAATACCTCATACAAAGGGAAGAAAAATAAAATGATAACCTTAGCAAGAAATGTTTCCTCCTTTCCACACACCCCCTTTCCCTTCCCAGAGACAATCACTATTCTCAGTATGTTCTACAGGGTGGCCGAAAAGCCACCCCCACAGGGAAAATGGGAAATTGTAGCTAAATGTACCTTTATTTACAAAATGTGCATTACAAAATTTTACAAAGAGGTGGCCAACATGTAGAGAAGATTTTGTAAAATGTTCCCTATGTAGGGTGACTTTAGGGACACCCTAACTATCCTTGCAGTGACGGCCTACCCATAGCCACACACACACACTTGAATGTAACTCCCATCAAGGCAGGGAGGGTTTCTGTTTATATTGTTCACTTCTGTGCCCCCAACACTGAGAAGAAAACTAGCATACAGAAGGTGCCCAATAGCTACATGTTGAATGAATGAACGTGTAACTCATAGGTATTCTAGAAAAGTTGAAATTTGGGTCAATCAAATCTCAGTTCCCCCAACATTTTATCTCCCATTTGGATGAATCTTCAGTAGGCAGTGGTTCTGTTTCCTTAAGCAAGGACAGAGACAAAGGATGGCTATTACGACTTTCCTTTCTGGGTTGCCATGTGGATCTACTGACATCTGGCAAAACTGTTAGTGGCTGCCATTTGTTGAATGCCACTCTAGGCAGGGTCCTCAAATGCAAGGGAGGCTCCACAGTAGCCCCAACACCCCCATCCTACCAATAGCTACCCAATAGCTAAAATACCAAGGCTTAGTATCTATTAGACTAAAGAAAATAATGCTTCCTACAGGAAAAGCTGAGGTTGAGAGGGAGACAGAATAGTGGTTCAGAGACATTTTTTCTCACCTGTGTGCCTGTGGGCAAACATTCACCCCTTCACTGGCCCCCAAAGGTTTATAATAAAAGAAGAAGGTAAAAGCGCCAGTGTTAACAGCTCCATTGAAGATGCCAAATGCACTGGGTTGTGAAAATGTGACTGCCTCAACAAAGCTAGGTAATAAGCAAAATCAATAAAACTGTTAGCACTGGCCAATTTCGACCGGATAAAAGAATAAAGTAATTGGTCCTGAAAGACAACTCTCTAAATTAGGTTAGATGCATGAAAATACCCTTTCCTTTTAAGCCAAATCATGAGGACATCAACAACAATGAATGATTACATTATAGGCCACTTTGACCCAGTATGATCTGAACTACAAACAGGAATTTCCTGAAACAATATGTATAGGACACAGAAATGATATGTAGCAGAACAGAGACAGAACTGAAGGCCACGTGAACAAACATGGGACCCATTTTGTGACTAAGGATCTATTATAAGCCCACCCTTTCTGTAAGCTTATTTCTTCAACATGACTATTCCTTCTTCAATTACTTCATTAGACAAACACACGAGTCAACAGGAAATATATGTCTAGGCTCCCATAAGGGCAGAGGGGAAGGAGGCTCTGCTCTCTAAACACGCGGGATTCAATTCTGTTTTTCGTCTGCTAATGGCTGGCATTTGGTGTTGTTAACCGTGGATGATTCATTTCAGAGGAACTACTGCGCATCTAGAGGCTATTTGGAAGGAAATGAGGGTTTCTTGGCTTATTTCTCATCAAGCATTTCAGCGATGTCTCTCTGTGACATCCTCGACGGAGGCTTGGTGCTCAGCATTTTCAAGCTGATTTCCCCTCATCTCATGTGATGCATATGGTCACTTCTAGGAACAACCAATTATTCCATCAGGACAAAGACAGAAATCTGGAGCCTACGGCACCTGCTCCCTGGATCTGAGACGCAGTGGCAGCAAGTAGTTATTCTGGGGGTGAGGGGTAATGTGCGTGCATATTGTAGGATTGATGTTTTTGAACATTTCGCTTTGGTTATTTGGTTATTTTCTGGACTCCAGGTACTATTAGTACATCTGCCACATCCACACATGTCCGGGGTGAGCAGGACAGGATCTATCTCATCGCCTAAAGCAGAACACAGGAGGGAGACATCGGCACCAGAACTGCAGCCAGGCCTTGAAGCCCCTTATTTAGGAAGCTGGCGGCTCTCCTGAACCTCTCAAGAAATGTTTCTTACAGAGGCTGAACAGAACTTGAAGAGAGAAAGCATAGGAGTGTGGATCGGATTTGGGGACACCCTACAGAGGCTGGAGAGGAGGAGCGTGCTCAGGGTGGTCGAGTGATTACCACGGGACTCTACAAGATTGCTAAGTGATGAAAGAGAGAGTGTAAAAGAGACCACGAAGAGATGTACCTGGGCTGGACCTTCTAAATACCTCAGTGCTGTAACTGTAAAATGGGCTCCAGCCAATGTCTCAAACTTGACCAAACCAGATCTAGAACACTCCTCCTCTGATATAGTTTGGATACTTGTCCCTTCCAAATCTCATGTTGAAATGTGATCCCTAATGTTGGAGGTGGGGACTAAAAGGAGGTGTTTGGGCCATGGGGGAGGGGGATCCTTGGTGGTATCCTTGCTGTAAGGAGTGAGTTCTCCTCCATTAGTTCCTGGCAGAACTGACTGTCAAAAAGAGCCTAGTACCTTACTCCTCACTTTCCCTCTTTCTCCTTCTCTCCCTCCCAGCCTCTCTCCCTCTCTCCCTCTCCCTTCTCCCTGTTTCCCCCTCTCTCCTTCTCTTTTCCCCTCTCTTTCTCCTTCCCTCCTTCTCTTTCTCCCCCCTTCTCTCCTTTCCTCTCTTCCTCCCCCCCACATCATGTGATCTGCTCACACACTGGCTCTCTTGTGCCTTCTGCCATGAGTGGACGCTTCCTGAGGTTCTCACCAGGAGCCCAGCAGTCTTGTACAGCCTGCAGAGCCACGAGCCACAGAATAGCTCTTTTTGTTATAAGTTATGCAGCCTCAGCCTCATAAGTTCCTATTCCTTTATAGCAACACACATGAGCTAAGACATCCTCCTGGGGGAGGGGAGCGTCAGGGTGGGAAAGAGACCTTAACCATGAAGTCACACCCAGAAGGAACTGTCTTTGACCTTAATCATTTAAGGCATTTCATTTTCTTGCTTGCAGAGCATGAAAATTTCTGCCTGCAACACTCATGGATGTCTTTGTTTGAATGCTCTTTGAGAGTATGAACTGTGTCCGTTTAATTTATCCTGCCTGTCCAGTCATAACCAAAAATAAGAGCTTCACAGCTATCTTGATGACATGATTCCCTCTGCTCACAATGGCCTCTCCATGTCTTCCTTGCTGATTCAGCCTACCTATTCTTTTCCTTCCAGTCTAAAGCCCTGCCTCTTCCTTGAAGCTTTTCTGGGTTATTCCCATTTGGGGAACACTTGGTAACACCAAGTTAAGCACTGATGTGATAGCACTTTGAATTGTTTGCTAAGGTTTTTATCTTGTAGGTCTTGGACTCCCAACTGATTTGCAACCTCCTTGAAAGCAAAGGCCATGTTTTACACTTGCCATCAATGCCATCTCTCCTCTTCCACTTCCCTCTCCTGCTCCCAGACCCCAGACCCAGCACAGACACAATCTGGGAACATTGGTTGAAATGCATTGGCAACTACTGGTCATCGAATGAAAGGTTCTTTTTAACTTTCTAATAATCAGAGGCATTGAATTAAATTATACAAAATTTGGCTCGGCGCCTATAGCTCAACCGGCTAAGGCGCCAGCCACGTACACCTAAGGTGGCGGGTTCGAATCCCCAGCCTGGACCCGCCAAAACAACAATGACGGCTGCAACCAAAAAATAGCCGGGCGTTGTGGCGGGCTCCTGTGGTCCCAGCTACTTGGGAGGCGGAGGCAGGAGACTCGCTTGAGCCCAGGAGTTGGAGGTTGCTGTGAGCTGTAATGCCACGGCACTCTGCCCAGGGGGACAGCTTGAGGCTCTGTCTCAAAAAAAAAAAATAAATAAATTATACAAAATTTAGAAGAAAAGAGATAGAATTCTTACAAAGTGAAGCTTCAGTGGGACTTTGGAATCTAAGAGAGCCTGTCTAGATATATCCTGCCCACTGGCTAAGGCAGAGTTTCAAGAGAAAGCCCCACTCCAGCTCTGTTCCTGCCCAGGAGGCACCACTCTAGGCCTACCACGGATACAGAGTCTTAGGGTACAAAACCAACAACTTTACCCAGGAGGACAGGTTAGTAGGAAAGATCACTGACCTGCTAGGATTTGAGTCAGATCTAGTTTCAGACCAGGGCTTACTTATGGAGCCATATTCCAGAGAACCTAAGAAGGATCCAACTGTTCCTGAGTTGGGATCAAGGAAGCTTTCATTTCTAAGAGAGTGGGAAAGAGATCTGCTTATTTATGAAAGGAACTCTCTGGGACACCTTTGGATTCAAAGCTAAGAACTTTAGCTTTATATTTCTATAAAAAGCTTTCTGAAGAAAAGAACTAAAATAAAAAGATCAGTGGGGAGGTCACTGCCATGTGGCAAATGCATTACTGTGGTCATGATGGGAACAGGGCTTGGATCATCACTGTGGGGCTCTTTGGCTTACGGCATGTCACTTGACTTCTCAATTCCCCACCTCCCACATGCAGGTAAGTTTAAAATCTCTGTACACACGTTTTTATTTCAGAACCAAGCAAAGATAGTTTGACCACATCTGTCTGTGCAACTAGAAAAACGTCCAGAAGAGAGCTGCCAGGATGATTTAAGATTTCTAAAATTTCTCTTCTGAAAGGTTAAGGGGTTTGACTGATTCAGCCTGAAGAAGACAGATTTAATAACTGTCTTCATATATATTAAGGACTTTTACTCGGGGGCCAGTAAGAATATGGGGACCACATGGTTTTAGTCTGCACTGAGCAGAGGTGTCAGGACCAGACACTCTGACAAGAAGTTTCTGACACTAAAGACCACAGGACCCAAAAGAGTGGCTCAGGGATGCTAGATTATCCTCTGGGAATTACTTCATTCAGGGAAGAGTGGGGAAGAAAGAAGGAGAAGATAGGGAAACTGACAAGGTCTGAACTCTGCAGGGAACAACCTCATAGCCCCTGCCAGACATAGTATTCTACTAGCTGCCTCTGTTTCCTCACTTTGCTCTTGGCCCTGTGAACATGCCACACCCCATGGTCAGAAAGCTGCCCTCAAACTGTTGCTCTGAACACCCTGACTACTCCTCCCTCAGGGCACTGGGAGAGCTATGGCACCACTTGCCCTCAGCTCTCAGCACTTCAGGGTATTTACTGAGCATCTCTTATATGTAAGGGCCACCAAGGCAGTGTTCTCACAACAGCCCTCTCAGCCCCTATCCTAAGTACTATCATCCCCATTCTGTAGGTGAGAAATCTGAAGCTCTAAGCTGGTAAGCACTTAGACCCAGGATTCAGCCCAGGTCGGATGGGCTCCTAAGATTGTGCTCTTTCTCTGCTATCTGTTCAGGCCCACAGAGGACACAGGCTGCTTCCTGCAGCATGTATCTGCAGAGAGAAGGGAGCAGGGGCTGCATCTGCTTCTCACCTCCTGTTTCCACAATACGCAACACCTCCAGAACTTGATTTAACTGCATTGTTTGTGATGCGTCTGTTGTAAAAACCATTCCTAGCCTTTAGTATCCCTGAATTCCACTGGAGAAACAGGTGCTGCAGACATGCCAACGAGGACTACTTCTTGTTATTTCTACTGTTGTTTAGACTCGAAGAACTCTCCCAGATGAGCACAACGTGGGAGAGGAAGGGCCTACAAATCCTCAGGTCAGGCCCTGACCATCTCTCATCTGAAAGTCTGCAAATAACAGACCATATAATTATAAAGAATTGCCATATAATTATAAAGAATAAGAAATAATATGCAAATTACATCATATCAAAGGAAGACATACTAAGGAATGTGCACCGCAGAGAGTAATCATTTACACACTTGCGAATTATATTGCTGTTTATGCTTCTGCTACCTGTGCTAATTATGCCTTAATTTCAATATCCGGTGAGCCTGGAGTGCTGTGCTAACTAGAAGCCCCTGTGATTATTACTTAGGATAGAGGCACAACCCCAACAGCACTGGAGACTGCAAGCTCACACAGAGCATTCAGAGAAGGTGTTCAACTTGGGATAACGCAGGTAAAGTGCCTCGCACCATACCTGTCAAAAAGAGGCAAAGAGACCATTTCTTGCAACTCCTACTTAACTGTAGATATTAGCTGCCCTCGGCTGTGAGCTCTGACAGATGTCTATTTGAATTGTACCAAAGGATAAAAATCACATGACTGGAAATGACCTTAACTGTCATCCAGCCTTAGCCCTTACATCTGGGGTTAGGTTGCCTGGTTTAGCTGAAGCACACATCAGTCAAATCCTATTAGGGAAACCACACAGGACATGCAAGCAGTGGAATTTTATTAGACAGTTAGAATCACATTAGCTCCAGCTCTTGCAGACGTAAATGCCCAGGCTTTCTAACAGTATGTTAGCAAGAAAAAGAATCCTTTGGCACATTCTAGAAGAAGGGGGTGTATTCACACCATCTCACCCCCACACCTTTCCCAGAGCTCTTCAGAATTTGCATATGTTGTGAAGTTTGTGCAATTCCTATGAATATATCTTTTTCCATTGATGGGCTGGAGCATTTGAGATGGGGAGCTGAAGGGATGCGTGATGGCAGAATCATGGAGTAGCGGAACTTCAGCTGTGCCTCACTTCAGCTACCTTTTCTCATGCACAGAAAGCAGAGTTAGGTATTTTCACTCTGGAAAGAGACTTAGATAAGAATCTGTGAAGGTCCACAGTCTGGGAATCAGAGAGGGTATCTGTGACAACTGTGCTTCACCCCAGACCCATCTCATGCGGTCTAGGTAACAAATGTGGTGGTTTCTCATTCTCTAGGTCCTCCCCTCACCTTCCCAGCCCTTCCAGAACCAAACGGCCTCCAGACTGGGCATTCTAGCCATAGAACCAGGAGAGCAGATGTGCACAACACAAACAGCCAGATCAGCTTCTGAGGAGGGATTACCGAAAGTTCTACCCACCATCTGCAAGAAGAATCCCAAGTCCAGGAACAGCAAGAAAAAAAGAGTAGACAAATTTCTTCTTTTCTTCAGAGCACACATGCTAGCACTTACGGATTCTGGCATGTGTCAGCGTTTCTGAAGTAAACTCTCTATTTTTCTTTAGATGAAAAAGATAAAAAAAAAAAAAAGACTCAGAATTTAGCCCAATGAAAATTGCTTTGGCTATTCACATGCAATGAGCTGTAGAAGCAAGCAGAAGGAAAATCAATTGCTTCTGATTTATTTTTTCATTCACTGGTCCATCTCTTTTCACTCTAATGTAAAAAAGAATGTCTTCTATAATTTTGCAAGTAGTTAATATTTTCATAGGAAAAAAAATAGTCCAAGCTTTGGTTGCCCAGCATCTCAGTACAGGAAATACATACAAATTATCATATTGTATACAGATTATGTAAGGAAAAAAAGGGGATTGAATTTGCTCATCAAATGTTTGGACAATATCTATAACCAGAGTTCAGTCTGGTGAATTTAGATCCATTGTTGTGTTGAAAGTAACTCCAAGGCTTCCTCTCCTTGATTGCTTTATTACTTAATCTGGATGGTGGGTATACCCACCTTTCTTTAAGACCTTTTGTAGGTCTTCCATATTTCATACTAAATATTGTTAAATCCTGAAATCTTCTACAACAGATTCTATTCTGGGCTGTTCAGAGCTGAGAGCAGAGAAGGGAAGTTGAAAATGCCAAAATGTAATTGCAATAAAGAGCAGAAAATGTAGGCAACCAATTCTGGAAGGATGTTTAAAGTTTTATACCTATGCCAAATAATTCAGAGCTATTAAAAGAGGGCTGAGTTCTATTATAATCCCCACATACACACAATTACTGAATTATTCTGAATACCTGGTGAGAGTGGGTGATAAATGAGCTGAATGCAAACCACCAAGCACCACTGTCAGGGCATCATTGGACCAGCTCCTTGGAATTTGCATACATAATCTCTCCTCCCACCCCTGAACCGTAACTGGAAATTGTATATGGGATTATGACATTGTGCTTGTGACCGCCAAGATTCTGGGGACTTGTTATAAAAGGCCCAAATTTTCCAGCCAGGACAGCTGAAAGAGATGAATCTCCATCTTTCCCTTTGGGACAAGTCCCCAAACACCCTTTTTTCTCACTGCCAAAAGAACCCTCCTGTGGTCTTACAATCTCTCTGCCATGTCATTAAAGCCCACAGACAGAGGAGTGGGAGGAGAGGAAAGTTGGTCCCAATAACTAAATTTTGGTCCCAAACTCCACCCTTTCCTTTGAGCCTTAGCTGCCACCATCTCCTTGTTCCCATTTGAACCATGTTTTTTTTTTCTGAGCCTTTTTTTCTACCCTGACTGCTCAGTCCTCACCACCCAGAAAACTCTTAAAAGGTATTAAGTGAGCAAAGAAAGGATCGAAAGATGAGGGTGTAAGAGGAAGAGAAAATCTATATGCTGTCTAATCAGCCAGCAGGGAGCAGGTGTTCGCTCACCCCTCATTTCTCTTAAGAGCAGAGCTTTTTGCCTGTGTAAAGAGCTGGTAAAGAAGTGGCACTTCTGTAAAAGCTCTAAAAAGTAAGATTCTGAAGTTTGATACCTTATTTGTTTCATTTCTGAATACCGTTAGACCAACTGGTTTTACTTCCTTCCCATTACACACACAAGCCACACCAGAGCCTCCTGGGAGAGGCTGCTGCCCCACAGAGGCCTGCCCCGCACACACATGCAAAAACGCCTGTTTCCTTGGCCTCACTTGGTAAGTCAAAAGTCTTCCCTCTGCCTCACCAGAGTTAACAGATGGCTGGTCCCTTTTGGTACATAAGAATCTTCAAAATAACCTTTTCAAGTATGCCAATTAATTAAATGTCACTGTAACTTGTCCCAGCCAAGGAGGGAAGGGAGAGGCCCGGAAGACAAGGGCTCAATGGAAGAGAATAAAGATAAGAGGTCACACTCTCCTACCTTCACCGGATGACCCCGAGAGATCGATGATCACATACACCCTTCCTTCTGGCTCCAGATCAATCTGCAATTAAAAAAATGACAATGACTGTTAGCACATCCTACAGGCAACCTGAAAGTCCCACAACACTGCCACCCCAAACTGCTGAAACCTAGATCACAACTCCATGTAATTCATCTATCTACAAGGTGTCACGTGCTAAGGGAATCCGTACCGAAATAGAATCAACATTCACTGGACGTCTACTGTGTTCCAAATACAATCTTAGGTGGCCTGACACACACCCAACGGGTAGCATCATCCCAGCGGCTCTCAACCAGAGCGATTTGGCTCCTCAGGAGACACGTGGCAAATGCCTAGAGACATTTTTGATTATAAGCCTGGAGAGAGAGCGCTGCTACTGGCATTTAATGGAGAGAGGCCAGGGAGGCTGCTAAGCATCCTCCAGCACACAGGACAGCCACAGCCCCCACAACAAAGAATCGTCCAGCCCAAAACATCCACTGTGTTGCCAGTGAGACACCCTGTGTCAGGCCGTTTTACAGATAAGGACAGTGTGCTCAAAGTTCAAGGTAAGTAGCAATGCTGAGCTCCAGGGCCAAGGCCATCTAAAGAAGCCCATGTTCTTTGTGCTACACAAACTGCTCCCCCAGGAACTAAGAGAAGCATAACACACTAAGCATATCTGCTCTCATGGTATTTTTTAGTTTTTTTTTTTTAGTTTCAGACTAACATGAGAGTCCACACGATTAGGTTACGTTGTTTACATTTGTAAAGTCTGAGTTACGCTGTTTCCTTCACCCAGGAAGTGTCTCACATACCCTGGCATTGTTCCCTTTGGGTGGGAATTTGCTGAAAAATGAACCCTCTTCCCCACCCCCTCTTCCTGAATTTAATTAAATTTTCCTCTCGAGTGAGCACACAGCAGTTAATATGGTTTCAAGTTAGTGCTAAGCACATGTGATGCTTGTTTTCCGTTCCTGTGATACTCAGGAGAGTGTTCTCCAAATCCATTCAGGTTGTTACAAAACATACAAAATCTCCATCTTTTTAATGGCTGAATAGTATTCCATGGTATACCTATACCATTTTATTAATAACACGTTCATGTGTTGATGGGCACTTGAGTGGTTTACCCCATCTTTGCAACTGTGAACGGAGATGCTAAGAACATTCAACCACAAATGTCCATATGATAAAATGATTTTTTTTTTTTTGCGTTCACACCTAATAATGGAATTTCAGAATCAAATGGAAGGTTTACTTTTAGTTCTTTGAGGACTCTCCATGCCTGTTTCCATAAAGGCTGTACTAGTTTACAGTCCCACCAACAGTGCATGAATGCTCTCATGGTATTTACATCTCATTGGGGAGTTAAAAAACACAGAACAATGCTGAACTCAGCTTACTGATGAGAGACTGTGAACAACAGGTAAAGCATTTGATGAGTCTGAAATCAGTGAAGAAGAGCAGTCTGGGAAGTCTTCCCGAAGGCAAACAAGGGAAGGCATGCAAGGTGGATGAAACGACGTGGCAAGCACCAAATGCAGGTGGCTCGGGTCATGTTGACTGCACAGGTGTTTTGCAAATGCCAGATTCTACCAGAGTTGTAAAGAGAGAGTCCATATGGCTAACTGCTTACCACTGACCTTTGCCACCCACCCTAACTTCCTCCCTCCCGATCTCAAAACCAACCTGATGAAATCTCATGGAGAAATAGAAGCCAGAGGGCTGGGCTTCTTGTAGTTAAAGACATGTTGGCAAAGTTCAAATTCTTCTTATAGAAACTGTGTTCTCCGTAAGAGAGAGTAGTAACTCCGGAAGCCCCGGATCACCAAGTCCCCCTGCTAGCCTCTCCCACCTCCACAGTCCCATCTGTCTACACAGAGCTTTCACTGGCTCACGAGTGCCAGGCTCTCTCCCCAGCAAGCTGTGAATTTCTTGAGGGCAGGAACCGCAACCCCTCCCTTTCTTTTTCCACTGTCCCCAAAGAGCAGGCATATATTTAGCAAGTAATACTCAGGAAGAGTCAGTCTAGTGGATACCATATCCTCCTCCTTCAAGGTCAAGGTGAATTATCACCCCCTCTCCGCAGCCTTTCCAGAGGCCAGTCATAATGAACTACTCCCACCTCTGTGTTCTCACAGTACACAGACACATCTCACTCATGGCTTTCATGAAACTGTACATGGTCAGATCTTCCCTGCTAGACAGAAAGCATGACAATCGTATTTGCATCTGAGTCTTTAGCTCACTGTCTCTTAGGAAACACCCAGTGCACATTTGTGGAGGTGGGAAGAGGCTCTCTGTTCAGAACTTCCACAGTCTATTCTGGGATCATTCACCGGCCCCCAGCCCCCGCCAAGCCTCCATCTTCAGGAAGGAAGGTGGGCATTTGATCTATCTATACTAAAAGATAGATAGAACATTGAAACAAGGGGAGAGGGGAAGCCCAGGTGGGCTGTCCCATGAGCCCCATTAATTCCCTGGGAGGCAAAGAAACCCAGCCTGATTGATGCTCCCCAGGCCACCCACCGTGTCACTCCACGCACAACCCAGGTTCCCACAGTCACTCCCGAGCCCTACTTTATTTCCTGACTCAGCCTCTAATGTTCAGGAGTCCTTCAGTTTCCCTCAAAATTGCATTTTCACCAACATGGGTCTTCAGTGCCTCGTGGGTAAGGCCACTGGTGACAGCTCAGGCGCTCTGTCAGGACAGAGAGTCAGGGAGGACAGTGGGCACCTCTGCACTGCCCCTCAGGTACCTACTATGGGTGCTCACCTGAGTTTGGGATCTTGAGCTTAGAATCCAGATAGGATCCCAAAACAAACTGGTCATTCCAAGAGATGAATTTTCTCATCCCTTCCGCACCAACCACGAGCCCTTGATTTTTTTTTATATTTTATTTTTTTAATTTAAGTTTTTATTAAATCATAACTATAGACATTTATGGAGTACAATGTGATGATTTGATAAACAATGTGAAATGCTTAAATCAAACTGATTAATATAACCATCACCTCACTTATTTTTTGTGGTCAGACATGTATAAGTTACTCCTAGTTATTCTGAAGTGGACCCTTGCATTGTGCACATCAGGAGAGATCCCACCAAATGCCCTCCCTCCTCCCACTGACACCAACTGCCCTCACCCACCCCTTTTCTCTCCCTCCTCTCCCCTCCCTCTTAAGTTTCTGGGTAACAAAAACGTTCTCCAGAGTTCTCAGCCCTAGTACCAGCCCTCACCACGAGCATAGCCCAGCCCCTGCACTGAATGACAAACAGGAAAACCAACAGTCAGCTCTACTGAATAGAGCCAAACCAGAATCTTATCCCTACCAAAGTTCAAAAATTCAGGCGCCCTCTTGCCCAAAAGCATGGAATTTAAATAATGTATGCTTTTGAGAGATTAGATCATCCCTATTAAACCCCGCCCGCAAAATGAAACACTCTCTCATATCCTCCAAGTCACAGATTTCCCACGACTGTGGTCTCTATTGGCAAACTACAATGCTATCTGTGTAAAGCTGGGAGGGAGACAGCGAAGGAATGAGATGGGCTTTGGGGCCTCGCCACAGGCAGGCAGGGCGCCTATCTTTGCAAAAGGGGAGTGAGAATTCATGCCAGGGAGGACAGGTCATTGGCGATAAAATGTATTCGGATATTAACATTCAAGATAGCAATCAGAAACCATTTTAGCACCCACTGTAGCCTCAATGCTAGCGAACTGCATTTCCTAACAGAAAAATAGGAATTAAGCTATTAAACATGCCAAAAGCAACAGAGAGCTTTGCAGCCTGAGCAGATGGCTGCAGAGTACTGGGCAAGCCCCAGCCAGCCGAGTGAGGAGGCTCTGAGATTCCATCTAGGGTGGTGGGACTTTGATGCCCATGGCTAGAGGGGTCACCAAATATAAAAAGGTGAAGGGTATGACACAACTTTATGGGCAAATTGATCTAATCCAAAATTTTGCTCACAATGACATGGCCTGGATAATGAAGCACGGGACGTGCCCAGCCCTCCACAACCCTGCAAGCTGTCAGTAGGCATGAGAACCAGGGAGCCCTGTGACAAAAATGCAGGCCTGTCACCTCCCCCACCCATTCCCAGAGTTCACTGCATGAAACTTCTGCACGCCAGGTTCCTCCAAGTTCTATTGATCAAATCTCCTGGGACCTCACACCTTTTCTTGACACATCTTTCCAGCTGCTATCCCTGTTTTCTTTGACTCAGATACTCTTTTATGCTCTGGTGCCTTTGACTACCCCTCTAGCTGAGGCCAGAATCCAGGTGGCAGAACAGTAGGGGTGATAAACACAGCCTCTGGCATCAGGCCAGGGCTGAATCTCAGTTCCATGACTTATTAGCTGAGTGACCTCAGGCAATTATTTATTTTCCCTGAGCCTCAACTTCTTCATCTGTGAAATGGGTTGTCATGAAATTGACATATATGCATTCTTGGCACTAAAAACATAGTACATGATGGTTAAGAATGAAGTTACTGCCTTTGTGGGCTGAAGCAAGTAACTACCCTCTCTAAGCCTCAGAGTGCTGGTCAGTAAAAAAGAGCTAATAACAGGCCCAGTATCATTCAGGCTGCTGTGAGGTTAAACGAGATAATCCATGTGAAGTGCTTAGCGTGGCGCCTGGCACAAAATACTCAGTCATCATTGGGGCTATTATTTTAAAGCCTAGCCTTCAAGTCTTCAGCGTCCTAGCCCAATGGTCTTTCCACTAAAACAAGCTTCCCCCAACAAAAAAGGTATTTTCATGCCCGAAGTTGGTAGAATTACATGTTATTCCAGGACATCTTAGGACTTTGCAAATAGAGAAACCAGCCCAAAGGAAAGCCAGGGGCAGGGAAGTTTCCCCCTTTAGACCTCGGTGCTCACAAGGGAAGGGCGAGTGGAAGGTAACCATGGTTCCGTCCCCTACTGTGCCACAGACACCACTGTTCGTGCTTCACCTGCATCCGTTTATTTAGTCTCCTGTGAAACTGACAATAAATAATCCCTCTTTTTCAGGTGAAAAAGCTGGGGCTCAGAGAGCTTTCAGCCAGCACTCCCACCCAGGTCTGGCTAGGGCACACAAGAAAGGCTGAGGGAGCTCCCTGCTCACACTCGCCAGCCCAGCCCAGCCCAGCCCACAGAGGCATCTCTGACAACTGAGGTTGTTCTCCCTCCTCCAGGCCACCTGTCTCCAGGGTGGGCACCTGCTCCTTCCCAGGTATAACTGACTTCTCAGCCAGAACGTTAAGACAGAGCAAAGCCTCAAACACCCGGACCACCCCACAAGCCCTGACGAAGAGCTCAGTGTAAACTAAAGCCCCACTCGTGTGAGCTGGGAGCAATGCGTGGGAAGAGCCAAACCCTAGGAATCCCTGGAAAGGCAATCTTAGAAAAGCAGAAACCCAAGGACTTCTGGGGGATGGTGCTTGACCATTTAAATACAAAGCCCTTCATGTGCATTCTTTCGCGCATTTCTCATGGTTAATCTGTAAGGTGACTAGTGTCATTAGTGCCATTTTATGTCTGAAACCTTCAGGGTTAAGGAAGATGAGTGGCCGCTCTACTACACCGTGCACAAGCCCAGCGGCACCTCTGAATAAGTCCTCAGGAGCTAGACGGGCAGAGTCCAAACTCACACTCTCAACTGCCAGCACTCAGCTCAGGATTCCTGCCTCACGGGAACTCTGACCCCCAGGACAGCACACTCGGAGGGGCCCACTGACACCAAGTCTCTAGGCGGCCCCCCGTCTGCTAGTGCCCCGTGACTCGCGGTGTCTGAGTCTGTGTTTTGGGAGAGAGTGGCTTCAAGTGAGGGCGGCCAGAAATCCTCAGTCAAGCTTCCCCCAACCACAGGCTCAACTTTCACCTGAGACCTGGAAGCAAACCGCTCCTCAGGGCAGCCCACAGAGGCCTGATTTCAATTTCACTTCCCTTCTTATTTACTGTCAGGCACGAAGACTTGGAGGTAGCAAGGGGGTCATAAAAAGATGAATCCAAAAAGGAAGAGGAGGAGGAAGAGAAGTTTCCCTGCCCTTGTTCCACCAATAAGATAATAACCAAATGTTCTTTTTCTTTTTTACTTGGAGGACGGTGGGGAGTGAGGGAGGAGGAGGAGGTGGCCGGGGAACCACCAAGAGAAATGGCTCCGGGATTTGCTCCTGAAGCAGAGGGCCCACTGCCCAGGCGCTGCACGGGTGCCGTTCTCCCCTGGAGGCACCGTGGGCACTCTCTACTCCCCAGACCTGTGTGGCAGGGAAGAGGACACAGACAGAGCAGGGGACACTGGAGCAGCAAGTGTCCTCCCAGCTTCTGCTTTTTGAAAGCACAAAACGCTGAGGCACCCAGTGGGCAACTCATAAATGGCTGCTGGGCACCAGCTTTGAAGTTAGCAGCCAATTAAATCAAAGACTCTTCATGTGGGGTGGAATTTGCTACTAGATTTATTGGTAGAGCGCACTGACTGGTCAATAGGCAGAGCGTACAGATGCAATCAAACACTGTATTTTCAGGGTTCCACTCTGTTAACAGGCCTATAACAGCACTTGCTTTCATAAAATAAGGAGAGGGAGGATTGTCTTCTTTCTCCAACACCTTCCATTGCACTGCAGAGATATGCAGGCTTTACGATGCATCCCTGCGGGGCAGGACTCTGTCTGTCCCCGCACATGGAAGGGATTTAATACACATTTGTACATGTTGGGGCAGTGAATGAATTGCCTTAAACTACCTCAATATTTAGTTTTCTTTAAAAAAAAAAAACCTACTTCACTGAGGTATAATTTACACACAATTCTTTTTTACTTAGAGGATGGTAAGAAGTGAGGGAGAAGGATCTCCCTGGATCAGCTGAATTATGGAGATGATTTACCTGTGAAGCCCTCTACCTGGACATACCATGTTCGTAGCAGTTTCATTCCCAACAGCCCAAATGTCTAATAACAGGTACATGAATGAGCAAACCGTGCTGCACGCTGTCTAATGGAAGTTTACTCAACGATAAAAAAGCATGAATCGATACATGGATCATCACGGACGCTGTGTGAAAGCAGCCAAACGTAAAAGAGTGTGTGCTGCCAGATTCTACTTCTACGATGTTCTAGAACAGGCAAAACGAACTTGCAGTGACAACAAGCACATCAGTGATCTCCTGGGGGTGGAGGTGGCCCTCAAACACCAAGAGGTACAGGGAAGCTTTGGGGACGATGGGCACATTCTCCATTATCACTGCACTGGTGGTTGCATGAATGTATACACTTGGCAGAACGCATCAAGCCCTACCCTTCAAATGAATGCACTTAATTGTATGTAAATTACACCTCAGTGAAGTAGGTTTTTAAAAAGGAACATATTTCACATAAGGATTCCTTCACAAGTTTCCTTTAAATAACAAATCATCTTCCCACCCAAAGAGCATTTAAAATTTCATATTCCATTTTTAAAAATGAAAGAACCCATTCAGAGTTTTTCAAGAGCACATCTGTTGCACAACATAATGTACACCTACCTTTGTAGGCGTGCACATTCGCACACCCACCCACATGTGCAAACACACTCATGGGCACACAGCTGAGCCACCTTCTCTGTCTTCTGTGATCAAAATACGATAATAGCAAGAAAAACACAACCAAAATGTAGGCTCCAGAGTCTGCTGAATTATTTAAATCTGTCTGTGTATTTGCAGATCTGAATTTCATACGTAAAACAAGATAATTAGACCAAATGCTCTAAAAGGTCTTTTAATGAGCTTAGTAGCCTAAATATACATAAATAGGATATCACTTTAAAAGATTATGGTACAGGCTCGGCACCTGTAGCTCAAGCAGCTAGGGTGCCAGCCACATACACCAGAGCTGGTGGGTTCGAATCTAGCCCAGGCCTGCCAAACAACAATAACAACTACAACCAAGAAATAACCAGGCATTGTGGCGGGTGCTTGTAGTCCCAGCTACTTGGGAGGCTGAGGCAGGAGAATCGCTTAAGCCCAGGAGTTAGAGGTTGCTGTGAGCTGGGATGCCACAGCACTCTACCCAGGGCAACAGCCTGAAGCTCTGTCTCAAAAAAAAAAAAAGATTACGGTACAGTGTATGGTAGATTAATACATAAGCCCTCAAAAAGAACGAAAACTCTCTAAAGGTACTGACTGATATGGAACTATCTCTGCAATATATTAAGTGGGGGAAAAGCAAGGCACGATGTGTTTATTACGCTGTACTGCTGTGTGGATAAAATGGGTGCGTGTGGGGGGTTACCCCATATGCACACTTGTTCTACAATGATTAGCTCTAGAAGGAGTCTTAACCAACAGAAAACAAGGTCTGCCTCAAGAATTGGGCACCAGGGTGAAAGGACCAGGGATCAGAAGAGGGAGGCCTATTCTTCACACTACATCCTTTTGAACCATTTGATTTTTAAAATTATATTCTGAGCTAACTTATTAAAAATTTAAGTCAATATCTTCTCTAAAAAAATAAAATGTCCCTTTTACTTCACTGGCTATTGCTAACCTCCAATCCCCCAGACTACAGCTTGCTTCATTTACCAGACACTCCTTCAATAAACACCTCTCCAGCCTGGCTGAAATACTTCTTTCCCATCACCAGTAGTAGCCAGGTCACGGGAACCAACTTAGCAGCAGCCATGGTCTCCTTGTGATAACCCCTGTTGGCTGTCTCCATTATAGATCCTAGCTCTCAATACACCATAAGTGAAGAAAATTCATATGAGCATCTGCTTCCTCTTTCAGCAGGCACAGAAATGGCACCAGAGAACTGGCTCCCTTTGATGACAGAGGTGGCTGAAAACAAATAACTCTATGTGCATGTAAATGCTTTCCTGAGCCAAGAAAACATTTAAAGGTGCTGACCTAAATAAGTATCATCTGATCACAGCATAGTCAGTCTATCTTGAGGGAAATGGCAGCGAGTGACTATATGCCTAACCTAAGAGGAGGTCATGGGCACAAATGGCAGGAACGTAGCCACTTACCCTGAGAGTTCTGAAACAGATACCCTGTTACCAATCTGCACTTTGCATTTTTGCACTTTGTTTTGCAATGGTCTCTATTACAGGCTGCATTTGAGTGTGTATGTTTTATTTTACATTTTCCATTTCTCAAAGCAAGCCAAAATATTGCAAGGGTTGAGAGCAAAGCCTTTGAAGCTAGCCTAGCCGGGCTCCCATGCCAGCACTGCCTGTTATGAGTTCCATGGCACTTGTTTTGATTTCCTCATCTTACAAGTTGGGCATGTCAAGAGAACCTGCTTCAGGGTGTTGGAAGGATTAAACAGGATGGTGAAGGGCTTGGAACTGTGCCTGGTACACAGCTAGTTTCCTAGAAATGTTAGCTGCCAAGCCATGATTGTTATTATTTCCTAACTAGACTGTGAATGCCAATTTAGGGGAGCCATGTTCTTCTTTTGAGGGTTCCACAGTTCTTGATCCAGGGCTGGGCAGAAGATAAGTAATCATAAAGACTTCACGTGGAACTGAATGAATCCATGTGAAACAGAGGCAAGCTGGGTCAGGAGCTCAGGATTTTGCAAATAGAAAAATTATCTCTATACCAGGAAATTTTCTGTCTCTGAAATATCACAACCTAGTAGAATCTTTCACTAGTGGCTACTCACAACAGCTCTTGCTCCCTTCAAAATCCAAGACATTATTATTGTTTTCTATACTGAGGATCTGTTCTATTTTATTAATAATAATCACAACTCTATGAAACACCCTTTATTGAACACTCTACATGTGTTACCTATGTGAATAAAGAAGGCAATATCTTTATTCTTAACCATTTCATGAGTGATAAAACTGAGGCTTAGGGATTTAAATAACTTGCCCACATTCTTACAACTTAAAGATGTGCATGGATTAAAGCAGGGCTCTCTACCTCTGGACCCAGTGCTTGCAACTTTTACTTTGGGGCATGGCAAGTGGACCTGAAGACGGCACGAGCTTCAGGAGATTCTGTAGAAAGAACACACTGTGATCTGTTCATGGAGCCCCCACTGTGAACAAGAACCGAGTCGCTCCTTAGACACAAGAGCAATGCAAGCAAAGCCCCTTCATTGTTCTCCTGGAGCTCATAGTTGTAAGGAACACTAAACCCACAGCAAAACAGCTGGGAGGCTCAGATGATAAAACACAAATATGATGCAGGATGCCCAACTTCAGGGAATAAATGCCCTCCAGGGAATATTCCTGTATCATAATAATCTGTGCATCACGTCCTATTCACCATTACGTTTCATCACACAGTTGGAACCATGTCCTGTGAGAAAAAGAATAGTTTTATAAAAATCATAAAAGAGTCAGAAGCAACTTAGAAATCACGGGGTTCAAATATGTAGAGAAGCTAAAACAAACAAACCAAAAAAGATCTTTTTTTCTCGTCTTTTCCCTATCAAATAAGCCAAAGTTTCTTTTGGGTTATGTACTTCTGTGTTATTTTCTTATTAAAATATAACCCAAACTAACGATTGTGATGTGTTCAGTTTTAAGAAACCAAAAACGACCATATGTCTGCTTGTAATGAGAAGCAACAGTTCTCTGCCCCATCATTCCCCAGAGAGAACCGATTTTAAGGATTTTATTTGGGTTTTTCTCGTGGCCAATGCTATATCCCTAAATAAAATGCTTGTACCTCAATTTCCTGATTTCTTATTTTAGACATTCTCTCTTGCCTTCCTGCTGTGATAGATGAGGATTTAGTTCACTTACCACCTCCCTCCTCTTTCCCCCTCCACAAAATAATTATATATCACAAAGCCTCAACTCCTCCTCTTCCTTCTACAACTACCAAAAAAAAAAAACCCATAAATCAAAAAATATCCCCTGACCCAAAACATTGGAACCAGAGGACACAAGTGCTTCCAGCATTCCCATCCCCGGCCACCTCTGTCATTTGTCACTTTACCATTAGACTATCAAGGTTGACTACACTGACATTCTGTTCTCTAACCATAGTTAAGCTCCAGGTTTTGTGTATATATTGGTTCTAAAATCTGAAAACTAACTAATAGTACGCACTTATGACATTTTAAAGGATATTACACAAACTTTCTTTTCCATGGGTCCAATAAGACAACCCACCTGTCACTCCGTGGAGAATATACCTAACATCAAATTCAGGTGGATTCTTCTTTTCTATCAATTGCCTTTCTCAGATCTTGGGATCTTCCCAGGATCCTTTTCTCTCAGGGGATGCCCATGTGGAGCCCACATGGCCCTGCTCCCCCAGATATGGACGGACAGTATCTGGTCTATTGCACAACTATCATAATGTACATCTCTTCACTGCTCTGCGAGGCACAGCCACTGCCATCGGAATCCCTTACCTTCCTTGTTCTGGGATATTCCCTTGGTTTTTGTTTTTGTTTTATTTGTTTGTTTGCTAGCAAAGTAACATACTGACTACAATATTGATGAAGCGTGAGGAGGAAGCCAGTTTTCTAGGATCTTGCCTGCATGTTTTCACAGGTAATTGATAGTTTGTCTGGATACAGAATTCTAGGTCAAAAAAATCATAATCTGTCAGAACTTTTTTCCAACATCAATATCGTTGATAGCCTCTAATTGTCATTGTTTAGTAGATAACTTTGTTTTTACTCTTCGGGAGTTCTCGAACCTTCTTTATCCTCTGTTCTGAAACTTCACAACAATGTGTGTCAGGATGACTTTCTGGATTCACTGTGTTCAGTGAAACTCAGCTGGTGGGAGGTGCTTTTCTATTTGTTCTTGTTATTGGCCTCCTCTCCATTTTCATTGTTTTCTCTCTGAAACTCCTATTATTCAGATGTTGGACCAGTGGGATTGACACTTCATGTCTTTTACCACGTGTTATATTTATTTCCATTTCTTTCATGTTTTTGTTTCATATTCTAGGAGACTTCCTTGACTTTATCTTATAATCCTTCCTCTGAACTTTTATTTCTGACAATATGGTAAGTTTCCAGAAGTGTTTTCCTATTTTCTCATGGTTCTCTTTTCTGTTTTTGGTTTATAAATATAATATATTTCTGGGCAGCACCTGTGGCTCAAAGGAGTAGAGCGCTGGCCCCATATGCCAGAGGTAGTGGGTTCAAACCCAGCCCCAGCCAAAAACTGGAAAAAAAAAAAAAAAAAGGCAATATATTTCTAAGGATACCAGCCCCATTTTCCATAGGGTTATAGGGTGGGACCTGGACATTAGGGGAGGGGACCCGTGAATGAGAAATAGCTTCTACTATAGTGCTAACACCCATACTGTTTTGCTAGTTCTCCCTAAGCCATTATTCCAGTTCCTTTTCAAAGAACTTCCTAGTTTTTTACCTGGGAGGGACTCACAGCCTGCCTCCAGGTGCTTCCACAATGTGAGTGGGAAGTGTGTGGTTCAACATACAGACCTTCCAATCAAGTCTGTATGTCTTCAGCTGTGCATCTCACCCCTACCCTCTGGGGGTAAGTGTAGTGTCCAAGCCTGGAGTCCATTAGGGCTCTGCAGAGAAGCTGGCTTCATGCCAGGTTCCTGTGCCTTCCGCACCTGTTCAGGACTGTGGCTCCTGAGTGCCTGTATTCTGCTCCATTAATTGCCACCAAGCTCTCTGTGTTCATCTCCCAGAAACTAACTGAAATAGTTTAGTTAGTTTCTATTTTATTGTACACTAAATATGTGAGATTTACTATTTTATTCTATTTTACTATACACTAAAATAGTAAAATCCTGCGTTTGGATTTTACTATTTTTGCTTACTTGGTTATTACAGGCTCCCATCTACTCTTTCCTTTTTCTCTCATTTAATTGGAGTCTTGAGTAGGCCAAGGAACAAACACATTTGCTCCAAAACCACCTTGAATGGAAATCCCCAAAATGTGCCATCTGGAATATTATTATACAAGGCTGGCGAGAATGGGGGAGAAATAAACACTGATATACACAGTGCTGATCAAGGGTAAAATAGCACAAAATGTGAAGAGTGCTTTGGCACTATATAACAAAAGTCCTTTGACCTTACAACTCCACTTCTGAGCATTTATCCCAAATCACACATATGCTGAAAGATTTAACTAGAAAAATGATCATTATAGCATTTGTAAGAGTGTAATATTAGAAAAATGTTGTTTAATAATAGCTAGTTATTCAAATAAATTGTAATATATCCAAACTATTAGGTACCATGCCATTATGAAAAAAAAAATACTCTGTTGAGTTATACTTAGCACTTATCATGGAGAAATAATCACAATATGGTAGTAAGTGGAGAGACTAAGAATATGAAGGAATGTATTTTATAATGCAATTTTGAAAAAATAAAATGTGTTTGGGGGAGGTACATATACAAAGGAAAAAAGTCTGTCTAGGGGGGACTGGAATAATGTATGTTTTTTTTCTTTCTACATATTTATAGCTTCCACGTTTTCCACTTTTCTTCCACTTTATATTATTACTTTTGTGCAAATAAATTTGTTGTTGCTTTTAGAACATTATATAGCTCAATCCCCTTCATTACAGCTAAGAAAACTAAAGCACAAAGACGTTCCCCAATCCATTCACATGCCTGAACAAATGGCCCACAACTGCAAAAAAGAAAGGAAAGGAGGGAGGGAGGAACTGGCTTTGAATTGTACAAGGTGTGAATTAAAAGTGAGACAAATTATTTAAATTTGTCTTGAAATTTTCATATTTCTTGAAAGTGTAATGCTCCATCCAAATTATAATAGCACCGATTGTGAGTGGTAAGTAGCCAGGTGTATTCCTTATTGGATATATTTGAACATGTTAAAGAAAAACTACAGTAGCTCAACAGAATTTTTAGTGGATTTTTAATTTAGTTTTAAAATTCTTTATTTGGATCAAATCTCCGTATCTATATTATGATGTTGTTCCTCCACTTCTATGGGGCGAGGGAGCCCACATTTTCATACCTTACACAATGTTACCTTCAAACTATAGTCTATGCAACAAACTGCTATAACATAGATTTTACTGATCAGGTTATTAGCAAATATTTCTGCTATGACATGACCACATCATACCTATCACCTAGTTATCCAGAGTAAGCATCCTTGTTCCTACAGGAATCCTTTGACATATACTCTCCTGTCTTGGATGTTCTACAAAACAGGAAAAAAGAAAAATGCTGGTTCTCGAAGACAAACAAGCATAAATCTCACAGATTTAGTGTACAGTAAAATAGAAATGTATTAGGTGTCTAGATCAGCAGCATTTTACCCCCAATCCAATATTCATCCGTTGATTCCATTTTGAATTTTGTAGGAAAACATCAAATTTTGAAAACCTTTTAGGTTTTATATCAAAACAAAGAAGATAGAAGTGTGGCATCATTTTCCCCTCTCTGGGACAGAACCTGCCTTACCATGTAATCTAAGGCGTGTGTTTCAAAGTCCAAATGCCTTTTCTTCCATAGCTAAGTGACTGTATGAGTTTTCAGGTACAAATTACAGGTGAAATCAGGGGCTATCTATTCTTTGATAGTCTGTGCTTTTGTTCCACATCAATATGAAGTTCAGGCTTTTAGAAATGAACACCCCTAATACAGCTGGACCACAAATGAGAGTCACATGTGCTGAAGCCCACACCACCACCTATCCCCAAAGGGAAGGCATTTCCTGAAGCATATGGCAAAGGGGGCCTGAAAACTGTCCGTTCAAACTCTGAATGTCAGAACAGTTCTTCATTTGTGGCTTTCTTTCCTGGATATTAGGTTTTCCATGTGCTATTTTGGGCAAGCAAAGATAAGAGTAATGTCACATGTGTGCTTTGTTACACACCGTGGAGGGATTCTATGAACTTCCATCCAGTTCTTGAGGACAGCTTAGAGCCATTTATAATTATTAATTAATTAAAGGGAGGTGGGACTTGAAATAAGAAGAAATAAACCATTCTTCTAGCACAAAGAAAATTCTCAGACTTGCAGAGACATCAAAAGAAAATAAAGTTTAAAACTTTCAAGTATATCCTTATTATAACCAATGCTTTATTTATTGCCCACAGTAGATATAACTAAACACAGTTTTCATTAATAGATCTTTTCTAATGTGCTGAACCTTATTGGTTTTCTTTTAATGTTGTTTCCTGCCTTATTTGCAAAAAATGAGCTTTCGAAGTTTGCATTTGGAGACTAGGTTCACTAATCTAAGGTCATCTGGGAAAGTCCTCCTAATCTCAAAGGAGCCAGCTCTGTGGATGTCTGGAGGCAGAGAGAGAACCATGTGCAAAGGATTGGGATGGGAGAGGGTTTGGCCCTTGCAAGAGTCAAAAGAGATGGGTGTGATGGGGCAGAGAAGTGGGGCATGGCATAAAATTTGGCTTTGGCTCTGCATGAGATTTGGAGCCAGTGTCAAGGGTGAGCAGGGCAGGGACACACAGTGACTCACATGTCAAAGGATCCCTCTGGCTGCCACGCACAGAACAAAGCTTAGGCACAAATGAGGATGCAGGGATTGGGTAGGGGGGGTCACTTAGGAGGCTATGGCAATAACCCAGGCAAGGGACTGTGGGGGCTAGGAAGGTGTGGTAGTAGTGGAGGTGATGGGAATTGACCAGATTCTGGATACAATTGGAAGGTACAGCAAGAAGTCTGTGCTGAGAGACTGCAGGTAGTGTGTGACTCAGAGAGAAAAGTCAAGGATACCAGGACGACTTCTGGCCTGAGCAAAACATGAGGCTGCCCTTGGCCAAGCAAGACTCAAAGTAGGGTGAGCGTGAGGCCCAGAAGCAGGGTTTGCACAGCCACGTGGGAGTCACCTACGAGATAGCTGGGGATAACTGCATATACGAAACTGAAGTTCAGGAGACAGGTCCACACTTAAGTCTGAATTTGGTAGTCACCAGCAGATAGATGGCACAGACCCACAATCCTGACAGCCACAAAGCTCTAAAAACACCATGTTTCTCTGAAGTGTTGGTCAAAATCATTTGGCACCAAAATCTGACTCAAACCAACATCAGGCTATTTATTGCCTAAGTGTTCCACTTACTGCAAATATTTATACATTTGTGATACAGAAACATTAAATTTGTTCCAACACGAAGGGCTACCCCAGCACCTACTGGGGGGTGGGGGGGGTGTTATGTAATATATAGAATATACACTATCACTTCTAAATTCTAAAAAACAGGCTCAATTTCTATACAAATCTGACCCTACATATTTTGGATAAAGGACCCAGACCTATAGTTTGAGCTGTGAAACTGAAAGAATGAGATCTGACCCCCAGGGGTCCTTCAACACAGAGTTTGAGAGGCTGGGGACAGATCAGGTGTCTGAAAAGACCTTAATAGAGAGAGGCCTGACCTTGACTTCCCTGAGGGAGTCTATTTGACTTCTATCCTTCCTCCCTCCAAACTCTCACCATGCAACATACGCACTTGTGAAGGCACAGGGCTTATAAAAGTCTTGCTTCTTTTGACTTTCTCCATGTCTTCAGAAGACCAAAATTGTCACACACACCCCCCCCCAAAACATACAGACAAATAAATATGCACTGTAGTTTTTATTAAACCAGTTATAACACCAATTTCATGTATCACTGAACTAATTGTACCTTTTGCAAGGTGGGGTTTATGTGGTGAAGAGAAATGTGTAGAAAAACTGAATTAATGCTTGAACTTAGCATCAATATATTTCCAGTTGCTGAGAAGCCTGTCTGCCCGCAGTGTGGCTCCAACTCATAGGAGAAAGGAAACGATCAACTTAAAAACCGCAAATGTTGTCCAAAGGCTAACTCTAAGTTTTCAACAATTTGAGTGTCCTGCCCCCACCACTAAACACCCCAACTCCCACATTCTGTCAGAATACAGTGAGACGCTTGTAGCAGGGCACCCCAAGTCCCAGGCCTGTTGCAGGAAAACACTGGTTAGTGCCTGAACCCACAGCCCAGGGTTCCCAACAGCCTCGTGTTTTAATGCAAGACACAGAAAAGGGGCAAGAGGAGTCAGAACTGAGACCCTGTAAAGGTGGTGCGGATAGAGCTGCTGGTATGGAAGCTGCTGTTCACGCATTCATCCCTAGGGAACAGAAGTGCTCTAGAGCTGGCAGGTTTGCTGAAGATAAGCCGCCTTGTGAGCAGTGAAAAATACAAACAGAAAGGTAATCTCACTCCCCACAGAACAGACTCACATCCCATGGCCTCTCCCAGCTCCAGCCACCCAACCAGCTACTCCTGCCCTGGCCACGGCTTCTAAGGCTCAGAAAACCCCACAGGAACCTAAACTGCGGGTCCCTTCAACTCCTAAGGAAAAAGAGAAAGATGAGATGAGCAATCTCTCTCAGAATTTCCAGGAGCCCTTTCATAAATAAATAAATGAAAAACAACATATAAGAAAAACCCACGGGGGGATAATGAAATACCAACTAGAGAACTGGCCACTGGTCACAATAACTGTGAAACTGGGTGGTAGAGACCTAGGGGTCTATTATTCTGCTCTACTTCTGTATACATTTGAAATTTTTCATAATAAATTATAAAGAAAAGAAGGAGAAAGAGCAGGACAGGGAGAGAAGGAGAAAGGAAACGATCAATTTAAAAACCACTAATGTTGGCTCGGCGCCTGTAGCTCAACCGGCTAAGGCGCCAGCCACGTACACCTAAGGTGGCGGGTTCGAATCCCCAGCCCGGACCCGCCAAACAACAATGACGGCTGCAACCAAAAAATAGCCGGGCGTTGTGGCGGGCGCCTGTGGTCCCAGCTACTTGGGAGGCGGAGGCAGGAGACTCGCTTGAGCCCAGGAGTTGGAGGTTGCTGTGAGCTGTAATGCCATGGCACTCTACCCAGGGGGGGACAGCTTGAGGCTCTGTCTCAAAAAAAAAAAAAAAAAAAAAAAAAAACCACTAATGTTGTCCATAGGCTAATTCTTAGTTTTCAACAAGACTTCAATCTGGGAATGGAGTCCTTCCCTCCAATCTAACCGAAAGCCCTGTGGGGACACAGGGATGAATCAAGCCAAGTCACAATTGGTCTTCTTCACACCCCTCCAAAGAGACTCCCCAAGCCCTCTCCCTGGTCCTCTCTTGCAGATACAGCAGGTGGAAGTTGTTTTTAATCCTTTGTGTGAGATTCACAATGATAAATGCTTTAGAGAAAAAGAAGTTGATCCCTTCATCTTTTCCTTTCTTCATAAAGATGTGTTCTCTGACTTCAAAGGCTGTTTACCTTAGATGATCCAGGAGGATTAATGGAATTAATTGTATTAACAACAGCACCGTCCTGCTGAAGCCTGCAAATTATCCCTGATTCCCTTTGTTTGCCTCAAGATTACTTCACCACCATCAGACCTGATGAAATGCTTACAGCACACCAGATGTGCAGAGTCAGCACTATGCCAGACGGAGGCCATGGCAGCCTCAAACATGCTTGTCAGTGCCAAGGAAAAGCCAGTGATCCAATGAGCACATCCTGCAAAGGCAGCACTCAGCCTATCCCAGCCGAGCCAGGTGCCATACCCTCACTCCTCCCGGGAGCTTCAAGCCTCTGGGCAGGCATCTGCCGTGCCAATACTCCAGCAGCACGGGAACGGGACCAGCTGCCTGGAGCACATACATCTTGGATGCCTCTGTGGCAGCCAGCAGCAGAGCTCGGCACACCCACCAAGGTGGATCTGGGCCCAGGGAACAACCTGGAAATCAACAAAATGCAGCCAAAGAAACAGTATGGAACACCTGAGGCTCTCCGTCACAGGCAGATGGAGGCTGCTCCGTGGGGAAGCCTGCAGGTGGCATTCCAACCAAGCAGCTGGGCGTGCCTGCCACCACAGCCTACTCATGGCTTCCTTTCTGCTTACCACCCTCCCCAACTTTACTGCTGTGGAGTGATTATCCTGAAGTGTGACACATACCCTGGTACCCAATTAGTCAAATATGAGAAAATCCACCACTTACTTCTCCTCAAAAGTCAAGTCACTCTCTGATTCTTTAATCTATTAATCTCTCAATGAATGGCAGGTTTTCTGATTTAATGGGATCCAAAGGTTTCAATAGTCTGTCTGAGAAAGTAAATCGACCAGCTTAGCCATTTGGTGTGAAGTAGTTTCCAACCAATTCCAATTCCTTTTCATCCAGGAAAAGTAGAGGGTTACTTCTGATAAATCTCATAGGTGTGTTGTTTGAGGGAGTGGGAAGGACGTGGTTGTCAAGGCCACACATCTCAAGCCTTAAGAATCACAGCCCTGGGAATCTACTCCAGCATTCAGAGCCCCACTTCATTCCCTGCCAAGTTGCCCTGGGCACAGGGATTGTGAGCAAGGAACAACTTCAGTACGATCCTGGGCTCTCTGGGGTCCCATTCATCCAGCAAGGTGTCTGGTCCATTGGAGTGGCAGTCAGAGCATAACAGGTGTTAGTTACAGGAAGTGACTACAGAACCTAATCAGAAAACTACATAGATAATAACTCATCTGTGATTATGATTTGTTTTGGCCATTACATATCAATTACAGGCACTTTAGTGGGAGATAAGAGTAATTATTAACATGAGTTTTGCATAAGGGAATCATTACCAAAATTAAAAGTTAAGAAGCAACTCTCCTTATAGAGATAGTAGGTTAAAAAGCAATCGCTCCTAAGGCAGAAAAGAGAAGTCCATCTTTCAAGAAAGATTTTTCCCTTGATGATGCAACTCATTCAGTGAGTAACACAGATTCCACATCCCCAAATGCACCCCACCACCACCTAAATTGTCAGGTCAATTTAGCTAACTAGAATAAAAGTGCAAATCCCATGGCACAAGGCTCGCTCCTGCCTAGAGTCATCACAGGGCACCATGCCAGGCACAGGGAAGCAGGCCACCACTCAGAGCTGGGGACTGCTGGCAGTCACCCTCCCGTCCACATCCAAGAACAGGTGCATCCGCAGACAACCCTGACCCTGCTGGCAGCACTGGACAGATCCAGAGGGCTTGTGCTAAGGCCTCAACCTCATCTGCTGGGACCGTTTGTAGTTGCACAATTCAGGTTGCTTTCTAATTTCTCCCAAGAGCCCACAGCACTTCCTTCCAGTTGGCTATAGTTTCATTCTCTGTAAATCTGCAGTTAAAATGCCACAGGCCTTTCCCAAACTTCAAAATTACTTTCCTCCCTTCTGGAGGTGACAGGGACATTTAGCTTCCCTGTCTCCATGTGCCTTTGTACACACACAAATTTGACATACACAACATACACAATAACTGATAGGTGCTGACTTTACACAATCATTTCTGCAAAGATATATACAAAGGACTTGGACAGAGTACACTTGACAGACGCCAGAACATTCTGCAGCCTGTTCTCCCAGGCCCTTCATCTGGAGCCAGCTCTGGGTCCTCCCACACCCGCCCCTCATATCTGATCAGTCACTAAGCCCTTTCAAGCCTTTTGTCATAAGCTCCTGTGCCTACCCTTGGCTCCATTCCCACCTGTCCTCACAGTCGTTGGCCTGGTAGCTCCTCAATCTTCCCTTACACCCCTAAGCGGGAATCCACTTGGTGGGTAGAAACTCAACTGCTCTATAATCCACCTGCCATCAGGATACTTCTTGCCCCAAACCTTCCTCTGTCCAGAGTGACATTCAGCTCCTCAACATGATGGCTCACATCCTCTGCCTTCTGTCTGTGCTCCTCTTGTACCTTCTTTACCACTGCCCAGTGCTCCTCTAGCCAGGTTCTCCTGTCCACTGTCCTGCCCACACACACCAGTCTAAAAATACATTCCTTGCTGGGCCCATCCTGAATCCTCATTTCCTCCCCCAGCACTAAGCATCAACAAGACTGTCAAGAACTCCCTTCTACCTGTATTATTAGTCCCAGGTAGGCTCCGCAGGTACCTCTTTAGGAGCATCATCTCCCCTGTACCCATCTCTACCACCCTAGCCTCAAAGGCCTAGAAAAGGGTCTCACGTGGAGAGGCTGATCGACAGTTATCTTTTGCTTACTGCACCCTAGGCTGAATGCTCCAGCTCTTCCCTCAGCATCTATAGCTTCAGGGAGATAGTGACTTTAACTTCTCCATATTCAATGTTAAGTAAACCTAGACATAACTCATTTTTTCTAAATGCTACACCTCCTTTCCATCAATTAATCAGTCTCTAAATTGTACAGAAAAGGCAGTATGCCTACAGCCCATGAGATGACCACGGAGCATGAGAGGCTTGAAGGGGTGAATTAATCCAGACCAGTTTTAGAGGTTCTGAATGCAGAGCCTCCCCCACCTCTTGCCCCAAAGCTTGGTGCCCCCACCCTTGAGGCTCAGAGATGCCGCATGATCTCCTGTGTAAGATGACTCGTCACCAGACCTAAATAAGCTTTCTAGGGGTGAAGGAGCAAGAAGCAGGACCTTGTATGATTTCAGTTTGTTGTCATGGGGGAAGAGACAGAGGCCCAGTTTCTTGCCTTGCTTCTGACACTCAAGTCCACATGACCCAGGATAACCTCTCAGAGCCTCAAACACCCCAACTGTAAACTCTTGCAGGGGCAGCGTAGAATTCTGCAACAATCGTGCGCTAAACAGAAAGTTTTAATGATCAGAACTCAACAAATGAAGAGAGAGAAGCTTCCAGTTTGAAAACTTCAATGGCATTTGTGACTGAAGGACACTGAAATGAGACTCAAGGACAAAAGGCCTCTAAAATCTTCAACTCTGTAATTCCTGTCACAAGCCATTTCTCTTGCTGGCATTTACCACCCTTTAAAACTCAGCCCCAGCTTAAATCCCCGCCCCTCCCACCCCCTTATGCTGCAGCCATATTGCCCTCCTACTCTGCCAGGCCTTTCTCATTCTGCCCTTTCTTAGTACAGTTTGTTCCTCCCAAGCTTCCCTCTCTGTGCGTCCAAATAACGTCTACCTAAAGTTTCAGGCCTACTTCCACCTGGAATCTGGAGGGGCCCCCCCGCCCCCTCCAGGCAGGTGAGCACCTGTATCCTTCTTGCTGATCCCTGGAGGTTCCTCTCTGCCCACCAGGAGCATGTGGAACATTGCCAGGCACTTAAAGCATGCTCAGTAAACTCTCATTGGTTCAATGACACAATACCAAGAAAAACTTAAGTGCCACAAGGTTTCCGTTACATTCAGCTGGAAAATCCCATCAAGGAAGCACCCCTTGGGTCCAATCCACTTAAAACATCCTCCTTCACTTTGCTCTGAGCTCGTCTCAGTCCTGTCAAAGTACTGCATCCAGGCTTCATCTGCAATTCCAGACCAGTGCTCACTCCCACCAGCATGAAACTCACTGATAGTTTTCAGAGAGACAGCCACCCCAGAATGCATTATGAAGGCAGTGGCTGTGCAGGCACACAGCCTAGAGCCATCTTGATGCAATTATTTCCTCGTGTTGCTGCTGCCCTGTACTCGTACCATTGTTCTTTTACCCGGAGTGCTCCAGCTGAAGCTGTATAGGGTAAACATGGCTGGCTATACGTTCCCCGCTTCCCAGAGTACCACCATGGGCTTCAAAGCCTGAGTTGGTGGCTCTCATGGATGGCAGTCAGTTTCACAAACCAGCTTGCTCTACAGTGCCATCCTGATCTGGCCTCGATCCTTTAACCTCCCAATCCCTTCTGTACTAGGTGTGTGCTTCCTCCCAATCACCCGCGCTCCCATTCCCAGCCGAGGAATACAAGAAACCACATGCTAATAAGCAGTCGGCTTGGTGGGGAGCAGGTTGGAGGGAGAGAACAATCCCAGAAACCACAGTCTTGGAGGAACAGAACGGTCGCTCAGCTCCGTGGCTAACGCAGTTGAGGACAATGTGTCCTCTTGGATCCACACTGCAGAACTTGACTCACAGAGGAGGTTTCTCCCTGACAGTCCAAGGAAAGGCAGCATGCTGAGCCAGGTGAGTTCTCAAGACAAGAGGAAAAGGGTGACTACCTAGGACTTGGGAGCCAGACTGCCTGCACTCAGGCTCCACTCAGTGGCTGTGTGACCTGCAGCAAATCAAGTCCTCCTTTCATGCCTCACTCTCGCTCTGCAAACTAGGAACAACAGTACCTCCCTCCTAGGGCTGTCCAGGGTCTGATGAGTGCATTTCTATAAACATGCATTGAAACTACACCTGACAGAACAAATGCTTACTGTCCCCCTCACCATCGTCCTGGTGATTGCTGTTATTGTATTATCACCTCCTCCCTTCAGCTTGTTTAGATAGGAAAGCAAATGCCTCACTCTCAAGACAGAGCTTCCCATGCCAGGAGGCTGCACACAGAAAAATGCTGTTTCCTTCCCACATCCTTTTTGTGCTTCTAACATTGCAAACACCAAATATCGAGCATTCAAGCCATGTCTTACTTGCCCTCTCTCTCCTCAACAAACAGCCCAGATTCTTGCATGCTACTAAATACACGTGTGGCAAATTCAAGAATGTTTACACAGGTTTTTGTCATTACACGTGTTTTGGGAACATGCGTGGTGAGTGCTGAAGCAGGGCGAGGGAGAAAACAATGCGTTAAAAAGATCAGAACCAGGTCTCCACCCCCTCATGCCAAAACCTCTGTGGTCATTCTCTGCGGAAGCCAGAGAGGCTCCTTTGGGTTTTCTGTTCTTCTGACTTCAAACTTCCAGCTCAAAGAGCTGGCCTGAGAAGGAGATAAGGCAGATGGGAAAAAACGACGATGATGGCAGGGTAGAAGGCTGAATCTCCAAGTGCAAGATGAACCCTTTAGATGTTCTCATTTACTAACAGAGTTTCTGAGAGACTTGGCTACCAGAGTGCTGTCCTTCCTAAGCACACATCTGTTCTGATGACTGAGGGCCAGGAGAGTTTATTCTTTCTCTGCTGAAACTTCCGGTGGGGTATTGATCTCATAAACGTTATCCTTATGGCTCAGATGAAAGTCAACTTTCAAATCCAGAAGGGGATGTGGGGCAGCCAGTTTATCCATCTTCTGAAGCCAACAAGACAGAAATCTACAGGTCATAAGATTGATATTTGTTTATGCCTTCAACCCCAAATACTTGGAACAAACTCTTTAATGTAGCAAAAACATGTCCTGTGAATGCGAAAACAAACAAACAAACAAAAAAACCCAGACAGAGCTTAAATTTCTACGTGACAGATAACAATTTGTACCCCATGGACCAAATGATTATGCAAAATGGTTATAAAATTCCTATTGCACTGAATTATAAATGTGGCCCCTCTTTTCTTCTGTCATACTCTAAAGACCAAACTCATTTAAACTTTGCCTAGCCCTGGGACTGAAAAGGACAAGTTTTGGGAAGACTGAACCTTGTGTGATTGTCACCATAGCTAGATGAAATCCTGCCTCTAGCTTGCCACCTATGTTGAGAGCCAGCAGTGAGCTGCCCCCCGACTCCTCCTGCTGTCCAAGGCCAGGTGGACAGAGAACCACACCAACCTAATAAGGCAAGATTCCAATCCCGGCTTCTCACCTGTTAATGAAGTGTGTTCAGGCAGGCCACTCAACCTAGCTAAGCCTTGGAGATGACAGAATTTCAGAGTAATGTGAAGATTTTTTTTAAAATGAGGTATTTGATTCATGATAAGACATAACCTTGATTGAAATTGATGATGAGTTTGTATAAACAGGATTACTCTGGAGATTAAAAATATAAAATTGTTTGTTTGTTTGTTTGTTTGGGGTTTTTTGGGGTTTTTTTGGGGGGGGGGGTTGTAGTTTTTGGCCGGGGCTGGATTTGAACCTGCCACCTCCAGCATATGGGCCGGCGCCCTACTCCTTTGAGCCACAGGTGCCACCCGAAAATATAAAATATTTTTAAACAAAATACTTAGATATTTGAGAGTTGGTGCCTGACAAACTCTAAAACCCAACAAGGAATTAGCTACCTCTATCATTGCAAAGTCTAGGGGTGAGGTTTTGCATGCAAAGAGCTACCAGAAAGAGGTCCCTCCCCTCGGGTATGTCCCTACCCAAAACACACACACAAACACTTTCTACAGTTTATCATTTGAGTCTTTTCTCCCACTTTCTATGCCTTTTTGGTAACACTATTATTATAAGAGTTCACAGGAGTACTTGTAAGAAACATGTGTCCAATCATTTAATCCTTACAACAACCCCTGAGTCGGTACTCTTTTTACAAGTGCTACACCTCTGAAAGGAGTTAGACCCACCCCTCATGCACACCTTGGGCCAGCTCAGCCTCTAACAATGAGGGGAAGGGGGTATGGCCAGGAATATTGAGACGGTCAGAGGGGAGACTAGAAGGCAGGCAAGGTGTCATCCTTTGCATGGGGTGGCGCTGGGGACAGGCAGGGCACCGGATCAGGTCTGTGGGGAGGAAGAGTGTTCCAAAGATAAAGGCCTGGCACTTGACAAATAGTTATAATAAAAATACAGCAGGAATCTAAGGCTAAGGAAAGGAAACAGAATAAACAAAAGCCAGGAGTTTCAAAAGAAGTTTGGAGTCTGGCCAGGGCTGAGTTGCTCCGTCTCCCCAGTTGACACAGAAAGGCAAGCACAACTCTGTGTCAGGACCAGCGAGGTGCCGAGCTATCCACCTATTTGCTATGTCCTGGAGAAAGTCCACACAGTCTCACCCCCACAAAAAAATCACTAATCAGTTGCCCAGCTCCAGAGAACCAAGACACCCCCAAAATGTTTTTTGTCTTTTAGACAGGATCTCACTCTGTTGCTGGGGCTAGAGTGCAGTGATGTCATTACAACTCACTCCAACCTCAAGCTCCTGGACTCAAGCAATCCTCTTGCCACAGCCATCCAAGAAGCTGGGATTCCAAGCATGCACCACGCCCAGCTAATTTTTCTGGGTTTTTTGTAGAGATGAGGTCTGACCACATTGCTCAGGCTGGTCTCAAACTTCTGGCCTCAAGTGCTCCTGCCACCTTGGCCTCCCAAAAAGCTAGGATCATAGGTATGAGCTGCCACACCCGGCCTACCCTGAAAACTTTAAAACTCACTACAATCTAAGGGGTAGGGAACAAACACCTTTCTGCCTGGTCATTTAGGACAAACAGCCCTTCTACATTCATAGTTGGTCTGGAGCTCAAAGACGGGCTAAAGTTTAGAGCAGTGGTTCTCAACCTTCCTAATGCTGTGGCCCTTTAATACATTTCCTGTAGGTCACGACCCACAGGTTGAGAACCACTGGTTTAGATATTTCAGAATGGGCTTTGGAAGCTCTGTTAAACAGAGCCTAAAATCTCACTCTTACTGGGAAGGGCCACATATCAAACTTCTATGTCATGTAGTGCCAAGCCATGATCACTGTGGGAATGTTAGTGTTGTGACAATACACAACCTGATAAATACAAACATACTTGAAGGTGTGTCTTCCCAGTACTACTCACAGACTAAGAGAAAATGGTTTGATGAGAGCCCCATCTGTACCTGGGATATGTCTTGCTTTAACCGCCAGATTCATAACATTGCCATCGATGCTCTTAACATCTCATTTGTACCTCTTGGCACTCACGCCCTTCAGCCCACTGCTGGCATGGGCTTGGGAGTGGATACCAGGGCTCTGGTTTTTCAGATGGGAAACTAAGACTCCAAGATGTGCTATCCAAGGTCACCTAACCAGGAGGAGGCAGAGGCAGAGCTGGAACCTACAAGTTCTAATAGTCGTAACTGCGAGCGGTAGGGTTTCTCTGTTCCAGCTCCAAGTTTCTCCTCAACAGCATCCCCTGTTCTTCCTTACAAATAAGATATAGAGAGTAGTATCTTTGTCAGAACGTTCTATCAATAAAACATTCTTCCTTCATGGAGACTTTGGCTGCAAACATCTGCTTGTTTGAGATTGCCTCAGGGAGCCGTGCTCAGGCTATTTCTACCCTGGTCAGTGGTCAGGAAATGCTCCTTGGGTGCTGCTTTGTTGGGGTGTGATAGAGGGGACCTGGGGAGGAGAAGACAAAGCACCTGTGGCTGGAACCTGAAAGGAGACCAACAACATGCAAAGAACGGCATGAGAACCAACAACATGCAAAGGGGCAGAGAATGGCAGGGCTGGGGCAGTCTGGGAAGGTGACACCTGACCATCGGAGGAGAATAAAGGACCCAGAATGCCCTGGAATCACAGCCTGCCTGCTATGATCACAGCTCAAAGAACACACTGCTTTGTTTTGGCTCCAGAACCAACACTTTGCCAAATACATTTCTTGATAAACACTGTAAAAAAGAAAATTATATTCTTGGCTCAGCGCCTGTGGCTCAAGCGGCTAAGGCGCCAGCCACATACACCTAAGGTGGCGGGTTCGAATCCCCAGCCCGGGCCCACCAAACAACAATGATGGCTGCAACCAAAAAATGGCCAGGCGTTGTGGCGGGCGCCTGTAGTCCCAGCTACTTGGGAGGCTGAGGCAGGAGACTCGCTTGAGCCCAGGAGTTGGAGGTTGCTGTGAGCGTGATGCCATGGCACTCTACCCAGGGGGATAGCTTGAGGCTCCGTCTCAAAAAAAAAAAAAAAAAAGAAAATTATATTCTTGACCCTGAACCACCAAAGACCAAAGAAGAGAAGGGGGAACTGGTGTATCAAATTTCCTGTATAATCCTCTTATGAGATTAGCACCTTCTTAAATGGTAATGAGGTTCTGGCATGGGAACTAAATTATAACACAGGGTAATTCTCCTAGGGAGAGGATGCCTAATTATTTGAAACAGGGTGGGAATAGAACCCTCTGCTCTCCTGCTCAAAACAAGTACAGCTGGAGCCATCTCCAGGGGCATGGAGCTTTACAGCCAAATGAAACTCAAGAGAGCACAATGCCTCGTTGGTTCATTTGTGGAAAAGTCACATTACCACAGCCTTCATGCCTGGGACCCTGCTGGGGTCTTTTCTCTTCAGAAGGGCCCATCAGGACAACTGCAGCCTGTGGTTCAGGTGCTACAAAAAACTCCCCTCCCTCCTCCTCCAGAGAAGATGAAGTATCTGCAGGGCATTGTCCAGGGCTAGGATATTTCAGCAATTCTGTGGCACCAAATATCAACGGCACCTGAGCCACGTCTGGAATGTCCTTCAGGTATAAAGATTCAAGATGCCTGCCTGGTTCACACACCCCAAGCAGCTCTAAGCCCAGGAGGACTGGGGCTCCTCATTGCCTTCCAAACCAGTGGTGATGAGGGATTATCCACCCCTCCTTTTCTACCTACAACTACATATTTTGTCCATGAGTTTTATTTGCCTTCCTGGCTTTCAACATACTCATAGAAGATTCCTAACATCCCATTGAAAGAAGAATAAACTCAGACCCCAGCAGCACTGCCAGGAATGAAACCAGAGATCTAGACAGAGGCAGGGCTCTGGCCGCCAGCTGCAGTCAGTAAACTCCCGCCTTCCATGAAGGGAGCACTTGTGCAAAGTCCCCTGACAACTCTCACTGTACGGCAAGGGTGCAGGGCCATGAGTTACTCGGGTCTGTGGTTCTCTAGGAAAATGGCTCCACATCATTTTCAAGGAGCTGAATTTGATCAAATCCATTTCCAATCTCCAGCTCTGGCTTCAAGACTCTTCTCAACCTGGCACCAAAGTCACAGCAAGCTGCATCATGGTGGCAGGGGAGCAGTCACCCTCCACACCACCCCAACCTGTAATTCACCTATCCAAAGCCCTCCCTTTCTCAGAACCAGTCATCCTGGGGGGCTGTGATTATCTGGCCCACCCAGGGGGCTCTGTTCCCTGATAAGGTCAATTTATGACATTTGTGTGAGACATACCCTGACCGTACTCAGTTTTGAATTTACTACATACGTTCCTGGAGGTATAGATTTCACAGACACTCAGCTAATCTCAGTTGTATTTATCCCCTCACAGAAGAGAACGGATGTAGATTTTGGAACACGTGCTCCCTGGGCTGTGCTGGGCACCTCACATGACCTCAGGGGTTCCTGATGCACACGCCACAGGCTCACTTCCATTTCAGAAAGGAGAATTCATGGAAGGCACAATTTAGACCCTGCTCTGTCTGTCTGCTCCCTTCCCCCTCTCTGTGGTGTGTGGCCTCCAGGCTCTGAAGTCCTGAGTACTGGGCCTAACTTGGCTCAAGTCTCAGAGTGATCTTCTTGCTCCTCCCTGGGCCTCCATGTTCTCTATAAGGGGAAAGTTGGCTCCTGGAGGTCCTTCCAGCTCTCACCTCCCACAAGGTGACTGGGAGGAGCAGGGCACATGGCTGGAAGGGAAGGGGAATATAAAGCTCCTGCCTCCTTCTGTTCTGCCTCCTCTCTGCTCAGTACCAAGCCCCTTCATTAGCACCTGACCCTGCTTCACACCAAAAGGCACAGAGCAAGGGCAGAGGCATCCAGCCATTAACCCTGGAGCCCTTTCCTGCTAATGCAGTCAGGGAGTCACTTTAAGGCTCTTCTTTTTAAAGGGCCTGGCAGACTGCAGCCAGTGAGCCCGTCCCGGGCCCTCCAAGGGAGGCAGCTGCTCTCCTGAACCTGTTCGATAAGCGCCTCAGGAAGGTGGCTGAGATAATGCAGAATTCCCTGGAGTTTTACTTCCTGGAATGAGACGCCAAGGCTTATTAATTCCATCCCAAACAAGGATCATTCCTGGACTTCTACTGGGGCCAGGAAACCTCAGAAAAGGAATTTCCAATAGCTATTTTCTTCTGGTTCTTGTCCTTTGTGTTTTTTGTGACCAAGCTAAGAACGATCCTTAAGGTACTCGTTAACCTGAATAACACTAGTACGTCCACTCAATATTTAAATATTGCCCAGTGGACTATTCTTTTTGCTGGTATGTGTGGTTTCATATGAGTCTTTCCACAGCTAGACTGTAAGTTACGCAAGAGCAGAAACCAATGCTACTAACAATTTACTCCCACACCACTGCTACGGCGATGCCACTCCATGGACTCCCATCCCTGTACCAAGCACTTTAAAATCAACAGCCCACTCAACTGCCATAAGCTACTGAAAGACGTATTATTATCATCATTTCACAGCATGTACATGTATGTGCCAGGCACTGATATGACACGTGTTTGGCATCTATTAGCTCATTTAATCCAAATAACAAGCCTGTGGGGTGGGTACTAATGTTACCCCCACTGCGCAGAAGAGGACACTGAGGCAGCCTAAGTCACCTGTCCAGGTCACCCAGATGGGGGGGGAGGGAGCCTAGGGGACAGGGCATGATACACACCACATCTACATAAGGACACGTTTTACTGGCTGACAATTTGGCAGTTCCCTCTGTTTCAAACAGCCTTTCTGCTGCCAAGCATAGAATTTCCTATAGGAGATGTGTGGTTTCTCTCTCAGAGGGCACTAACAATCCTCTACATTTGAACAATGCTTTACATTTTTCACAAGCATTGACAAATTACCTCCCCTCCAAACACAAATCCGGAAAATGATTCTGTAAGGTAAGCAGAACAAATGTAGTGAAGACAGACGCAGAATCTTTCCTTAGAGAGGTGCAGTGACTCACCCGAAGTCACACCACTCACTCGGCAGGGTTGAGTCTGAGGCGAAAACCCAGGCTTGTCAACTCTTGGTTGACTCTTCTCCCGTGTTAAGAAGAGATGACTACAAATAGTACAAGAGATTTCCCCCGTAGTGGAATCCCCTAGATAGGAATGCATGAATGGATGGATGGATGAATGAATGGGAAAGGGGGTGTGTGCAAAGATGTAAACTTCTGTAATAGCTACATACTTTAAACTTTTTATTTAATAATTGAAGATATTTTTAAGGTTTTAAAATAACATTAAATCCAAAATTCAAGTGAAAAGACTAATTGTGGCTTTTTGTTTCTTGAGTACACTGAGCCTCCCACTTTCTCTACAATTAGACAACCTGTTGTAACAAGTTAGAGACCTCATCGCCTTCCCAGCCTCAGACCAATTTCAGGATTTCTTAGAGCTATACACAGATGGTGACTTTCACTTCATTTTATTTTATTGACAACAGATAACACATCAACATGGTACAAATTCAAAAAGAATCGCAAACAAGTATGATGCAAAGTTAGTCAGCCTCCCTCTTTTCTCTGGCCCCCAGGAGCCCGAAGATCAATAGTCCTTTCTGTTTTTCCTTTCAGTGTGGTTCTGTGTGTTCATAAGCATATTCCTGCTTTTCCAGCTCAGACAGTAGACTGTCATATACCCTTTTCTGCGTATGTTTTTTCCAGCAAACATTGGTCTGTGGATATCTTTGTATCAGTATTACGAAGCTGCCTCCATCTTTGAATGGCTCTATAATGTTCCATGGTGTGGCTGTAACATAAATTATCTGACGGGCCTTCAGCTGCCACTCATCACTTGCTATCAAGAGAGAGGCTGGACTAGCCAGAGATGATGGCTGAGGCGGAGGCTGCTGGTCCCCACCCCCTCGCCCATGTCTGTGTTCCCTTACAGAATTTTACACGGACCACATTTCCCAACCTGCCTTTCAACTAGCTGTGTCATGCAACTAAAATCTGGCCATAGGCGGTCAGCAAATGCATATGTAGCCATTTCTAGGAATGTCCTTAAGAGAAAGCAGAGGTACTCCCTTAACTCTTCATCTTGTCAGGAAAAATTGTGAAAGACTTTAAAACGGACAAAAATGATGACCAGGCATCCCATCTATGGTGTTCTTCTGTGTTAGCTCAGACTTTCTTTGTCTCTGAGCTATTTTACAATCCTGTGAGGGAAAGAATACTGACAATAACACAAATGTCCCCGCTCGTGAAAGTGCAAGTTCTGTTCAGCGGAGATACAGTTGATCTTGCAGCGGAAACTTAGCATCTCACCGTAGGCTCATTTCTGCGTTCCTGATGGACTACATGTGTCTGTGTGTTTCGTTCTCCTCTGAACCAACTATAAGACCTTACTGGCTCCTTCATTCAGTAAGGAGTTAAATTAAATCTTTGCCATGTGTTTCTTTTATATTTGTTTGACAGTCACGATTTTACCTTCCTTTCCTTTAATAATCATTTCCTCATTTCTGCTGCCTGGAGGAGAGATGCCACCCTCTTGGCCAAGAAGACTGAGACCATCCGTAGAGGAAGAAGCCCAGGTCCCTGGGACCTCAGAGTGCCCTGCCCACCTTGGACTTCCACAGGGACTTTTATGTATGAGAAAAACACATATCCATCTTGTTTACATCACCATTATTTGAAGTTTTTGGTTACAGTCCAACCTAACAATGAAATGATCTCTAAGAAAAATTTTTACTAATAGAATATGTAGTGATTTCATCTTTGTGCAGCTGCAAATTTTCCTTTATACTGTTCTTGGCAGACATCATTAATCTATCATGGTGCTACCCACCCACCCCCCATCGCCTTTACTCAAAATGCTTCCCAAGGTCATATTCTAGGCGGCCATTAGTATCAAAGAGAATTATGAGTGACATTTAATTACCATTCCTGCTAAAGGAGAACAAATTGGGGCAAGTTTCTCACTTGTCCAGGTTCTAATACAAACTCCCTGATTAATACTCCTCTTACTCCTGGGCAGATTTAGGACACACACTACAGGAACCTGTAGGAACACCTATAGAGTGTCAGGAAGGGGCAGTATCTCTGGGTTCACATCAGCCTATAGAGCACCCAGCCCCAGGTCCTTCCCTTTGGCGAGCTTCCTCGCAGACTCAAGCCCATGTAAATCACAGAGGGAATGCATCACGAGTGTAGCTGGAGACTACTGGGTGCTAAATCTGGGCCGACTAGCACAGGGTACAATAGTAATTTAGGAAAATTTGCCTTGCAATGGGAGAAGGCAAGATATGTGAAGAGGGTCCCAACTGTTCATGTATATACCTGTACCCAAGCCAGTCCCAGGTACTGTTGGAGAATGAGCACCAAGCTAGGAATCAAAAGAGCCAGCATCCCCTTCAGCTCTGCCCTGACTGGCGGTGTGACTGAGCAAGACACTTCCTCTCACTGGGGCCTCAGACTCTCTATCTGAGATTGGACTAGATGCTTCCTGGCCTTAAAATCATATGCTTCTTTCTCTATGTTTTCTATAACAAAACAGCCTCAGCATCCTTGAGAGCATCATCAGCTCAGCAAGGCCAGGGGCAGAAACAGTGCTCACACTTACCCCCAGCTCCATGCCACAGGGGGGCCTCAATCCTGGCAGCTCCAGGGCAGCCAGCTCAGCAGCAGAGGGAATGGCTAGCACCTGCAGCGACTTTGGCATTTTCAGACTGTACACAAACAGGAAACCAGGGAGGGGTGATAATTGTTTAATCAGCTCTCCAGCAACACTTGTTGTGTTTCCTCTAATGATGTGAAAAGTCAGGCATCTAGGGAATAACGGTTTCTTATGGTTGATGTACCATCAAAGATGATGGGAACAGAATCCCCTCAACAATGTTCTACAGTTCTTCTTTCTCTCATCTCTAAGCCTGCAAATGTTAACTCATTAACTAGGTGTATTTTGGGTGTCTACCATGTGCGCTTCACTAGTGCTCATAATGGTAAAATATGCACTGAATGTTAAAGTGGAAACAAAGAACTGGTTGGCCAACCAGGCATCTGCAACTCTGGCTTGGGGTACAAGACCAGTTGTCTGAAAATAAAAGTGGCCACGAAAGGTTCAGATTATAAGGGTTACAGATAATAGAGAAGAGGGGACTATTGTGGGCTGCCATGACCAGGAGCAGTCTGAGTATGCTGAGATCTGATAGCAGCCTGGGAGAATGAGTGGGCATCCAAAAACTGTCCACATGCAGGGGGTGGCCAGCAAGGGAGACCAGCCTGGTGGAGCAGGGAGGGTGTCAGCAGCAGGGGAGAGAGTGTAGAAATGGGGTTGGGCAGAGCCAGAGCTCCCAAACTTGAGCTTGCATGAGCATTGCCTAGAAGGCTTGTTACAGCATAGATTGCTGGGCTCAACACAGTTTCTGATTCCCGTCTGAGATGAGGTGTGTGGGGGTGGGGGGTCTCACTTCTAACAAGTTCGCAGGTGATACTGTTGGTCCAGGGATCTCACTTGGAGAAGCATCGGGCTAGACTGTAGAGGTCCAGGAACGCTGAGCTATTGGGCACTTGGGGCAGTCTTCCTCAAGGAAATGGGAATGGCACGGGAGTCAGGATTGTTTAATGTGCGCCTCGCTCTTTTCTATTTCTACAAATAGCTTTTCGGTTCCTTTTAACTGTTCTCTGTTTTAGTGTAGATGGGATTAGTAGACATTAACCACTACCTACCACATCCTATTCATACTTACACTTCTCATTTCTGTGTGAAACGCGTTGTTTTTTAAGAAAAATTAACAGCTGTGATTGGGGCCTCAACAAAGGAGTAGAAAACATTGTCCAGCTGGAAATTTCATTTTCTTTAAGAGGATGAAAGACCCATCTTTGATCATTCCACTGATACTGTATGTGAGTACCTGCAGCCTGCAAGGCACCCGGCTTTATCTACTTCCCATCTTTATGGTAACAGTACAAGGCAGGGATTTTCTTCCCCATTTTGCAGTGGCTGTGAGCACCAAGTCATGCTGTCAGGCTAGAAGGCAGCTGAGTGATTTGGGGCAAATTATTTGCCCACTCAGTGTCTTTGTTTTCTCATCTATAAAATGAATGTCATAATAATAGTGCTGAACTAACTTATAAGGTTCCTGTAAAGCAGTGGTTCTCAACCTTCCTAATGCCGCAACACTTTAATACAGTTCCTGTGGGTCATGACCCACAGATTGAGAACCACTGCTGTAAAGATTAGATAAATTAATACTCAGAACAGTAGCTGAAAAGGAGAAAAAAGATATTTATAGCTTAGCTATACTGAGGTTTAGACAGGGTTAAGAGCCACTCCATTACTTTTTCTAACAGCTCTTGGCTTTGGCCACAACTGTGTTAAGTTGCTCCTACTGCCCGTTTCATCTTCATAAAGCACTCACTAGAGCCATTCATTGAGCACCGATGGACAAGATGCTGACTGGGCTGGGTGCTGTGGGGTGGTAATCAATCAGCCATACATGCCTGAGCAACCTGGACCCCTTGCCAAGTAAGGGAGAAACAAGTTCCTGTAAGATAGTGCAAGATCTAAGGTTTGACTCAAGTGTGTGGCTAGAGGTCTCTCTCCCAGATGGGGTGAGGATGAGGCCCTGGGAATCCTGACTTCTAGCTTTGTGCATTAAACAACATTCTCTCTACAGAATCTCTGCAAGTTTAGACAGACTATTTTATGGGACCCTCCCGCACAAAAGTTGTACTACATTGTATAAATGGACTAAATTTACAGTGTATACAATATGGGATGGGGGAGCACTCTGTTACTAAAACATTTCAAAAACAATTTACTAAACATTTATTCCATTGACCTAAATAGAGCATAACCCCCAAGTGATAGAGCCAGCACTCATTATAGCTGAGGATAGTAATAGACCCATGACCGTCCAAATCCAAGCCACCAATAAATATTAAAGCCCAACTTAACAGTGGGAAAGCAGAAAGGGATTAAATTTAAAAGCATCCTCATGACCGCTCTCTTAACTCAAATGTGACAAGCAGGTCTGGAGGGACTCTAGCAAACCCTTCCCACTATTTCTGATAACGACAGTGGGAAAATCATAGTGCAAGCCACCTTCCAATGGCCACCCACGCCTAAAGGGAGAGGAAACTGTCCATGGGGCAAAAATTCCAGTGGGAAACAAACACTGGAAATTCGACTGTTTGGGGTTGGTACCAAAACAGTCCTATAATGCCAAACTCCAAAGCACGTACCCAACATTCTTATCCTGGGATTTAATTTCAGTGTGTTATTTTGTGGTACAAAATGGTCATGGCTAAATGACTAGATCATCTTGTACAACTCAAACACTTGGGCATGGACCAAATCTTGCTCTCTTGAGTCTAAACAATCTCCTTTTTCTTCAAGGTTCCTGGGTGTTTATCAATGATTGTGCAACGATCCACCACCAGCTGAAACATGTTAAATTTTGAATTTCTCCTTAAAACTGGGTGGAATAGGCTCGGTGCCTATAGCTCAACCGGCTAAGGCGCCAGCCACGTACACCTAAGGTGGCGGGTTCGAATCCCCAGCCCGGGCCCACCAAACAACAATGATGGCTGCAACCAAAAAATAGCCGGGCGTTGTGGCGGGCGCCTGTGGTCCCAGCTACTTGGGAGGTGGAGGCAGGAGACTCGCTTGAGCCCAGGAGTTGGAGGTTGCTGTGAGCTGTAATGCCACGGCACTCTACCCAGGGGAATAGCTTGAGGCTCTGTCTCAAAAAAAAAAAAAAAAAAAAAACTGGGTGGAATATCATTTAGAATTTAAGCGCTACCTTCTAAGTTGTACTTTCCTCATACCTAAAAAATAGACATCTATGTCTACAAAGCTACGTTTTGTAATACCTTTCACATAATTGGCCAACTAGTTCCAATCCATGTTGCTTAAAGTTTACATAACATTTGAGCCTTCCTTAGTGAACAGGTGGTAACAGTGACATTGCATTGCATCCAGAGAGAGCTGTGTTCTCCAGTCCGTGAACAGAAAAGGGTGAATAGTCAAGACAATCCTAGAAAAACTTAAACCAGTCATATGATATAATAAATAACGTGCACATGTTCAAACTTCCACATCCACAGATCTTAATTCACACTGAAGTTTAAGGATCACTGAACCAGACCCCTATGGGAAGTTGTATGGAAGCAACAAAAGGGAAACCTATCTGCACTCAAAGCTTTTCTGCTTTTAGAGAATCTAAATCTCTGTGAAGGGGGGCAAAGTGGAGCATTCTAAAGTGGCCCGACTTCCCCAGAGGGTTTATTCCATTTGCTTTTAGAATAGTGTTTTAATCTCATCTGCTCTCGGAAGCTAAGCTGGGTTGGGCCTAGTTGGTACTTAGATGGGAGAACTGGGCTTTAATACATTTTAATTTGTTTGTTGTTGTGACGATTAAGCCAGAAGACAGAGCCTCATCTTCAGTGGGAGGCAGGCTGTCAAATGTTTTATAATAGTCTACTCTGTTGAGCTCTCCAAAACACATTCACATTAATTACAGTAGTTCATCTAATCTAAGCCACCATCCTTCTAATGTGGATCATTATTTTATGTACCATTAAAAAAGGAAAAAAATGGGACCTATTAAAGTATAACAAGCTACCTTTGCAAAATGTATCTGGAATTCATAAATGTTAAAGGGTACAAAAAATGTTTTAGACTCAACAAAATACAGTGTTGCTTTTAAGCCCCAGCCTAAATAGTTAATACTGTAATCCCCATTTTGCAGAAAAGGAAAAGAGAGGTGCAAGATTGAAGAGTCCATAAGACTAGTACAGTAGGATCTCCATAGCTGACCACCTCCTTAAGTTGACCTAATTTTCATAGACCAGGCATGCAAAGTATGTACGTACCCATATAACTAGTAGGCCTAGTTCCTTATGTTGACCAGTTTGTTACAGTCCCTTAGGTGGTCAATTTACAGAGGTTCTACTGTGTAGGCAGCAACACTGAAACTCTGGCTTGGGTTTCTGGACCTCTTCTGGGAACCATCCACAGGCCCACAGTGGTCTCTGTCAGGCTTGGCAACCTGCCTACAGTGACGGCCAGGAAACATCAGGGAAGGATGCCCTCCCTGGGACTTCGCCTCCTTTCCACAAACTCCCCCACTCTGGCTATGCCTCATAGGTCCTCCACAGCCTCCTTTCCCCGGCTTCCAAATTGCACCCTCCGCCATCCCTCCCAGCACCTCAATGCAAATGTCCACCATCTGGAGCAGGGGTCCTCAAACTTTTTAAACAGGGGGCCAGTTCACTGTCCCTCAGACCGCTGGAGGGCTGGACTGTGGGCGCTGGGACGAGTCGGCTGCTAAGCAGGATAGGCGGCAGCAGCAAAAACACCCAGCAGGCCAGATAAATGTCCTAGGTGGGCCACATGTGGCCCGCAGGCCGTAGTTTGAGGATGCCTGATCGGGAGCATCACCAAGCCGGAGACTTGGGAAACAGCCCTGCCTCCTCCTCACCCTCAATACTCATCAGTCCTGTGGGTTCTGCCTCCTGCTCCAGTCCTCCCCTTCTTATTCCAGTGGCCCTGGTTCCATTCTTTCCACCTTTCATCTGGCTTTCTCCTCTTCAAATTCATCCCTGAAAAATTCATTTTTAAATCCAATCTCTAATGAGGTACTAAAAATGGTCTTCCTAAGATCCATAATTTCCTAGCCACTTTACAGCTTAAAACTCTTCTATCATGGCCCATGAGATCAAGGTGAGATCTCCAGAGCCCAGAAAACTACTCAGGTATAGCTGACTGTTCTTCATCACCATCTCCCATCAAAACTTTCCACATAGAACCAAAACACCCCAGTACTGCCACCCACCTCTCTGCTATTGCCTATGCTGTCCCCCCTGCCTGGAATGCCCCTTCCCAGGCTAATACTTCTGATACTTGCTGAGGAATCTATCCTGACCCAGGCAACTGAGGTATGTCCTTATCACTGCACCAGTCTTAATGTAGTATAAAGATATACATTTCTGTCTATCTTGTATATGAATTTTAATCCCTTGGTGGGGGAGGAGCTGAAACCATACCTCATGCATACTTATAAGTGAGTGGCCGACACAGCGGGTGGTGCATAGAAGACTTTTTTTTTTTTTTGAGACAAAAATCTCACTCTGTGCTCTGAATAGAGTGCTATGGTGACATAGCTCACAATAACCTCAATCTCTTGGGCTCAAGCGATCCTCCTGCCTCAGCCTCCCAAGTATCTGGAAACTACGGGTACCTGCCATAACACCTGGCTAGTTTTTTCTATTTTTAGTAGAGATGGAGTTTTGCTCTTGGTCAAGCTGTCTAGAACTCCTGAGCTCAAGCAATCCACTAGCCTAGGCCCCCCAGCGTGCTAGGATTGCAAACAGGAGGCACCCCACCCAGCCCATAGGAGACAATTAATGTAGATTTGTTTAAGGAAGGAAGCCAGCTCTACTCAAGTTCTACCCTAAAGCCTTTCTCCAATTTTAATGGTAGGAGTTCTATTTGTTCTTCTGCCTTGAACCACATAGATTGAAATTCTTCTTGAGGCTTAAGGCACGGAGTTAATCCTATGCTCAACAGCCCAGTTCTGCCAAGATTGTGGTTCTCCCTTGTCCTTCTCTCCAGCCTTTAGATCCAAATGGAGGCTGCCCTTGAACTATAGTCCAGGCAGGTTCTCACTTCCTGTTGACAGGGCCTGTAGCCAACTGCCTCCTATAACCTCCCTTGGCACATGCCAGCTGCCATGGGTTTGCCTGGGCTCCAGCCACTCTAGGCCTGGCCCTGAATCATGGCTGACAACACAGGAAACCTGATTGCTCTCTGAGGTGAGAGCCCCCAGCCTGGGGCTTTAGAAAGGGCTGCTGGGAAGAGGATGGGGGGTCATGGTGTATGGCAAACCTCTTGGGGGTGGGACATGATTATAAGAGGAAGTTTATGTAACAAATGCAATCAGTGTAACCTAATTCTTTGTACCCTCAATGAATCCCCAAAAATAAATAAAATAGAAAAAAACTTCATCTCTTAATAAAAATATTTTTTAAGAAAGAAACAGCTGCTTCCTGGGCAGTATGATTCCCCATGCTCTCAAGGGTGACCTCCCATACTGTTCATCCTGGCCTGTTCAGTTGTTTCTTATCTTGTGAAAACACCCTGACTCCCACTTTAGCCAGCAAGGTGGCCTGACTGCAGAGTTTGGAGCATGGCTGTTTGCCTTTGCTTTAACACATCACCCAGGCATCAGGTCACTCCCACACCACCACCATTTCCCCCACCCCTGCAATTCTGTTTTCATCTACTCAGCATTATACAATCTAGAAAACTAGGGAGGAAATGTCTCCTGACCGGTCAGCCTAAAGATGCTACCACACACCAGTCTTCGCTGTTCCCCAGGGCCTACCATGGAACAGTTGCCAATATGAGTTCTCCTTGCCTCGTGGGTGAGAAGCCCAGATATTCAGATGCTGGGGGCTTCACTCACACCTCACTTAGCTACAAGCTACAGCCTGGGTGCACGACTCCCACTCCTGATCCTGCTTCTGCTAGAAAACTCTGGCCCTGGACTGGGCCCTGATTCTGATAATTAACTCCTCTCCCTATACCACCTCAGCAAGAAGAATTTGAGTCTGTCCCTTACACAAACTAAATGTGTGAGCAGTGCCACCACAGATCAGGCACAAGGGGGCATGCCCTGGGCCCATGCTTTTAGGGAATATTATTTTTAATATTCATTAATTATATCAGCATGTGATTTTTAATTTTGAATACTTTGCAAGAAAAATAACATTTTTTAAACCATCAAAATAATTTTAATTTTTTTTGAAGAGATAGAATCCCACCTAGTCTGATAACAGTAAGTTATCAGAACTTATATTAGTGTCACTAACATTGGTATATAACCCCACTGCTAAATTTGACTGAGTTAAAAAAATAAAAAAGACAGGGTCTCACTGTGTTGTCCAGGGTAGAGTGTAGTGACTATTCATAGGTGTGATCATCGCACACTACAGTCTAAAATTCCTAGGCTCAAGGAATCTTCCTACCTCAGCCTCCTGAGGACTAGAGACATGTATCTCTGCATTCACCTAATTTTTTACATTTTTATATTTTCCTACAATTTACATATTTGCTAAAAATATACTTGATTTTTATATATTTTGAATATAATTACATTTCATTATATAATTTAGATTGCTTAAAATGAGTATAGCTTTAAATAATAATAGAAGCAGAGTATAGAGTTCAGAAAAAAAGGAATTGAAAAGAAAAGAGAAATAGAAAATCAATAATGAGACCATCAGTAATAAGGCTGAGCATGGTGGCTCATGCCTGTAGTCCTAGCACTGTGGGAGGCCAAGGCAGGTGGATCGCCTGAGCTCAGAGGTTCAAGACCATCATGAGCCAGAGTGAGCCAGAGTGAGAACCCATCTCTACCAAAAAAAAAGCCAGGCGTTGCGCAGGTGCCTGTAGTCCCGGCTACTTGGGAGGCAAAGGGCAAGAGAATCACTGCAGGAAGAAAAGGAAAAAAAAGGAAAAGAAAAACCTTCAAACTAAGATGAGTGAAAGCCAGTTGAAATTAAAGGCAAAACTTAAAAAAAAAAAAAAAGAAAGAAAAGAAAGAAAGAAAATCAATAATGAATGAAAATGCTTACATTTTTTTAAAATTGAAAATTAAAGAGACTTCTGTGAATGTGGCCCACATACTGTTTGAAACAATATTACAAATTCTTGATTTAACAAAGGCTCCAGACTTCATTCCTGATCAAAACAATGAATATGAGCAAGAAAAATATTCCCATCAAATGTGCAACATGAACATGATATTTTGCTGACTTTCAATCATATAAAACTCTGGGGCTTCACACATTTTTTTAATTTTGTTATTCTGAAGGTATATTTGTTAAGCTAGGAGGCTAGAACACATTTTAACAGTCTGTCTGTTTGACTTAGAACATTTCAATATTTAGACACATGGTATGTGGTTCTCCATTAGCACCTCCACTAGGTCCCACAGAAGTTGGGGGCAGGCGTGTGTGTGAGGCAAAGCAGGAAACAGTGTTTTCAGTGTAAGTGCTCGGGCTTTCAAGTTCAAGCCACAGCCCTGTTATGTACTAGCTGGATAAACTTAACTTTGGGAAGCCTCAGTTTCCTCAACCATAAAGACATAGTAAAACTTAGCTCATAGTATATGTTCCATAAATGTAAATTCCTCTTGTTAATTTTCTAACTACAGTAGAACCCCTGTAAGTTGAACAGCTTAGAGACTGTAATAAACTGGTCAACATACGGAGGTAGTCAACATAAGGATCTAGACCTACTGAGACATTCATGTGGTGCATGTCCAGTCTATAAAACTTAGGTCAGCTTAAGGAGGTGGTCAATGTAGGGTGGTGGTCAACTATGGAGGTTCTGTGGTATTTATTTTTTTATTTTTCCCATCTGCCCTTTTTTTTTTTTTTTTTTTTTTTTTTTTGAGACAGAGCCTCAAGCTGTCCCCCTGGGTAGAGTGCCATGGCATTACAGCTCACAGCAACCTCCAACTCCTGGGCTCAAGCGAGTCTCCTGCCTCCACCTCCCAAGTAGCTGGGACCACAGGCGCCCGCCACAACGCCCAGCTATTTTTTGGTTGCAGCCATCATTGTTGTTTGGCGGGTCCGGGCTGGGGATTCGAACCCGCCACCTTAGGTGTACGTGGCTGGCGCCTTAGCCGGTTGAGTTATAGGCACCGAGCCCCATCTGCCTTTTATAATCTCACTTAGACTAAGCCAATGGAACAACAGTTTCCACTGTGCACTTTACTTGCACAAATGACTTTGCTGTGCTCCTTGAGATCAAAAAGGGAGAAAGTACACTCATGAAGCCTGGCCTCTCTACCCAGTACACCAAGGAGCCTGCTTCTGGGTTTATAAAATGAGGAAACGGGAACAAGCCTAAATTCCCGGACTGCAGGGTATCGAGGAACTCAGTAAGCCCTGCATCTAGTTTTGCTGTGTTGGCAAAGTACATTCTCTTTCCAGCTAAATTCAAGAGTTCCGTGAGGAGACCTGAATCCCCTCAACCCTTACCAAAGTAGAGCTCAGATGAAAATAACAACACTCAAGCTGAAAGCACCAAGAGTACCAAGGTGGTCCCAACTGAAAAAGACAGGCCTCTGAACAAAACAAAGCTATGAAGTGCAGCACAGTCCTTCCTGAGTGTGTGGACTTCGGCCAACCATCCTAGGGTGTCGCCACCCCAGCAGGGAGCGCTTCTGTGACAAGCCTGTGTAAATGCTGAACGAGACTAATGAAACCCGCCTAACCTGTTCCATACAGGTGGTCACAGGCAGTCTGTGAAAACATCCAACACTACCCAGCAAGCATTATTCTCTCCCTCCCCCCAAGGATGCCTTGTCTGAAACACTGACACTCCTAAGTGCACACCCTCTTATATTGTCATATCACAAATAAATAGCAAACATATATGCAACCTTTAGTGATAACTATTCTGAGATCTTTATCTGTGTCATTAAAAAACCTCAGGACCTCTAAAATCCTTTCTAGCTCTGTAAGTTTCAACCTGAGCCCTGGAAGAAATGCCTAAAAACCATGGCTCCTCCTCATTAAGCATAGCCAGGTGCCTGGCTTGTTTCATCCTCCCAGCTACTCAGTGAGGCAAGTATCATGTCAACCCCATTTTGCAGGTAGAGAACCTGAGACCAAAGAGGTGAAGTTAATTTGCCTGGAATTGGTCTAGTCAAGTTAAGATAGGACAGCACCTCCTCTCAGGAAGTTCAAGGGTAGTGATAATTTCAGTTTGGTGCTGCTAAATGTTGTCCAGAGAGATTTAACAGTAGCCAGTGCTTATGTAGGTGTGCTCACTGTATACACCAAGCATTGTTCTAACTCATATCAATTCACTTAGTGCTCATTTCATCCATAAGAAGTATCATCACCATCTGTTTACACTTGAGGACGTTGAGGCCTGGAGAGTCAGTGACTGCTGGTAGGAGAGCCAGGATTCCGATCCAGGTGGCCTGACTCAGGAGTCTATCAACCACAGTGCCATGCAAGCAGCACCTGGGCATTTTGTTAGCTAGAAGAGGACAACAAACCTGGGCCAGGCTTTAGGGCAGGGGTCTTGGAGAAGATGACAAAAGAATGAGCTGGAATGAGGTAGGTATGAAAAGCAGAGAAGGGTGCACTCCACTGGAGGGACAGCATGAGTAAAGGCACAGAGCCGTGAAGAGTAACAGCTTCGAGAGACACCGAGTGAGCCCAGAGTGACAGGAGATGGTGGATGGGAGAATTACCTAGAGATAAGGGCCTCTTCTTACTTTTCTATTCAATTTCTCCGAATGTTTGAAATTTTAAAAACCACTGTCAAGCCTCAGTGGGGGTCATGCTAAAAGCAGCACAAATCTGGTGTGGACAAACCCACAGAGGGCTGTGGCACTGCCCGGCTCTGCTCTGTTCCTGGCCACCTGGGCAGCACTGGTGGACAGCGACATGAGAAGGGGCAAGGAGACTGGTGGCTGAGGCTCAGGTAGCCCCTGCTGAGGGGATCAGAGCCCAGGGAGCCAGTTTGTGTGGTCTGAAGGGGCTGACTGTAACCTTTGGGCCAAGCAGGGATCCAGTATGGGCAGTAGCGATAACAGACTGGGGAAATTAAAAATGTGGGAGCATTTGTGGTTTGAGGGATAGCAGAGCATGGGGAGGGGAGAGGCGAGGAGGGATTAGCAAGGATGCTGAAGTCTCTGGAAACCCCAGCACGGTCCCCTGAGGAAGAGGACCCACCAGCCATGACAGTGTATGTCTGGTCAGGCAGGCTGGGGGCACAGGGATTAAAGCTGTGATTTTCAACTGATGTGCCATGAGAAGATTTTAGGTGTGCTAAGAAAATTGTAAAGATCATTAATTAAATCATTTTCAAAAGAAGTTCAAAGCACAGCAAGTGCTCTTTTTCCTTGATCAATATAATTTAAGTGTGCCATGGAAGTTTAACTATAGGTTCAAGTGTGCCATGAGATTAAAAAAAGGTTGAGAAATACTGGATCAAAGGAAAGAATTTAAAAACCGACATAGCAAACAATAACAGAAATGAGGTCTAAATTACTCCAGTCTCATTAATTCTGTGATCTTGAAATTTCTACTTCTTTGAGGTTCTGTTTCTTCTCCTATGAAGAAAAGAAATGGGAGGGGGAGTAACAACAGTCCTTCACTCCATTTCTATTATGGGGGGCTGTTATCGCTACACCCCACAGAGTCCTTTAGGTGCTGAATAAATGCAGACTATAGTTATGGTTAATATTTCAAATAATTACAAATGGAGATGACTAGTATTTTCACAGTCCAAAATTGTCCCTGGAAAAGGAAGCTAGGAAATTAGAGACTCTCAGAATAAAAAGAAAAAAGCAGTGAATGGTCAGAGACTGTCACACATCTCCCTCCAGGGACAGGTTGTCACACAATATTCACACTTTTCCTGAGATTTCTAGCAATAGCAATGCCCAGGTTCTTCCCCAGGCACTCCAAACCCCAGCAAAGGCTTCGGGGGCTGTGCTAGAACATCCCATGAGGAGGAACAAATAAAGCACCTTGCTTTATCCAGGCAGGTTCCCCTCCCCTAAAAGAGAAGGGTAATTCCTTCCTGTCTGTCCTGACAATGCGCATTTACCGTTTTCAAAAACAACTCAAAAAACCCCCTCTCCCTGAATAATTCAGTATTCAAAGGCAACGCCAGCCCAGAGTGCTCCACTCCATTTATTCTGACAGAGCAGCTCATCTCAGGCTGTGTGGATGTGTTTCTGAAAAGGATCCACATGAGAAATCGCTTTTTAAAATGTCGATATCCGAGAAAGCAAGCAGAGAGTTTAAAAGGGCCGTAATTCATAAATCGATGACGCCATGCTCCTGAGGAAGAGTTCCACATCCACCGGTCAACAATTCCATTTGCAGCGAGCTGAAACAGCTGCGTCTCCCTGCGTCTCTCACCAGGCCCGGGGCTGGTGCCCCACAATAATGAGGCAAGGTCTTAGGGATAATCAGAGTCATATTCTTTGAAATTCACAGGGATGTACAATTGCTGCAGATTTTATCTAAATCTATTAGTTTCTGTTAGCGTCCCAATAACAGAGCCAACAGAAAACGAGCAAAACAATAGCCATTTTGAACACTCAAGACTCAGAAGTCCTTATTGCCTGGCTATTTAACAAGACTGTTGGCAAGTTAATATGCGACCCTGTCCTTGTCCTTGACCAGCACCAGGTTTTAGCAAAGCCCACATCTTGCTTCCAAACCTACCTGGGGGGAAATTTAATATCGATGGCTTCTGATGGCCTCCATCAAAGCATGGTGGTTGGCCTTGATCATGGCTGTGGAAACGCAACTCCACACCTGGAATTGTCTAACTCCCTAGCACACACTTATACAGAATTCAAACCAAAAACATCAGAGAGAAAATCAGTAAGCTGAGGCTGCCATTCAGAATTACTTTTTGACATCAACCTTGCTACACCTGCAGGAAAACAACCCCAAACTTAGAATCATCAGTAACACTCACTGCAAAGAAACAGGACAGAACACCTGCCAGCTCTCAGGTTTTCCAAAGAGCGGGGTTGAGGGGAGTCTAGGGATAATTTCCTCTTCCTTCTCCCTCTTTCAGCTTTCTTCCTCCCCCAGAACCGTGTAACCAAACACAGGACGCGCAAGAGCAGAAGAAAGAGAACGGGGGAGAAAGGAGAGCAGCAGCCCAGGAAAGAGATGGAGAACCAGGGCATTTGGAGCTGTCCATTCTCACCATTCACCAAAATTCAACAAATAGGAAGGGTCCTCCGCAGCTTCCGCACGGTCAGCAAAGCACTTTCCAGATATGTTGCTTACTGAACACCTCTTCTGTGCCCTTCTCAAATCTATTCTCCAACAAGGAGGGGTAAATAAGTTAATTATACCACCTACCATTTACCAGCGCTTGTAATAAGATGAGTGTACTTCTAGTAAATATTTTATCTCTTTTAATCCTAAAAACAATCTTTGGAGAAAGAAACTATTCCAAACCCAAGTACAGAGAGGTTAAGTAAATTGCCCAGAGTCATAGGGTTAGTGAGTGGCAGGAGTGGGATGTGGAACATGAACTTGGGTGGCCAGGCATCAGATGCCATCCTCAGCCAACATGCTTCCTTGTGCATCAGAGCCATCAGGACAGGCTGATGGGGGTAAAGGGTTGGGAGGGGGAGTTTCTCCAGCTTTGTGCTTGGGATACTGATGAGAAATGGCTAGTGACCAGAACTTATCTTTTTCTGTGCTCTGGTTTGAGTTTGTCCTCACCAAAACTCACATAGAAATTGATCCTCAGTGTGGCACTAATAGGAAGTGGGATCCAGTGGGGTATTTGGGTCTTTGGAGCAGAGCCCTCATGAGTCGTGCCTTCTCTTGTAGATGAGGGGCTCTGGTACGTAAGTAAGTAAGACTGGATCAGTTCCCACACGAATGGGTTTCACCTCTTTGCCTGGGTCCACTTCCTCCTTGATTTCCTCTCATGTTGTGACACAGCACAAAAGGCCTCACTCGAAACCTAGCAGGTGCTGGTGCCTTGCTTCTTGAACTTTCCAGCCTGCAGAACCATAAGCTAAAAAACCTCCTTCCTTATAAATTATCCAGCCTCGAGTAACTGGACTAAGACATCATGTGTCCATTCATTACCTATAGACACAAGGTCATTCCCAATAACCTAGGAATAGGAGCTGTTATCCTCATCATATGGGCAAGGAAACTGAGGTACAGAGTGTTCCTGTGGGTTGAACATCCTTGGACAGGAGCCCCATCCAGATAGCTGGGGTCAAAGCCTGGGTCTGAGCCATCACACCCTGCTGGAGTTGCAGCCGGCAGTGAGCGCTGGGCCTCAATGCTCCTCCAGCATTGGTGAGGATGGCCGGGGCACACGACCTCACATGAAGCCTGTCCTAAAGGAAAGTACAGCCACTTTGTACAGCTGCCCACAAAGATTTCTGGGGATAAATGAGTTACCAGGATTTCATTCAGCAAGTATTAGGCTTCTACTTGGTCACTCAAGATCAACTGACCTGATTCTTCAAGAAAGAAAGAAAAAGAAAGGATATGGGAGGGAAAAAGTAGGGACTCATATCAATACAGTGTAATGCTGATTCAGCTCCAGAGGAGCCTGAAACCAGACAGAAGCAAGGAGCAAGGCCTGCTGGGCTCAGGACTGGGTTGAGGGCCTGCTTCCTGTGCTCTGGGGAGGAGGGACTCTGGGCTGGGACCTCCACCTACTGGCCAGGGCCTTTCCCCACTGGAAGCCAGAGAGCTGGACCTACAACTCCTGGGGTCTTTTCCATCTCTAGTGTTCTGTTATTCTCAGGGATGTCAAGCTTTTGGCAGCAGGACTCTTTTTATCAGAAAGCCCAATATCTAAAAAGGCTGTAAGGGAACTGATCAGGAGGAAACAAGGGAGGTCGGCAGAGTGTAGGCCACTCTCCTTCCCCACAACCCCTACAACCACACAAAGGCACCTCCGTAAGCCACTTCGGTAGCCTCTGCACTAAACCTTCCCTTTGTCACAAGTGAGCTGGCTGTAGACCACAAAGGTATATGTGCGGAGATTAGAGGGTCTGGGACATACGCCTGCTCTGTCTGTCTCTGTTTCAAAGCTCTGGAGATGCTGACCTATCCTCTGTGGGAGACACAGATTCCTTCTTAGAGATCTTGAATCAGGTGCAGTCTCTGGCCTCTGAGAGCTGTGGTGCCACCTTCGCCACCCTCGCACCACCACCGCCATCAGGACCACAACATTACACTGTCAGCTCCTTGGTTAGAGAATCAACCGCCTTGACAACATCTAAGGATGGTGCAGAGATACAAAGCATATTCACAAATCAATTTCCCAGAGCACAGGACAACCCTCCTCAAGCCCAACAGCCTTCAAAAGTCTGCAGAAGATGAAAAGGGAGGAGAAAAAATTGAAGAGTCACCCAAGGTTGCAAGCACAATGCCCAGAATGTGTATAAATACTGGACTGGCCCTTGCTGCTTTGGAGTCCCTGATATAACGGCCATTTCCCGCAGCCCCACTTCCTCTCATTGTATTTCAGTGGAACAAAGATGTTATAGTGAGCAACTGCTCAGTCACATAGGTTATTTTAATAGATACATCCTAGAAGCCTTGAAAACCTACTCTAAGGCTCTCTGATAACAAGGCTAAAAATATCTCAGGCCCTGTTAGTGAATCTGAGAATCCAAATCAGTGAGACTGGAACACACGTGTGGGGGTTCTTCTCAGCACATCCTGCAGGTCTTCCTACGGGCTGCCCTCCTCAGCACTTCTTCGTGTCAGCTTTCCCCGGGACCTCAGTGAAAACCACTACTTTCGTGACACACTGGAGAACCTTGTGGTATTTATTGATCTCCTCAGCATCCCCCATTCAGCTGCACATGTCATCTGAAGGCTGAAGGATGCTCCCTCACATTTCATCTGAGGGCTGAAGGATCCTCTTATTTACACACATGTGCATTTAGCAGATACAAATATGCACGCTAGATAATACGAAACAGCAAGTCATATGAGGACTGAATGTCCTGATGTAGCCACCACAAAAGAGCTGATCGCCCACAAACCGTTTACCAGCTCCCGCCAGCTCTGTGATTAAGAACTGTTCTCAAGATTTCCACTCCACTCTCAGGACCGGAGATAAATCTTTGGTGTCCCAGGTTTCTGATCAAAGCCCTTCTTCCCTTCCTTATCACGCCAACATGAACAAATCCTCCCCCTTGTCTGTTAGATTTGTAAAACTAATTGAAAGAGAAATGTTGTCATTATCTCCACAGAGCTACTAATACACTAAAAAAGAAATTTCCAAGCCTTTTAGAAAATGTAGATTTATAAACAGCAATATAAAAGGAAAAATATCTTAAAGTAGTGATTCCCAACCCTGACTGCTCATTATAAATGCCTGGCAGGGCTATTTTCAAACCATCTCTACCCTTCAGGTGGTTCTTATGGGCAGCCTGGGTTTAGAACCTCTGTCTTTAAGGAACGCAGGTCATCAGGGGGGTGATACTGCAAGGATCTAAATCAGTGGCTCTCAACCTTGCTTGTATATTCAAATCCCAGGGAGATCTTTAAAAATATCAATGCCTAGGACTCATCCTCAAAGACTGTAGTTCCACGGGGCCAGATCCTGCTGTATGAAATCATATGAATATTCAGCCAGGATTAAGGGCTACTGGGCCAAGTCATTGCTCTTCTCTGACTGACTTATGCTTAAACATTCAAAGATGACAAATCAGAAAGTCATCTTCATATATTTCTTCAGATACAAAAACCCCAAAGGCAGCACTACTTTGCCTATCTCAAATAGAAAGTAATAAAAGCACTTAAATAGACAAAGTTGATGTCATGACGTCTACATACATCCATTTCAGACTGCACGTCCCTCAAGTCCTAATGAAGAGCTTGTTTCATTTCAGGGTATACACTGTTGAAACAAGATCATTTATCTGATTTCTAAACCAACAGACAGCCAATCAGAATCAAGTAAATAGAAGCTATTGGAGGGTCCAGATAGGAAAAAAGAGAGAGACTGTTAGATGCAAGTCCCCTGGTTGCAGCAAGAAGTGTTTCTAAAAGCAGAAAAAGTGAAATAAGTAGACACCATACAGAAAAGCATTTAACTTGGGGTTCTTCAAAGGAACAGTGGCCCTGAGGCACCCCAATGACTCTGTGGACATCAAGCTGCCTACATGGTAACATCACCAGCACTCCTAAAGAAAGCTCAGAGTCACTAAGGACAACTTAAGTTATGTTCATTATAACCTGTCTGTGCAAAGTGAAATATGTGTGGTAACTCCCATCAAGAAGAGTAATAATGGGCTCGGCACCTGTGGCTCAAGTGGCTAAGGCGCCAGCCACATACACCCAAGGTGGCGGGTTCGAATCCCCAGCCCGGGCCTGCCAAACAACAATAATGGCTGCAACCAAAAAATAGCCGGGCGTTGTGGGGGGCACCTGTGGTCCCAGCTACTTGGGAGGCTAAGGCAGGAGACTTGCTTGAGCCCAGGAGTTGGAGATTGCTGTGAGCAGTGAAGCCATGGCACTCTACCCAGAGGGACAGCTTGAGGCTCTGTCTCAAAAAAAAAGAGTAATAATGAAAAGCAAGTGCAATTCCAGGGATGGACCCTCAGCTATTTGGAAATTGCAGCTGTTCAGAATGACTCATTCCCTGAGGACGGCAGGTTAGCCACAGCCGTCTGTAGGAAGAGCTTTATCAGGAAAAGTTTCAGCTTGACTGGGAGCCCGGGAAGAAATCCCCATCCCTCTCAGAGTCAGAACACAGTGAGGCCTGAGGGAGTTGAATAATATGCTTTTTTTTTTATTATTAAATCATAAACACATAGATCATTTATACATTGATGCAAAAGAGGGTACAAAGTGATGATTTGATACAGAATTAGGAATGCTTACATCGCACTGGTTAGTATATACCTCATCTCGTTTACTTAGTTATTGTGTTAAGACATTTACACTCCATACTAAAAGATCCAACATGTACCCTTGCATTATGTATGCACCATTGGTGTGATCCTGACCCTCAGGGCTTCTAGGCAGGTACCAGGCACTCTGAGCATTCACAGAAAGCCTAAGATCAGACACAGCTGGGGAAAGCAGAGGGACAGTAGGTAGAGAGCAGCCTCCTTGCTAGAGGGTTGAAGTGCTCTGGGTGGGCCTCTGATTGGCTGTATCTCCCCCGAACAGGCCTGTAATTCCTGGATAAGAACTACATCCCTTGAGGCCAAACATCCCACATCCAGACATTTCTTTTAGCTGCAAAAACCTGAATTTCCAACTCTTAGCCAATTTGTCAGGTCTCCTTTGTTTATGCTATGAGGCAGTCACTTTTAATATTTTTCCCCTCTCCAGATGAAATCTTAGGTGGGACCCAAATATACTGCAAAGATAAAATGTGACACCTCTGGCCACAGGGCTCCTGGCAGCAGAAGCCCCTCCCACCAAAGGCCGGTGAAACACCTGGTTAGGAAACCATTTGGAAAGGATGTGCCTAGTCCTCCTGACCACAGCTGAACTGCCTCCCCCATGCACGCCCTGCAGGCTGAGTCCCACCCCAGGGCCAATGTTGCCCAGTGTTGCTGACTAGTCTGGAGCCCCTCGGGGGCTATTCCAGCCCAGCTATCTGTGTGTGTCTATCAGTCAGTCTGTGTGTTTCCGTGTATCTGTCTGTCTCATTACACTTCATTCTACTAGGCTCTCTATTTGTTCTCGAAATCCATACCCAAACCTGTCCAGGTCTGACAACTGAGTTCCTTTATCTGGAACCCTGTTTTGGTCAAGCTCCTAAGTCTGAGTTCAGCGATCACAAAATCAAGTTGGGAAGCTCAGTGCTCCCAGCAGGGCCTCTCCCTACAGCTGGACTCCAGCCAGCCTGGGGAATGGCTCCTCACTTCCAAATAGCTAAGTGCAGATTTCTTTAATCCATCAGGAGGTTAAGAGTCACTTAGGGTCTCTATTCACCGTGCAGATTCCCAACCCTACAGCATCATAGTATCCTGGAAATACCTGGAGAATCCAAACTTTAACCAAAGCCTTGGGTGTCTCACCTGATACATTTGAGAAAACACTAGCTTCCTGGTTAACAGTGAGGCTCTGATACTAGACTGCCTGAGTTTGAATCCAGACTCAATTGCCACATGAGTTGTGTAAGTCACTGAAGCTGTTGAAACCCTCGGCTTCCACACGTGTAAAACAGGGGTAGTAATAGTGGCTACCTCCTGAGTTGCTGGAAGATTCAGCATGAAGCACTTAGAACCCACTCAGCATAAGGTGAACCGCAGCAGGTAGTTTCTGTTAGTTGATGATCAACTTAGACATTTGCCCCTCACTCCAACCTCTGACTTCTCACACAAAATACGCTGCTTTCCCAACTGAACCTCCAGCGCCAGGACCCTAAGCCCTGCCCAGTCCTCGGGAGTGGGGCCTGGCTGCTTCAGGTCTTGTTGAAGTGAATTAGGTAGTGTGCAGATGGAAACTAAAGATGAAGTGGCTGAAAGCAGATACTAGGAGCAGCCAGAAAGAGATGGAGTGGGTGGGTACAGAAACGGAAGTTGGGCTAGGGAATACCAACTTCACTGATGTCACAGTTTTCTTGGAACCCCACAGATGAGGCGGTTAAACAGCAACTGTCACTTAAACTGTCTGTTCACTGTAACTCCTCCTGGAGGCGTGGGATGACTTCTACTGTGGCCAGGCCAGGGACACACAGAGACTCTGGACAGGCAACCTGAGAAGCCCACACTCCCTGGAAACCAGAGGCAAGAGCAGCACACACCTGCGGCATAAACAAGGCACAGGAGCCGGTGGGAGGCCTGCAGCTGGGGTTCCTTGCCACGTTCTTCATCTCAAACCAAGATCCCCAGCAGGTGTCTGTGGAAGGCCACAAGTGCCTGGTGAGAAGGGAATATTTATTCACTCCCACAATGACCCATAAGAACTGCTAGGCTCGAGGTCCTCAGGCAATGCCAAGGCAGCTGGGCCATAACCTGTTACCAGCAGCAGAGCCCTAGAAGGTTTTGTGTCTCAGCATCAGGTGAGTAAGGGTATAGATTCACAGCAACTTCCTGACCCTGCTGTCTCCATCCCTCTCCAAAAGCAGAGTCTGCCTCCCAGCTGCCCTGGGCACACAAGAGGCAGCAGTCAGCAGTTGCTTCCTGGGGGACATGCTCACGTGTGCTGTGTTTCCTGGGCCCGAAATGACTGTGTCCAGTTCACAGATACCCTGATGCAACAGCCACCTCAATGCCACTGTCTCTGAGGAGAACTGTCACCATAAGTTTGAAAAAACAAAACCAAATGCTACACATAATGCCGAAGTGATTCTGAGTAAAAAGAGAGCATTTTTCAGCAAGAGCCCCTCATCTGTGGCGTGGAGGCACCTGAGGTGGCAGCCCCCCATCCCGCCATGTTTCCCAAGCTTCTGCCAGGCATGCACCACCTCAGCTTCCGCTGTCACCACTTACAGCTCTCTTTTCTTAAAAAATTTTATTCTTAAACTAAAAATAATATCCTACTACTGCTTAGGAAGACGAGTATCACTAGCTACAAACATTTTTTTAATGCGATGAAAACACTGTTATTCTGAGGCCTTCTGTCTTTGTTTAAAAAGGGAGAGAGATGTTAATGACACGCCAGCCCCAAGCTGAGAGTTTCTCCTTGATATAAGGACTGAAAGAAAATTGCAATAAAAGGAGAAAGAATAACTTTATTGTTTGAGATACAGTTAGATGCAATAGAATACCCAGCTCTTAAGTGTCCAGTTAACTGAGGTTGACAAATGCATACCCTTGTGCCACCAATGCCCCAATAAATACAAGAAACATTTTTATTTTCCCAGAAAGTCTCTCCTGCCCCTTCCCAGTTAAGTACCCTCTGTCAGAGATAACTATCACTTTTATTTCTATCACTACAAATTCTTCGGTTCTTTTTTTTTTTTTTTTTTTTTTGAGACAGAGCCTCCAGCTGTCCCCCTGGGCAGAGTGCCGTGGCATTACAGCTCACAGCAACCTCCAACTCCTGGGCTCAAGCGAGTCTCCTGCCTCCGCCTCCCAAGTAGCTGGGACCACAGGCGCCCACCACAACGCCCGGCTATTTTTTGGTTGCAGCCGTCATTGTTGTTTGGCGGTTCCGGACTGGGGATTCGAACCCGCCACCTTAGGTGTACGTGGCTGGCGCCTTAGCCGGCTGAGCTATAGGCGCCGAGCCAATTCTTCGGTTCTTAACATGTTATTGGCTCGTGGGGATGGCTTTGTCATTGCTAAATCAAAGTCCTGGTCACGTTAAACTTCAGTGTTTGCAAATTTTAATAAAAGGTTTCTTAAAAAAAAAATAAGAAGCTAAAGAATGCCCCACCGATACTTAAGTTAACCAAAATCTTCTCCAGAGCGTCTAATGGGATGAGACCTACCATTTGGGACACCTTGAACTAACGAAATGGGACGGCATCAAATTAAGGAAATGAGATTCTGACTTGGCAAAGCCCAACTTGAAGCTGATTATCGCACTGATTTGCCAAATTTTCTTTCTCAAATCTCAATCTGATTATCTTTTAAGCTCCCCCAAAGGAAGTTTTCTCCTAGATTAATAGTCCCCCCTAATCACCCAATTCTTCTTTAGTAAGTTCAGGTCCACACAGCTTAGCTGCATGTGGACCTTGTGTCCTCCGCGCCTCAACCACACTGGTCCCTATGCGGGGACTGCTCTCAACATCCTGCCCAAATCCAAGGCCTCTCCTCCCTTCAAAATTGAGTTCCCAGTTGCACTTGGTCTGCTTTTGTCTTGCTTTGTTACCTTCTTTTAATATGAGCCTATCCTGTCTCTTCAACTAGATTCCGAGTTCCTTGAGGGTAAGCACAGAATTAACATAATACAGTGGAGATACAGGCATACTAGTGGGAGAGCATGTGTGTGACTGGACTGAAGCAAAAGCTGCTTGTAGGCTGGATCCTAAGGTTAGGATGAAGATGAAAAGGAAAGTGACAGAGGCAGCAGCAGTCTCTTCAGTGAGGGCATTTTACAGACCTGCGCTGTTTCTGTGACTTTCTGATCACAGATTCCGGAATCCCAGCACCAGAAATTCAGATTCAACAAGTGCTGAGTAGTGTTCAAGAGCTTGCACATTTCCCAGCCCCTAGAAGATACTAAGGCTAGTGGTCATGGGCCACCCCCAGAGAATGCAGCCTTGTGACCAGAGAACTGCCTGGAACACTGAGCATCCCCTCCCCTGGAGACCACAGAAAACCAGGTGAAGCGAAGCTTGTCTTCGAGTCAATTCTACCTCTGTCACCGGAGGTGAGTGAAACAATAAGAAAACCCTCTCCAGACAACCAAAAGTGAAGATGAAATTCAAAAATGCAGGTAGAAGTAGATTCCCAATGAGTGAAAAAGCTGAAACCCAGCAAATGAGATCACAGTGCCTGACCTAATCCTAATTTCCTTGTAACACTACCTAGTATAGGGACGCTTTTCTGTTCCTGGAAGGAAGATAAACTTTAGGGTGCAGCCGTGAGAGTATGGGAGTATATGTGTGCACAAAGGCACGTAGCGATTTAAAAGTAATTCTAATAAAAAGGCTAACCTGGCTCGGCGCCTATAGCTCAACCGGCTAAGGCGCCAGCCACGTACACCTAAGGTGGCGGGTTCGAATCCCCAGCCCGGACCCGCCAAACAACAATGACGGCTGCAACCAAAAAATAGCCGGGCGTTGTGGCGGGCGCCTGTGGTCCCAGCTACTTGGGAGGCGGAGGCAGGAGACTCGCTTGAGCCCAGGAGTTGGAGGTTGCTGTGAGCTGTAATGCCATGACACTCTACCCAGGGGGACAGCTTGAGGCTCTGTCTCAAAAAAAAAAAAAAAGGCTAACCTCAGGACAGTACCCAGTAGGATGACGGTGAGAGAACCGGCAACCCGCCTTCTTCCTACAAGTAACAAAAACCCAAGCTTTGGCCTCTGCAACCAGGGAACAAAGGGAGTTTTGAGATGGCTGTATGCAGAGGAGGTGGAAGTCATCCTAGCACTAAGAGCGTCCATTGAAAATAAACAAACAGCCCGAGCCTCCCAAGGCCCCAGGCTGCCAAGCAGCAGCCCCCGGGGAGCACGTGTGGGCCGCCAGGGCCAGCACACAGCCATTCAGATTGGTAATCCAATTTGGACAGGGAAGGAGCAGGAAAATAAATTGATTATCTCGAAACCGTAAGAACGAAATTTGTCAGGACAAAAAGTAATGAAATAATAAAGAGGAAGTACCTGAGTAGGTCATCTGAGGGGATGTTTCTCATGAACTGTTTTCAACCCAAAGTGCTTTCTGGACTCAGACAGGAGGAAATCATATGCCAACCTGCGGGCAAGGCTTGCTGAGTTCCTTCCCCTTTCCATGTGTGTATGCGTGTGTGTGCGTGTGTGTCTGTAATCAATCAACCAGAAAAACACTTGAGAGATTATATGACAGAGAGTGGATTATCTCAACTTATGAGGAAAAAAAGTGGATAGTTCATGAAAAACAAGCATCTTTCCCAAACCTAAGGATCTGACACAAGCATACATTATCCTGAAAACACTGGCCTTGTATCTTAGGTCTCACTCACCCTCTTTTCCCAAAGGCTGGATTCAACTCTGCCTTTCCACCGCAACAATAGTGACCATTTATTAAGCAAGTGGGACAATGTATACATTGCAGGCTAGAGATGTACAGTCTGGAATGGGTACGCCAACACCGTGACAGGGATTGTCACCCTATTTTAAAAATGAAGAAACTCAGGACCATTATCTTAAGTGACTTGCCCAACACCATCTTGCTTCCAAATGGGGACTCAGAACTAACCTAAGTCCATCTGGAGTTTGTTTCATTACACCATGCTGCCTCTGAAGGAATCTAGGCAGTCTCAGAATCAGCACAGAATCCCAAGAAGGGGGCTGCAGGGGCCCATGAGCACCTGCTGGGCCGGAGACAGAAGAAGGGCATGAACGCTGGTATGTTAATTAAGAAAGCATTCCTCAGGTGGCGTCTGTGGCTCAGTGAGCAGGGCACCGGCCCCATATACCAAGGGTGGCGGGTTCAAACCAGGCCCCAGCCAAATTGCAACAAAAAAATAGCTGGGCATGTGGCAGGCACCTGTAGTCTCAGCTACTCAGGAGGCTGAGGAAAGAGAATCGCCTAAGCCCAGGAGTTGGAGGTTGCTGTGAGTTGTGTGACACCACGAGCAATACTCTTCAGAGACTGCATATGTGAAGCCTGCCCCTTAGCATGGGTTTTATTTCTGTGGGTAATCATTAAAAGTACAAGAATTTTGGTTCAGCGCCTGTAACTCAAGTGGCTAGGGCACCAGCCACATACACCAGAGCTGGCCGGTTTAAATCCAGCCCAGGCCTGCCAAACAACGACAGGTATAACCAAAAAATAGCCAAGTGTTGTGGTGAGCACCTGTAGTCCCAGCTACTTGGGAGGCTGAGGCAAGAGGATAGCTTAAGCCCAAGAGTTTGAGGTTGCTGTGAGCTGTGATACCACAGCACTTTATCCAGGGCAATAGCTGGAGACTCTGCCTCAAAAAGAAAAAAAAAAGTACAAGAATTTTGATAAAGCTCAACCAGACATAATCACAGATGAGGCTGCAACCTCACCTCCATTTATCACCTATTGATTCTGAGAAAGGATGTAACCTATTTAGGATTCAGATAATGATTTTATTTTTAAGTGAAAGGTCTTGCGAGGGGAATATAAGGCTGGACCCTAGGCCAGACTGGCCTCTATGGAACTCCTCAGCAATGAGACTGATGATTCCAATAGCTTGAAAAAGTGACCCCACCCTGTGGTGCCCCAGGAAAATGATGATGACTGGCCACATACCTCAAATCAGGAGGCTGAAGCACAAGGATTGCTTGAGCCCAGGAGTTAGAGACCAGACTGGCCAACATAGCAAGACCCCCATCTCAAGAAAAAGAAAGTGATGGTGAGGAACTTTTTGTTTGTTTTTGAGACAGAGTCTCACAGTAGAGTGCCATGTTGGCACAGCTCACAGCAAACTCAAACTTCTGGGCTTAAGCAATTCTCTTGCCTCAGCCTCCCAAATAGCTGAGACTATAGGCACCCGCCATAACACCTGGCTATTTTTTTGTTGTAGTTGTCATTGTTGTTTGGCAGGCCTGGGCCAGGTTTGAACCCGCCAGCTCCAGTGTATGTGGCTGGTGTCCTAGCTGCTGAGCTACAGGTGTCAAGCCATGAGGAACTATTAATACAGTAGAACCTCCATAGTTGGCCACTTGCCTACATTGACCACTTCCTTTGGCTGACCTAATTTTCATAGACCAGACATGCACCACATGTACATATCAGTACAGAAGGCCTAGTTCTTTATGTTGACCACCTCTATATGTTGACCAGTTTGTTACAGTCCCTTGGATGGTCAACTTATGGAGCTTTATTTCTGAAAGCGGAAAAGAAAGCATTTCACAGAGATGCTGGGAAGACAGGACCACACAGCAAACTAAGTTATCAAGTTCAGGTACTTTAATGGCAAGTCTGGTGATAAGCATCTCTGGTTCTGAGTTCTTGATAAATAGAAAGCAGAAAATTATTAAGAAATGCAATTTAGGCTCGGCGCCTATAGCTCAACCGGCTAAGGCGCCAGCCACGTACACCTAAGGTGGCGGGTTTGAATCCCCAGCCCGGACCCGCCAAACAA
>NW_003852419.1:4130359-4165045 GCF_000181295.1 Otolemur garnettii | reverse complement strand
AAAAAAAAAAAATAAAATAAAATAAAATAGATACTATTTATGGGAACAAGGGGAGAAAGCAAATGTAAAACCACAATGACAGGAGGTGACTTCTACTTGTCCTGAGAACCAGTTACTGGTCAGCCCCAGCTGACCAGATCATGAGATCAAAGGCCCCAGAGCCTAACACATGGAAGGCTCTGATGATACACGAACCCCTGGCAACTACACACCTCCGAAGCCAACCCTAGAGAGGTTTGGGGCGTCCCCCTTTGTCTCCCACCTGTGCCTAGGGAAAGCAAAGGAAAGGGATTGCTTGGGGAAGCCTGTGATGTGTCCCCTCTTTTCTTAAAGCCACTTCTCTGGCTCTTGGCCTCCTCATTCCCATGCCTAAGGAGCTCTAGCCTCTCTGCCAAGAAATCTAATCTGATTCTATTCAAGCCTCTAGAACTAACCACCCGTTTACAAGAAATATAGGAACCGAGGAACAGGTTAAAAGACACAATGGAGATATAATCCGTAAAATCCAAACTGTGGGAAACTTGACAGGACCAATGACTAGTTTCTTCAACAAAAGAAAATTGGCAAAAACAGAGGGGGAAAAAGCCCATAAAAGAGCAAGTAGAAACCTATGAATGAAGTGAGTCTTAAAAAGCATTAATCAAATACAACATAGAGACTTTATTTGAATCATCATTCAAATAAATCTCCTATTTAAAAGGTTTATAAGATAATTGAAAAAACTTGAACATTGATTAGATATTCAATGACATGAAGAAATTCATGCTTCTTTTCAGGTGATAATGGCATTATGGTTATGTATTTTGTAAAAACCTTATCTTTTGAGATAAATACAGACATATTCACAGATACAATATATCGTGTCTGGAACTTTAAAAATAATCTGATTTGGGGAATGTATGGACAAGGGCAGAGATGAAACAAGATTGGCCATGTGTTGATAAATGTCGAAGCTGAGGGAGTGGATTTATTACACTGTTCTATTTTTACACATATCTAAAATTTTCTGGAGTAAATTTTTTCATTTAAAAGATGATCGTGATATATTGTTCAATTTTTGCAACAAGGAAATTATAAAATGGGCTCGGCGCCTATAGCTCAACCGGCTAAGGCGCCAGCCACGTACACCTAAGGTGGCAGGTTCGAATCCCCAGCCCGGACCTGCCAAACAACAATGACGGCTGCAACCAAAAAATAGCCGGGCGTTGTGGCGGGCGCCTGTGGTCCCAGCTACTTGGGAGGCAGAGGCAGGAGACTCGCTTGAGCCCAGGAGTTGGAGGTTGCTGTGAGCTATAATGCCATAGCACTCTACCCAGGGGGACAGCTTGAGGCTCTGTCTCAAAAAAAAAAAAAAAGAAATTATAAAATGGTAGTAGTTAAAATATCATCCTATTTAAAATAAATCACAATACATATGCCTATATTATAGATGTATGAATATCTATTTAGTTTTATAGGCATGAGGAATCTTCTGGAAGCACATACAGCAAACTTTTAATTATTAATCCTGTTTTCTGGGAAAGAATGGGCCTAGAGAGGGATTCTTTTTTTACAATGAATACTTCAGTATTATTTAAATTTCATCCATCAAGCATATCTTCTTTCTTAATTCATAAATGTAGGAAGGGAGGAGTCCCAGGGATTCCTCAGGGCCCCTCACCTAGCTCTTAAGGGCTCTATATCCTGGATGCCCCCACACAAGACACCTAGCATGGCTCAGGGCTTTCCTGCCCACAGATGTTCCCATCACTAGCACTTCCTGTGTCTTCACCTGCTGAAGCCCTGCTCCAGACGCACCTCTTCCATGCAGACAGTCCTGCCAGACGCTCTCAGTGCACAGGCGATCTCAACTCCCCTGCAAGTGGTCAGAATCTGACTTTGCCATTGTGTCTGGACAGTATGTTCTTAGAGAAAAGCAGGCCACAACCCCATACAACCTTGGTCGCCCTGTACATGGTATGGACACAAGTTAGATGCTCATTAAAGTTCCAAATTCCTTAACCTTTCTAAGCCTTGGTTTTCTCACTTGTACAGTGAGGATGCAGGTTGCCTCCTGATGCTGTGAGGCACAGTCAAGAAAAAGCAGGAAAAGCTCCTGCACCTGTCTCAAAGGTTCGGACACCAAACAGCCCCCGTGAGACGGGAAGCTGCAAGTTTTAAGAGAACAGGAAGGAGACCTGAATACCCACCTGGATCTACACACTGGGTAGAATGGTGTGCTCAGAACAGCCCATTAATTTAAATATGAATTGTACTGGAAATAATGGGCTGGGGTCAGGAGGCGGCACTCTGAAGGTCACACTGTGAACTCCCACTAGGTGGCAGTATTGGTTTCTTGCTGTTATGCAAATAGAGCGACACCTTTCTGAAATTGATGATACAGAGATTTCTGTATTAATTTTCCCAGGACAGTGGAACAGAAGTTAGCTGTAGGAAATGCACAGATTTAGAAAGCCGTCCACCAGCGCCAATGGTGCTCTCTGTAAGGGTGGGCAGGAATGTTGGGGATAAATGCAGGAGTTGGGGAGAGTGAAAGCAGAGGCATCATCTCAAGAAGGAACCCCAGCCAGTAGTGAGCACCTGCTAGAAGACCCAACCATAGCCCAACCTTCCACATCTAAAAAGTAGCATCAACGCGACCAGAAGAAACGAAGATGTCCCTGTCCAGGACTCCAATAGCGCAAATTCCATCTAAAGGGCCAGGTATGTCTTCTGGGGAGATCAGGATCCAGAGAAACATGATTGGAAGATAAAGTCCTCTCTGACTCCACCTTCCCAAGCAATACTCTCCCTTTCACGTGCAGCTGCCCCAAACCTCTCATTGACTCCTCGTCATTCAAGACAAAGTCTGAACTCTTCTACTTTTCTACCTGGTGGTAAGTCAGCAGCAACTGGTCTAAACTCCACCCACCAACCAGTGGACTTTGGAGAATATTACACAGCCCACTCCTTCCCACCATCACTCCTTCTTCCATGTTGCTGATGAAGAAAATGGAGCCCAAGAGATAAACTGACTTGTTGCTCCCAAAGCCCAGCCTTGGTCTCACTGGTTTCTTTCTGCCTAGTGATCTCACTGCTCATCTGTTGACTTAGACTCAGTGTGTCTACCAAGCTGTTCCCCTGCTGGAAAACACCTGCCCACCACTGGGGCTATATTCCGTCTATCTCAAGCACCTTTGCTTTGGTATCCATTGAACTGTTGTTGCTATCTTTTCTCCCTAAAAATCCCAGAGCTCCCTGAGTGCAGGGAAGTGTCATGATTCTATGAAAATACTGTAAACCATGGTTCTGAAAGGGAGAGGGGCAGCATAGTGATTAGGAGTGTGGGGACTCTGAAGCCAGACTGGGTTCAAATCCTGTCTACTTTGAGCTATATGAGGTCCCCCTGAGGGATCTAACCTTTCTGTGCCTCAGTTTCCTCATCTGTAAACAAAGAATAGTAATAGTACATAGTCCACAGCATCAAATGCAGATTAAATAACATGCACACAGGGCACTAGAAGTGTCCCTGGCACATAATGGGGACAAACGTGGCTGTGTGCTCTAGTCTCAGTTCCACTGCTCATCAGCTGAGGGGCCTGGGCAACTCACATTAGCTCTTGGGCCTCATTTTCTTCATTGACAACACTAAGGAAGAGTAAGGGGAGAGGGTGCATTACATGATGCACCCAAAGCCCACCAGGGCTCTAAAATTTCATGCTTCTCTGGAACTCTTGTCAACAAGACCTAGCTGGCACGTGTGTATAAGGGAAGAAGAATCAGGTACTGACCCTGCCTACTTAAAGCTAACCATCTATCAACACCCAACCCAAACTCCACCCTCTCAAGGAAGTCTTCCCTGATAACCCCCACTCTCACCCTACCCCCTCTAACTAGGTTAGGTCTCACTACTTTATGCTCTCATAACACCCTACTCCTGGCTTTGTAATGTACAGGCCAAATGTCAACTGAATTTGAATTGTAGATTATAATCCCCATTTTGTAGATGAGCAAGCTGAGGTACTGGGAGCTTATCTGATTCATCCAAGACCCACACAGCCAGTAAATGGCAAATCCTGGACTGTCTGACCACATATACTGCAGGCTCTTTTTTCTATACCCTCCCCTAGCTTATTATTTCATATTTTATACATGCAGAAGGATATTTGTAATATTCTATGTGCATCATGAAATTCAACAAGAATTCCAAGGGCTGAACATCCCACCTAAGAACTCCCCAGCGTACTTCTCTCCAATGCCATCGTCCTGCCTGCCCTCCCACCCACCATGGGCACTGCTGTGAACTTGTGTTTATTATTCTCTTGCTTATTTTCTCTTCTTCATTTTGGACTGAAGTAGAATAGAGTCACTGAAAAGTTCACCAAGTGACAGCACCTTTGTAGCCAGCGCCATCATCAAGAAATAAAGTCCGCAGCACCCCAAAATCCCTGGTACACCTTCCAGTCACAAGACCCTGCACCTTCTCACTAGGTCACATTGCTCCTGAGGGCCTCAGTTCTAGCTAATAAATCTAGAAACTTTCATATTAAGACTGGTGTCTTTCTCTCAAACAAGAGATGAAGACCAGGAGGAAGGTTGACCTTTTGGGATCTTTGGAGGAGTTTGCTTATAGAGCTCTGATCAGAAAAGAACCAGAATCATATATGATAAGGGGCCACAAGGCTGGTCCCCTCCAGAAGTCACCTCCAAGGCCCTGGAACTATACTGGGCCTTCTTAAACAGAATCAGAGTTTGAGTAGGGGGTGGAAAGAGGAGCAGGACAGAGGATCATCATTAAAGCCTCATATGTGGTTTTGATTAGATCATCTGTATTAATATTTCTCACAGGCAGGTCCTGTTTATAAGCAAATAAGTTTGCAAACAGACAACCCTGTAAGAGTATGTGGGTGTGATTCTGGGTAGGGTTAATTTATTAGAACACCCTGAAAAGGCCACCCTTCATCCTGTAATCTTCCAGTTCCTGGTTATTTGTTCTCTTCAGTGGGCAACAAGTTCTAGTTCCTCTCAAGCCAACAAGCACCTACTGAGCATGACAAGTACAAGTGCAGAACCTCACAAGGGATTCAGATGATGATGTCTGATCCTGACCTCGAGGAAAATGCCAAAGGAATGGCTCAGAGTTGAAGGAGGGTTTCCATCAGACTGTCTCTTCTCAGAAGCTTCACGATTCAGGCCCATGTTATGCATGGAATTCACTGTCTAATTAATTCTACTGGAAGGCTGAATTATAAATCTATAAAACTCCAGCAGTAAGTAAAATCAAAGCACTGGGGAGAAAGAAGTAGCCCAGTACCGCTGGGCTCTGTTCTGATGCCTTCACATGCACACATATGGACTCTTTGCCCTGCAAGAGTCTCCCTCTTCTGACCCAGCTAGAGTGCAGTGGTGTCATCATAGGTTGCTGCAACCTCAAACTTCTGAGCTCCAGGATCCTGAGTAGCTGAGACTATAGGCACTGGCCACCATGCCTGCCTAATTTTTCTCTGTTTAGTAGGGATGGGGCTCTTGCTCTTGCTCAGGCTGTTCTTGAACTTCTGAGCTCAAACAATCCTCCTGCCTGGGCCTCCCAGAGTGCTAGGATTACAGGCATGAGCCACATCACCACGTTACACATTGATTCTTAACTTTCTCCAGAGCCTGAGGCTGAGGGAAGTGAGGAGTTCTATGTAGTCTCTTGGTACCCAAGAGCAAGCAGGGATTAGAAATATCCCTGAATCACTACAGGAAGCTTAGAGGAAGCCTTCCTGTCTCCATGGAAACTTCCAAAGCCTTCACTTCATTGGTGTATTCCATGGTCCTAATTAGCTCCCTCTAAGTAACCCTCAGGAGGCTTCCTCCAGGGCTCTCCAGGCACAATGGACATCTACTCCCAAAGAGTGTGAGCTATTACCACCCAGGACTTAGCTTGGGGTATCCTAGCCCTTCAAATTCAAAGGTAATGCTACTCCTGTGGAAACCTGCAGTCAGGTGTGGCCCTCACCCCACAGAGACACTGACCCTCTACTAGCCTCAATATCCTTACTTCTCTTAATTTTTAAGAATTTTTAAATATTCATATAGTGCTGTTCACTTCCAAGCTACCAATTGAGAAAGCATTCCTAGCACACAGTCCATGACTATAATTATGCCTCTGATTTGTGGGTTTATAATATGTACATTCATAATTTTATATCGTCCTTCAAACCTCCATGAGTAGAACAGAAACAAACTCCTTGCCTCAAAGGAAGAAATTCACTCTTCATACTATACCTTTCTTGGCCCTCCATAGAATCTGGACAGTGAGTGTTTGTAAAATGTATGGGGGCTGGCTCACCCTGGGAGGAGCCCAAAGGAGGACGGAGCAGCAGGGCAGCCTGGACCGCACTTGCCTACAGGCTCCCTTCACAGAACCAACAACTAAGCTTGTCTGGGGAGGGAGGGCCACCATGATGCCCACACCCTGGGACTCAGCAGCTGTTGTGCCCTTTGAGGACTAGTCAAACACGGCAGTTGCCTTTATTCACCCTCCCGGCTTGCTTTAACGCAAACTTGGGCAAACACCAGAACCTGACTGCTGAGTGCCCACACAGACAGAGGATAGGAAGAGCAGGACAGAGGGCCAGCCCATGGTATTTACAGAAAGGAGCAGGACCCAGAAGACGTGGGCTCGGCATGGTCTTGTTTTCCATAAGACTGGCAGGAGCAGGAGGGGCAAACAACCAAATGAGCCAGGCTGCTTTCCACAGAGTGGGCTGGTAAGGGGACTTTGAGGCCAGACAGACCTGGACTCAAACTCAGTCCCACCCCTGAGTACTTGGGGCCATGGGCCCATCACTTCTCTTCTCAGAATCTCACTTCCCCCCAGGAAAGATGAGCAGACTGTATGAGACCATATATGCACTGTGCCTGGCACAGATTTCACATACTGTACATGTTAGTGCACTTCTGCTTTCTATATCCATGTAAACCTTTTGATCTTGCTCCAAAAATAAAATTATTTTCTTCTAACATAAAACACTTGGGGGAAAATCTCTATCATTGGAGTAAAACACCAGGCTTCTGGTCATGACTCCCTCACAGACCTGATAGGTGATATGATTCACTCAACTGTGTGCCAAGCACTCTTCTAGGTACTTAGGATCTATCTATCTATGAACAAGAGAGGGGGAAAAAATTACTATCGTTGTAGAGCACTACATGCTAACAGTAAATGAGTTAATTATATGATATTTTAAGAGTGATCAGCACATATGCCGGACTCAAGAATAAATAGCACAGGGTAAGGAAGTCTAGGAGGTTGTGGCTTTGAGTATTCAGGGCTGGCCTCATTGTGGGGACTATGAACAAAGACTTGAAAGGAGGGGCTCAGCTATCAGAAGTGTTTCAGGCAGGGAAATGGGCAACAGGGGAGTACCTAGTGTCTCTGGAACAGCCACAAGGCCAGTGGAATGAGTAGGGAGAAAAAAATACAAACTGAGATTGGTGAGATAAAGCCAGGGCCTAGACCATGGGGGCCCTGTAGACTGTTATAAAGATTTGGCTCTCACCCATGCTGAGGGCCCATGTGGAATTCCTAGCAGAAGAGTAACATAACCTGAGGATCATGGCATGCCGGCTGGGGCAGCAGGGAGAACTCCAGGGAAAAAGCAGAGAGACCAATTAGGAGGCAGCTGCAATTACCCTGGCAGATGGTGGAAGCTTGGATGGGCTAGAGGAATGGAGAGAAAGGGGTCAGGTTCTGGATCTGTTCCTCCTTTGGCCCTCAGTTTCCCAGTAATAGATTCAGAACCTGCTTTCTATCTTCTGGAGGGTATGGGAATGTTTGGGACCCCAGACACGCACAATAGCATGGATAAACTCTTGCCGGTGGGGGAATTTTATAAGCCTCAATGCCTGAGCACCGTAGGAAATATGAGGATGAGTGCTGCGTGTGGAGTCTTTCCACATGTCTGCCCTACATATGTATGTGTGTGTGCGGGCACACACACACACCTCCCACTCACAGAGCAGGGAGACAGTAACCCTTAGGGGTCTGAGACTGTCAGCAGCCAGGCTTGGGTTCTTGTTAACCAAGTGACCATGAACAACTTATTTAAAGCCAAGATCCTTAGTTCATCATAGACCTCAGGGGTTGGGGGACAATTACATGAACACATATGAGTTAAGGGCCTGCCACAATGCCTGACGCATAGTGCAGTCTCAATAAATCTTTGTTCCTTCCTCAGGGCTGACTCTCCTTGGGAACCAATCCCATCTTAGGGAGGAGAAAGCCATAGATCATCCAGAATGCAGAGGAATCCACTTGTAAATAACTGAGAAGTGTCTACGTTGCTATTGTTGTTTTACTATCCTGTTTACCATTAAGAAAAACAACTTCCTTTACCACACCCTGCTTGGCCCGTGTCCCTGTGCTTCCTCAGGTCAGCACGATAGCCTGGACTTGAAGGCAGCCTCAGGTCCGGGAGGCTCCAAGGCACTGGTAAAGGGTACGCTGGCCCCAGAATGCACTGCCTAGGTGGGACCCTCCGGGAGGGAGTCCAAGTCGGGGTTACCAGGCATCCCAACTGGACTAGTCTATCAGGAGGCCTCAGAGACCACAGCCAGTCCACCTCCCTGGTCCCATGGCTGCAGAATGCCACCCTTGGTACAATACTACTCTGCACGCTGCCTGCTCTGGAGTTTCACAAAAAAGCCGCACCTGACTCCCGACAGTCAGCTTTCCCCAAGGCAGACGACCATGTATATACAGCAGGGGACACAGGGTACAATGCAAAGAAGAGGGACGCGGTGGGGAGGGAAGGGAGTTCAGTGGAAAGAGAACGCAGCCACCCAAGCTGAAGCTGTGCCAGTTGGCCCTTATAGGCCCCTGGTGGGATTCTGTCCCGGCCTGAGTTTACAACTCAATTCAACACGTATTCTGGGAGCATCTCCACAGAGGAGGGCTGAAAGCTACAGACGGTATAAGGAGGCCACCCTCCCAGGTCAATGTCAGGTCACCTTCCAAGAGGCCCTGGAACCTGGGAGCCAGTTACAGACCCTGAACACAGCAGTGGACAGCCCCAGAAGTGCCAGGCGGGGACAAGTCCCTGGTTTCCTCCAGCACCTGTCCCTTTGAGAAAGGCCCCACCACCTAAGACAGCACAGGCAGGTCCCCTAGATGAGCAGCAGCAGAGCAGGAGGGGAGGACTCTCAGGCCCAGAAGGGAATTTCTATTTCTAACCTGATGTGGCAGTCAGCAGCAGCTGTGGGATGACAGCGCCAGACAGCTCTAACGTGAGCAGCATACCACAGGGGTGCATGCTAGGGACCCGGTCCACAAGGGGACAGCCTCAGGCAGCCACCCCAGCACCCACCCACCCCTGAGCTGGCACTGACGGGTTTAAGGGCTCCGAGTTTACCCAGAGCACTCCCAGCGGGGCTGCTGCTCTGGGTGGCCGGAGCAGAAGGGCATTGAGAAATAGGCCCGGGCTGCTGTGGGGCAAACTGGGTCTCAGCAACCTAGGTCTCCTCCTCCCTGTCATTTCTGAAGCACCATCATGCTCAAGGCCTCTGCAAACTTGGGGATACCCCATCTCTAAAATTCTAGAATGATGGTGCCAAGAGTGACCCAAGGTGTCAGTTTGAGTCCTAATCTTACAGCAAGAAAAGAAAGACCAGGGGAATTCAGTGGGGAGGTGATGTGACCTAGTCATTACGACAAGGTCTCTAGAATCCCACCCCTGCCTCTTAAGTGCCTGGGAGCTCCACGTGTGTGACACCCCCTCCCTCACAGAGCAGAGCTGTTGCCCTCTGTAGAGTGCTGAGCTCAGGGCCAGGCACAGGGAGTCTTCATTGCCCCCAATGTCACATGGATGGGAGGATTACTCCCACAGCCTGGGTGGCCCCTCTCCTGGGGACAGTGACGTGGCCCCTTTGGCTGGTCCAGCCTCCAGAGAGCAGAGTTGGAGGGCTGTGTGTCCCCAGAGCCAAAGCAGATATTAATAGGCTCATGGCCTTCAAAGACCCACCCAGAGGAGATTCCTGATGAAAAACCCCACACAGGGCCCTGTGGCCAGCACCTAAGGAATCCTGAAGGGGAAGAGGCAGAGGCTCCAGACGGAAGTTATTCCAGCAGGGCTCTGGCCTCCCGGGGAGAGACGGTGCACAACTCCCAAGCCTCCTGAGCTCACACCCAGCCCAGCTGCCATCCCCGCTCCATTCAAGAGTTGAATCCTAAACACCTGATCGACTGGGCTCACTAGCGTGTCACCGGTACAGGACAAAGTCCCAGGTTCATGTAAACATCTCCAGTGCCTTTCCATGGTGAGGGCCTAGTCCTCTTCAGCTCCTGCACCTCTTCCCCAAGACACCCTCCACCGCCTTCCCCACACAGAGCCTGCTCCTCACGGCCCACGACTTAGTCCCCACCAGTGCCAAGCACGTGGCAGATGTTCAGCTCACGTTTCTGCAATAAACAACCATCTGGTGCTGTCACTTAGCTCCCCCAAGCACGGATGTCCAGCGTAGGCTATAAGCTCACAGCAGGAAGAACCTATATCTCCTGAGTCTCCGGTGTCCCTAGAGAGCATAGCATCAGACAAAGTTCCCAGAAGATGATCCACTGACCAGTGATGGTGACCAGGAAATGTCAGGGTGAGTTGACGGCACCTGCATTTCCTGGAGATAGACAGCACTTGCTGCATTTTTTCCTCACCATGCCCCTGCTAAGCTCCACCACCTCCCTTTCTCTTTCCCACCACTCCCTGCTTCTCCTTCTCCTTGAGTTACTTTTACTCCTTAACCTTTTCCTTTACTATCAGGCTTTATGAAGAAGAAACATTGAATTGAGTACTGACATTTCTGGGTACTAATTCTGCTACTGAAACTATCTGCTTAACCCCGTTGAATAAGCCACTCAATCTCTCTGGGCATCAGTTTCCCCTGCTGTCAAATGGGGACAGTCACATTTCCAAAAGCCATTGAAAGTTGGTAATGGTAAGAAGAGGGGTTGACCTCCCACAATCCACAGGTGCTTTCAGGGAGTTGGAAGCTGTGGTTTGGCCCTGCTACCCAGGGACCTGGAGCTATGCGTGTGGCGCTGGTCCCACTAAGCATGCCCCAGGCAGCCTGTGCAAGTCTTAGGAGCCTAGAGAAAGTTTCCATCAGGGGCAGAAATGGGCTATGAGACTCTCAAGAGGAAGGGGCATATCACCTGCCTGTCACTGAAGGCAAGCAGCCTTCTGACACACACATGCACACACACACGAAATCACTCCATCAACTCATGCCACATCCCTTGTGTCTTAGACAAGTGTGAAACTGGAACAAAAGTTCTAAGAAAAGACAAAGGAGGAGGAAGAGGAAGATGGCCAGGGTTCAGTCCACGTCACAATGGGCGGCTCTCAGAAGGAGGAAAAGTCTGGGCCGCAGAGCAGAGCACATGTTTCATTGTGTCTGTGTCTCAGAGGAGATGGGGCCAGTGCGGGGGACCATAGGGAGAGAGGTCAACCTGAGGCCGACAGGTTCCCCATCTCCACCCACTGGGGAGGGCAGGCAGCAGCGCCAGGGAGAAGGAACCTCTCATTAGCTGTCTGAGAGGCTCTTCCTCAGCAGACTGTTAGCAGCAGCTGCCAGAAAAAGGATCTGCTTAATGCAAGCTCTCAGAGCCCTACATAAACAGATCCTGCTTGCTCCTTCTCTCTGTGCCTTCTTCCTGAGCCCCTCCCTGTGTTTTCCCTTCAGCTTCCAAATCCTCTAGGTCATTGCCATCTTTGCCAACAGCAGACAAGAGAATCTCAGCCTGGGAAGGGAAGCTGAACTGACCAGCCTCTTCCTATCCCCGCTCACACTCCCTATTCACCAAAGGCCCCTTGTCATCACTGAGCTCAGGGGTCACCAATCTCATCACCCAGGAGCAGAGAGGACACTTACAGAGAGCACTATGGCAGCTTCTTATAGTCAATTGCTAACGCAATCAAACTGGCCAGCCTAAACAATGACCAAACTTAAATATTTTCCACCCACATTAATCAGCTCAATAATTCCTTAATGACTTCCTAAGAAAAGTGTTAAAAAAAAAAAAGTCCTTGTTTGTTTTGATTTGGTTGGTCTTTTTCACCCTTGGTTAAGGATTTCATTGTCTCTACATGGCAAGAGGTAGCCTGGATTTTTAGGAAGGAAGAAATAATCCTCTGCGGATGGGGCCTGGGCTGGTGACCGTCAGGCCAAGGGAGAGGGTGCGGTTAGAGAGCTGGCATCACGGGCCCCAGCTTAGCGCTGTTGCAGTTTCGTCATCCACCTATGAAGTAAAGATAACCATAACTGCCACTGGCCTAAATCACAGGGTGTTTTTGTGGTTTGGGGGGCGGTACCCTGGCTGTGCCCGGCCTGGTCTTCCTGTGAAGGTACAAATCTCAAGCAATATTAAGCCTGCTGTGGAAACAGCAAATCCTCCTCCTGCAAACCCCAGCCACACAGCAGAAGGGACACCATAGACTGATGTCTCAGAACCAATCTCGAAAACCATAATCTAGATGAATATGAAAACTCTGGGTAATATTCATACTCTTAAACAGAAGAGCAACATCATGTCCCTAAAATTAAAAAGCCACAGCGAGTATTGTGTTTCCAGACAGAGGAAGCATGATTTTCACCTTCCCATTGCATCTGGATAGTAATTCCCGATTGTCCCTGACTGCTCAGCACTTGGCCCCCTGGCAGAGCAGCAACTCCCCGAGGAGGTGTGCAGCAGGACTGGACCGGATCATGGTCTGGATCATGGTCCCACCTTTCTGCACACCCCCTTGTGGAGCTCACATGGCTGTAGTAGTGTCTGCCAGTACAGGAACCCACAGGATGGGGGAGCAGAAAACGCTGCATGTTTCCCTGTAGGCACAAGGGAAGGAGAGCAGTTCACAGCCCTACCTCTTGTACTGACCCCTGGTGATAGCTGTGTATGAGTGTTCACCTGGGCATCTGGGCACATGTATGTGAGTGCCCCAGGATGGGGTATACAGGTGCATACCCCTCAGGACCACAGGAAATTGAGGCTGAGCTCTTGTTTTTACCTATCTGTCCTCAGAACGGTCCCTCCCCGCACCTCCTACCACTCTATCTTAAGAGCTAGAATTTGAGGATTTGGACACAAGTATGCCCTTAGCCAGGCTGAGTATCCACAGGGTTATCTGTGGATCCTACAGATCATCTGACTGATCTACACTCTAAGTATGACCTTAGGAAGCACAGGAAACACAGTGTATCAAAATACGTGCGCTCAGAATATAAATTGCACATTAAAGACAAACCATCTAAAGCCCAAAAGCCCATAGAAGAGAAAATAGCTTGCATACTCATGCAATAGAATCTCTCCACAGTTCTGTATCACACGTTAAACAAACTTAATGTCAGTGAGAAATAAACTAGTCTCTGGATGAAAATGGATAGTTTTTTACTTTGCTGGGGCCCAAGATCCTTGTCAGACGCCATGTTTCTCAGAGACTACTCACCAGCAACTGTGCACCAAAGCATGCATGTACAACAGCCATCTGATGCGCACACGGAAACACACAAGGGGATATGTATTTGTATTTGTGTGTACACATACATACGTGTGCACAGGCACACACACACAAAGAGGCAGAGGTACACATACACGCACACATCCCTCCCTACCCTGCCAAAGCAAGGCAGCGTGGCTGTGAAGCCCTAAAACCCACCAAAAGAGGAAGAAGAAAAAAATAGAGACTAAGATGTACCCATGGGGAGAAAGGAGAAAAAAACTCCCTGAAATACAGTTTGACTCACAGTTTTAAAGGCGCGAGGTGGGCGAGTATAAAAAGACCTTCGTTAAGAGAGCACAAAGGAAGTCACTGGAACAGTTGGGCCTTGCTGGCTCCCACACAGAACAAACCCAGCCAGGATTCCAGACGATTAAAAAGGAGCTAATCTGATTAGAGAATTTTATATTTGGATTGATTTCCCAGTTCACCAATAAATAGGAACAAATAACTTAAATCTCACCCCACAGCTCTGCTGCCAAAATTGCCCAGAATCTGCCAACCATTGAAACCAGGTTTTGGTGAGATGAATTTATCAGCAGCATAATCATCAGATGATCAATAAATATCTGTGGCCAAGCCCTATCCTGGCAATGTGGGGATATCAAGATATCCCACCAGTTCCAGGCCTCTAGGAGCCTATTTCTAGGTGGAGAAATAACAATTAGATAGAACAAGTGGCAGCCAGTAACAAAAACATTTATTTACTTTACTATTTGGAAATTTAAAAAAAAAAGAACAAGAAATAAAATCTGATGCCAAAAAGTAAAAAAAAACCATAGCCAATAAATAGGTGTAAAATGGTATTAAATTGAGTGACTGTAACTGTAACTGCTGTATATATTCACAGAAGGGACAGGTAGTTAAAGGTGGAAGTGGGTTTTCCTTCACATGGCATATGAAGGACACAGCAGATTCGGATAAACAGAGGGAAAACAGCATAACTGGTCAACATCCATTCTCAGTTTGGCTCATTATTCAGATATGGCCCCGTGTGAGAAGGAGGAAAACGACCCAGCAGCATCCCGCAGACCTGACTGTCCCTTCCTATCTCTCCCCTACCCTTCTAATTCCCGAGCCAATGGTAGGCTTTTGTGGAAGGAAAAGAGAGGAAAAGCTAAAATGTCCTTCATTTCCCAACCAAATTGGATAGCGCAATAAAAGAAGGGATCCAACTACTGAAATGTGATAGTTCTGAATAGTTTGAATAGTTCCTTCCAAAACCCATCCCCATAGACTCACACATAGACCATGTCATTTGGAGTTAATCAGATGTCTTTGTAGATAATTAGAGCCAGGCCAGGATAGGGCTAAGGAAAAAAGCATTCCTACAATGTACATTTAACAATGTCACAGCTTTTGGAGGCTCTTTAATTGTTTTGATTTCTTTCCACTACCAAAATTGTCAAATTTCCTGAGAGGGCACGTCTACCCATTGGAAAACATCTGGATGAGAAAAGTATAAAAACTCGATCATCTCAGAGTTCCTTCACCATGATTTCAGGCATCTGGGTTTGGGTAACCATCCACAAGGCCTGGCCAATGTTTCTGCTGCTCACCCGAGCACTGGCACCCCTGCCAAGGAATAGCTCCTCTCTAGAAAGCTTCTTGGGTCTCAGCATTTGGAGTTTTAGCTCCCCTGCTTGGTATTAGGCCAAGTTTTGCTCTGCGGGGCATTTTTGTATGGATCCATGATTCCCATGAATGTTTTCTATCATCTGGTGTTTCTTGATTACCATGCTGTGGGAAGCACACACCTGCAACACTGAAAAGTGAAATAGGAGGGGCGGCGCCTGTGGCTCAGTGAGTAGGGCACCGGCCCATATACTGAGGGTGGCAGGTTCGAACCCAGCCCTGACCAAACTGCAACAAAAAAATAGCCAGGCATTGTGGCAGGTGCCTGTAGTCCCAGCTGCCTGGGAGGTAGAGGCAAGAGAATTGCCTAAGCCCAGGAATTGGAGGTTGCTGTGAGCTGTGACGCCACAGCACTCTACCAAGGGTAATAAAGCGAGACTGTCTCTCAAAAAAAAAGAAAGAAAGAAAGAAAAGTGAGATAAAAGATGTCTTAAAACTCCCAGAGAATAAAGCCCTAAGTCTACCTCTAGGAAAACCACCCAAGAGGGAATCTAAGTCACGTCCCTTCCCCCTTCTCCCATTCCAGAGTAGACGCGAAGGCCACAGAAGCTCTGCTGAGAGTGAAGGCACATTCTCTGTACGGCTGTTCCTTTGATCCTTAATAAAACTTGGGGACAATGATTGAAAAAGGTATGATTCGGGAGTTTAAGTGTGCTAGATTATGAAATTCTTCTGTATGCACAGTCTTTACTACCAGAAAGACTATACCAGTGTTTTCCTGCATAAACTCTTTCTGCGATATAAACTCAGCTTATTACTCACTCTCTTTCTACATAAATTCCCTTAGAATGAAAAGAAGTGGGAACATCAAGACTTTCAGATAAGCAGAACTAAGATGCTGAGATGATACACATATATGACATAAATACACTTCCAAATCTGAAAGTGCTTGAAATTGCCCATTGAGAGGTTAAAAGGGAACATTGGATGGGCAGGATGGCTCACACCTGTAATCCTAGCACTCTGGGAGGCTGAAGCAGGTAGATTGCCTGAGCTCACGAGTTTGAGACTAGCCTGAGGAAGAGTGAGACCCTGTCTCTACTAAAAAGGAAAAACTGAGGCAAGAGGTTTGCTTGAGCCCTAGAGTTTGAGGTTGCTGTGAGCGATGAGGCCACAGCACTCTACCAGGGGTGACAAAGTGAGATTCTGTGTCAAAGAAAAAGGAGGGGGCATCACTATGTAGACTTTTTATCTTCTTGTTCTTTTTTTTAAATAGTTACAAAAACACAAATGTGTTAGGCTATAGGGTTGAGCTGATTCTTCTCTATCCTCCTTCCAGAAAAAAAAAATACGTATTTGAGAAAACTCTTATCTCCATTTAATTTTTGTGAAAATTATTTGCCCAGATCCCTTCAAAATAAAAAGTACATTTCCAGAGGAAGTAAATTCAAAGACCAAAGTAGAGCATGACTATGCCATTTCCCCAAATTTACCCACAGAAAGTCAGACTACTTCTTCTGCCCCACAAATAGGGGGAATGTTAGTGGAAGAGGCACCTATGAAATCTGATTCAGGGGCCCAAGATACGCTATTCACCCTACCTCAAGATAACCTCATCCATTGCACTGTCCCAGCGTCTGGATCCCACTGTGAACATGTCTCACTGTGGGTTAAGTAGTGACACCTCAGGCTCTTCCTTTGTGTTATTTTCATTTGTTTGTCACACTTCTCTCACGGCCTCTGTCTGCCTCTCTCCATCTCCATTAATACTCTAGGAATTTCTCTGGTCCTGTATAGGGCAAAATAAAGGTCTCTAGGCTGGGAAAAAAGAAGAGAGTGGAACCAACCTGCAAGTGGCCACAGGGCATGTGATTGACCCCTCACTCAAGTCTTCCTCTGGAATTGACAGAGGTCTGTACAGAACCCAGAACCAAAAGGGATACATAGAACATTTGTGCACGTCTTTCAGGAGAATAAACAATGTCTGTCCATCCTCTTTCCTTCCCCCAGTTGATTATTTTGGCTTGAACTTTGGGAATGAGCAGGAAACTTAACTGACTATGGAGTCTACAGATCTACACACTTCCATCTACCACATCCCAACACTGCAAAGCTCCATAAACGCAGACAAACTTGGGTCCCTGTCAGCAACACAAGGGAACCTCTATGCTTGCCAGGGTCCTGAAATAATCTCTCCCATCTCCTGTACCCCTTTTAACTTTCCTAGTTGCTGCCCGGAGGTTGGAGAGGGATGGTCAGGGTAGAAGCAACTCCTGACTTGCAGGTTCACTACAATAAGGTTCTTAGTTGTCCTGCTACCCACAGTAACACAAAGTCATTCCTTTTCCTAAACTTGGACAGGCTCTTCTGGGTGGAAGTGGGAAGAGACAGCATAGCAGGAAGAAGGGGAAATCCTCCTCTGTGCATTAAAGCTCTGTGTTCTTAAAGGAAAACTCCGCCAAGAGCCCAGTTCTGACAAGCAACCCAGGATCCTGCTGGGTGGTCTCATCTCTGGGCCTGGGATGTGGAGGTCAACAGCCAGAGTTCCATTTCCAATGCCATCAGAACTTCAGCCAAGATACTTGACCTCTTTTCATTAACTCTTTGCCCCAAATGAAAGAGAAAAAGGGAAAAAGCAAGAAAGGTGAAAGATAATGATAGCACCACGGAGGGAAAGATCTGCTATTGAATGAAGACCATAAAAGATATTGCTACTCCCAGCACACCAGCCCTGTAGAGAGGGAGTAGGATTTAAGAATGAGGCCAGTTTGGAGATGGTTACGCTGTGGCTTTGCTGCACCAGGGGATCCAAATGAAGCATCTCCTCAGACCTCTATCTGTGGCTCACACCTGAGAACCCAACCTGGAGATTCCACTAGCCTTGGCCATTAGTTACACCTTTCAATAAACATTATTTTTGTTGTCAAAAGAGATTTTCTTTTGACAGAACTTACTCATCATGTGGCTTCTTTTTACAAAAAATAAATAAATAAAGACAAACACTCAAGAATTAAGTAAAAATTAATTAGAAACACATGGCTAAATTTCTCTTAGAATCACGTGGCTCAAGAACATACTAAGGGTAAAGCATTTCCTCCATCCAGGCTTGACGATTTGTTGAAAACAAGGTCCATGTGAGTGGGTGGCTTTTGAGGGTCTGGCATTTAGGACCACCCCACACCAAAGCCGCTAGGAAGAAGGCTGAGGGCTCACATGGGGCCAGATTCTTCCCATGTCTGCTCCCAGTAGCACAGACAGATCCAAGTTGTGCCAGAGGACTCATCTCCAAAGCATTCAAGTCACCACTTTGCAACACATAAGAGCAAGATCACAAAGAATAAAGGGAGGGATTATAAATATTTTTTGCATATGTTGATTTTAATATTATTTCAACATATGCATGTGTGGCACCATATAAAAAGGGTGCCAAAAAAATGCACACACATTTTAAGAAAGGGACAACTACATCAATATATACTAATAACAAAGAATGAATACAAGTCACATTGAGCACCTCTTGCAATTGCAGAAGTCAAACATGACTTGGGTATTATAGTTATATCAGGAGTGCCAAAAAATACATACACAATTTAAAGCATGTTTCTATGTATTATTTTTTGAAGGTGAACTGAATTATAGTAGGTAGCAATTTGTAGTATGACATTCCCTCAAAAGATAGAGTTAATCAAATGAACGGCAGCATCACCATGCAACAGGCATGAACAGAATCGCTTTTTCTCTTAAGTTGTGTATATATTTTTTGGCACCCTCTGTACATCTAATTCACTTCCACCAGAATGTTTGGTAATTTCTTTCCATTCCAACGATAATGGTAAACCCGACCTTTAGCCTTTGGCATAGAAGTACTAATTTGAATTTACTTCTAGATGGGCATACTAAATGAAGATAAATTTTTCTCAATTTTACAGTAAACAGGAAATGGATGAAGAGAAATGGAGAGTTGAAAACTACTGTCATCTACCTCTTTCACTCAGCATCAGATCTGAATGTCCCTTGCGGGTTCTGGGGCCATGCGCGTCATAATACCCATACTGGAGCTGCAGATGTTAACTTTCACACGCTGGTGTACACCTGGGTCACACCTAAAGACTGAACCCTGGTCACAACAGAAACCAGTTAGCAGATTAATTAATTAATTTAATCAGTTAATCTTTATATAAAGTCTCATTCTGGCTTTTATTATAATCATTTGTTTCTTTGAACTAGTATCTTGTATCTTCATTTGCAGGCTCTTAGCAAAACACGTGTTCAAATTTCCTCAAGTGAGTTCGCATTTTATTCCTCTTGCATTGCACAAGTGTAACTTAAATGGTTCCATATTTTCACCTATTGACAATCATACAGGTAGGCTTCGCTTTAAGAAACTCAAAACAGGAAAACTGACAAATTAAAAGCACATAAACTAAAGACAACTCTTCTATTGTGGAAAGATACTAGTTTCTCCAAAGATTCACCAATAACAAGAACTCTTGGGGACTGTAATTGAAGTGTTGGCCTCTACCCAATAGTGAGTGCCCATAATGCTTTCTTGATAATGATGATGATAATTATTCCAACACTAATCTAAAGACTTTGCTCTGATGGGATTGCACTTCAGGACATCAAAGTTTCCTTCTATATCTGAGATCCTCTGGTTTGATACTAAAAATCAGAACCAGCCCAAAACATAAGCAAGATGGCAGGAGCGAGGAGAGAATTTAAGGAAATAAAAGAATTTCAGATCTAAGTGGAGAAATCTCAGGCATGCAAGAAAGAGTCCACCAAAACCAAACAATAAATACAGCTTCCCGATCTGTTCCATTTGGCTTGGGATTCTTTTAACAAGGTGTGCATAACTTTTCCCCACACCATAAAATAGACCTTAGAGCTGGCCTTCTCTCTCCCCCACCAAAAAAAATGTGCAGGTTACCTACGCATCCCTTAGTCCCCTCCTGCCTGTCGTGCTCACCAAGACTGGGCAGGAGGGCAGCAGAAGAGAACCAGAAGTTTCATGAGGCAGCACCACCAAGGCAGCCTGGAGAATCTAGCCCTGCACTGGATGTCATGGAGTTAAAATGCTGACAACTGCCAGAGAAGAGGAGAAATCAACGCAGGCTGAGGTGGTCTGAAGGGAACTCCAGGGCAGAGAGATGGAGTGACTGAAGCCTTAACTCTTCCTGCACTTCGCTGTACCTAGGCTGAACCTAGGTCTAGGTTCAGATGGTGAAGATAAGAAACACTATAAAAATCATTTCAGGCTCGGCACCTGTGGCTCAAGCGGCTAAGGTGCCAGCCACGTACACCTGAGCTGGTGGGTTCGAATCCAGCCCAGGTCCGCTAAACAACATTGATGGTTGCAACCAAAAAAGAGCTGGGCGTTGTGGCGGGCGCCTGTGGTCCCAGCTACTTGGGAGGTGGAGGCAGGAGACTTGTTTGAGCCCAGGAGTTGGAGGTTGCTGTGAGCTGTGATACCATAGCACTCTATCCAAGGCGACAGCTTGAGGCTCTGTCTCAAAATAAAAAATAAAAAATAAAATAAAAATCATTTCATCCCCTACCCTTTAGCATAAGCTGGGACCCAGTCACCCAACAGACAGGTCTCTGCTGCTTTTTGCTAAAAGAGTTTCTTAACTAAAGAGGAAATGCCTCTTCTATTCACAGGCCCAAAGGAAAGCATACCCAGTATCTACCTTGGCCAAAGAAGGTGTACCTTGAGGGGCCACAGCTCTCTCCTAGCACCACTCTGGGTGTTACACCCTGAGGCCTCCAACAGCACAGGGGATTTTTCATCCTGGCCTTGCCACTTCCTCATCTGTAAAGTGGACTAATAGGTGTCCATTAGGTTGCTGAGCAGACTAAATAAGCTAAGACACTTAGCACTGTCCCTGGCACAGAATGAGCACTCAATAAATGGCAGCTATTATACTGATGGGAGGAATGAAGCTATCCATGCAACCTTAGGTGTGCTGGCCCAGGGAGAATCACTTAAAAAATATATCTGTCAGGCTGCCACCTCCCCAAGCTAGCCCTTGCAGATAAAGCCAGGCATAAGAGGTCATGTTGAGCCTCTGAAAATATTATCCTTCAAAAGCTTTAAAGAATAAAAAAGAGCTTGGTGTGCCAAAAAGAACTATTCTCCAAGCCTCTGAGAATGTGAAATTTGAGGCCACCCAGCTCATCCCATCATGTTCCCACATGACAAAGGTCAGCTTCTCTTCAAAAGAGCAGGCTGGCTCGGTGCCTATGGCTCAAGTGGCTAAGGCACCAGCCACATACACCTAAGCTGGCAGGTTTAAATACAGCCCGGGCCCACCAAACAACAATGACGGCTGCAACCAAAAAATAGCCAGGTGTTGTGGCGGGCACCTGTAGTCCCAGCTACTTGGGAGATGGAGGCAGGAGAATCGCTTGAGCCCAGGAGTTGGAGGTTGCTATGAGCTGTGATGCTACAGCACTCTACCCAGGGCGACAGCTTGAGGCTCTGTCTCAAAAAGAAAGAAAGAAAGAAAGAAAAACAAAAGAGAAGGCTGAACATAGACAAAGGCAGGAATTCTGGCATGAATCTGAATATTACTGAGTTGGTCACTGCCTTCTCAACATAGTGGGACCCACTAGGCAACATCACCAGATATATACTCTCTTCTGATAGAAATAAATGCTTACTGATGCTGGTGACCAATGATAGCACAGGTCTCAAATCCTTCAGAAGCAAAGAAAGCTCAACAAAAATGTTGTCTTTGTCCGCCTCCATTGATGAGAGTGAAAATTTTAGTGTATTTTTAAAATATTTTTAATATGATAAAATGCCATGGAAAGTGGCTGAGTGGAGCACACCAACCACAGGAACCCAGGTGAGAAGGTGGGATGAAAACCAGGTGGGGCAGGACCTCTCACCCATGTCTTAATCGGCATTATCTGCTCGACAGGAAGCAGGAACTTGCTGGGTGGTCCTCAAGAGAAGGCAGCTTTTAAAAACAAGGAGACCTGGACTCTGCTCTTATGATTCTTGGAAGGGACTGAGGGGATGAAGACAGCACTGGCTCAAGCAGAAGGGATGAAAAGGGGTGTGGCTCTGGGAACAGAACATGGCAGTATGGGGCCCAGCAGAAAAACCTTTGAAACCAGACAGGAAAGTGCTGATCTCAGACAAGAGCCCCAGGGACTTGAAGGAGGCCCAGGACAATCCTAGAACAGAAGACTGCAGCCAGAAAAGACCAGCACAAGAGGAGAAACAGAGGGAGACCCATTGCCAGACATTAGACTGGGAGCCAAGTCTGGGTCCAAGACTCTCAAAGGTAAGGACAGCTGCAGCCTTCCTTAGACTGGGAGCTGAGAGTGCATCTAAATCTCCACAACTCCCAGTCTTTCTGATGAAATGGAGATAATGCTACACATACTTCTGGAAGTTGTCAGGATGACCATAAATATTGTACAGATAAAGAAGTGCTTGGGACAGATAAGTAACCAACAAATGGCAGCTATTGACAGTATGAATAGCTGCAGAGCAAACCTGCCAGCGTGCACTCCTTTCTCTACTTTGTTTGTTTGTTTGTTTAAGTAAAATCACCCTTTTTTAGACTTCAAACAATTTAAGAACTTGTCAGGGTCAATAGCAGGTGCTTCAACGCCTCAATCAACAGAGATCAGGGAATAGTGTGCTAAGGGTTTTAGTGAAAGAGACAAGGCCAGTTCTGTACTCAGGAATCACATGTGTGTTTCCTTTTATGCTGCTGGACGCCAAGACACTGGGCACCAAATCCGATACCCAGACAGGGTAGTTATATGATGGAGAGAGGGAACCCAGGGAAGGGGAGCATCCGCGTGCTTTCACTGGGTATAATCGTACCACGGCCAATGATGTTTCCTCTCTAAATTTCCACTACAAAGTCTCCTTCCAGAATTTGTCCTCAGTTCACTCTTCTAGTGATCAATGCTAAGTTCATTTTACATCAAGTCAGAGCCCCCAGAAGCCACATAACTGGACCTTGCCAGTTTAGCCAAATTACCTTCTTTGTGTTCCGCCTTGGTGTTCAACCCCTCACATTTATAAAGGCTTTTTGTTGTCAATGGACCCATGTTTACTATGCCAAGGTGTCTGTCCTTTATGTAAATTCCCACATGAGAAAATGATTCTAGAAAAAATGTGCCAGGAAGAATTCTGCCTCCCCTAAGGAGCTGGCAGACTTTCCCCTTTCTGATCAAGAAAGCTGTACAATTAACCTGGTTTCCATTATGTCCTGGCTGCCAGAAAGCACAAAACCAAATCCAGCACTCAGTCAGAGCAACTGCATGAGCCACTTTCTTTCTTTTTTGCAGCCTCGATTTGCTATTTGTGTGTTAACTCTGGTAGACAAGGTGGTTTGCAGTAAGATGCCTCCATCCTTAGTAGACTAAGTGGAAGCAAACATGCCACTCCTAATACATGTCTTCACCTCTTCTCAGCCTGCCTCCCTAGGAAACTTTCCCTGACTCCCCCAGTCCCTCCTCTCATCCCAAGAGCTGCTGCAGCCCCTTCATACAGCACTTTTTTTTTTTTTTTTTGAAACAGAGTCTCACTATGTCGCCCTGGGTAGAGTACCATGGCATCGCAGCTCACAGCAACCTCAAACTCTTGGGCTTAAGCGATTCTCTTGCCTCAGCCTCCGAAGGAGCTGGACTACAGGTGCCTGCCACAACACCCAGCTATTTTTTGGTTGTAGTTGTCATTGTTTTGTGGCAGGCCCAATCTGGATTCGAACCTGCCAGCTCCAGTGTATGTGGCTGGCACCCTAGCCACTGAGCTACAGGCACTGAGCCAGATGCAGCACGTCCAGAGGCAGCCTCCTTTCAGTGCTGGGCACTCCACCTTCTAACTGGCACTTAAGCCAAGGCTCAAAGGCTGCCTCCACGCCTTTTAGTACCTCACGTAAAATCTGGCCGCATGCTAGGGACTCAAAGGACATCACAGGCTTGGTATATGACCTGGCGCAGAAATAATTAGGAAACAACCTAGGATTCCCTAAGAAATTCCGCGCCTCCTCCCCACATCTCTAAATGCCGGACTCCTTAGCATTTACTCAAACTTTAAACCGCACATAATGCCACGGCAAGGATGCTCCTTGTAAATGCTTTTAGAAGATTACTCACCAGCACTGACTAGCTATTTCTGTCTTACTCCTGAGATCATAACCGAGGCACTGCTATACTTAAATCAAAAGAGTGTAATAACTGACATTTCAGATTACAGCTCAGCGGAGTTCTGCCTTTACAGAGATGGCGCTAATTACTGAATTTAAGGAACAACAAGCATCTCCCAGCCACTGCCACCCTTGCTTCCTGCAGGAGCTCAGGTGTGAGGGGAGAGGCCCAGTCTCCTGAGGGCTGAGCAGCACAGGAAGCCTGGCGGCAACATCCCAGATTCCCAGCCCTGCACTGACACGGAGAAATCAGAGCCATCTGTTGGGCCCCGCGCCTTGCACGTGCGTCAGCTCCACTCCAGCCTCCACACCCCCTCAGCCTAATGCACTCCTCGTGCAAGAACCCGCCATCCTCCACCTTTCAATGCAGAGCAGCTCATGACATATTAGAATGATGACCCCCCATGCCACTGTGTCATTTATGAGCACTGCCTTGTTCTGGCATGTTCTTTTCCTGCTTGTGTCTGAAGCAGGCATTCTCAACATAGAGCAGAGGCAAGCACCAGCGCTCCCATGGGGAGAGGACAGAGTTTGGAAAGTCGTATTCAAAAGTGCCTTCAAATGACTGATTTCACTTTGCAATTTCAAACACTACGTGGGAGGCCAGACATGGAAGCTCCCTCTTCCCCTCCTTATCTTGTGAGCAACAATCCTCTCCATGGTCACTTCAGCAGATCTCTCCCTTGTTCAAGAAATCACACCTAACTCCCCACAAAATCACACCACCTTCAGTCTGGAAAAGGCCATCAGGTACGCAACCTCCGTAACTTACACATGAGAGACTGAGGCCTGACAATGCTAGGTGACTCACTCCAAGACACAGCTTATTAAGTCTTTCAGTCAACAAACACTTCTTGGGCATCCACTACATTCCAGGAAGTGTTCTAGGCTCAAGGGATACAGCTGTAGATAAAACAAAGTCCCTATCCTTACGGGGTTCACAGAGCTTACATTCTAGTAGGGGGGACAAAAAGTAAGCAAACAAACAGATCATATGTATGTTAGGTGGGGAGAGGAGGGGACTGTAATTTTCAATATCATGGTCAGCAAAGAGGTCCCATTTGAGCAGAGACCTGAAATATGTAAGGGAGTGAGGCAGGTGGATATCTCAAGGAAAAATGTTCCAGGCAGGGCTGTCCCAACAAGTGCAAAGGGCCTGGGGTAGAGGCAAGTTAGAAGCAGTTCCTCAAACTTTTGGTCAGGGGATTTCATCATGGTACCCATTGCTTGTTCCCTAATGATGTTGTTCAAGGTCCTGCCAACAGCACATAACAACAATAGTAGTAATAACGTTTACTTAGCACTTATTATATGCAGACATGGTTCTAAACACTTTTCATTCATTAACTCATTTATGTTCACTGTAATTCTGTGAGGTATGGACTGTTATTATTCCCATTTTACTCATGAAAAAACTGAGGCACAGAGAAGTGAGGTCATCTGCCCGAAGGCCGCCCAGTTGCTGAGTGGTACAGCAGGACATGCAGCCAGGCAGCCTGGCCCCAGCTCCAGTTTCCTGGACCAGCAGCCCCTCTGGCCTTGGTTCTTGATGTTAGCCTTGTCAACCTGCACCCTCGGCCATCTCTGCACTGGCCTGCACTCGCTCTGTGACACAGCTGTTGTTCTGTCTCTTAGCCATGCTTGTTTGGCACCTCACTGCTCTCAACATTCTCTCTACTCAGCCAAGGCATCCAAGGTAGATGTGGGTCCTCAGAGCTTTCCCTGACTAGTCGTCAAAGACAGTTCCCTTTGTTTCGCCAGCATAGTCTCCGCCAAGACTTGCCTCGCGTTCAGCTTTAATAGTGATCCTTCTAGCTGTCCCAGGCTCCTAGAGGCTGTCTTCCTCCTCTCATTTCCACTGAAATGAATTCATTCCAGCTCAGGGATGGAAACGTAGTAAGTTCCCAGTAAGGGTTTATTTAACTAAACTGCACTGAATCTCTCAATCACCACTTTTATTTATGTTTAACAGCTTTATTGAGGTATAGTAACACACAGCGATTTGAATATACTTAAAGAATAAACTGAAGCTTTGACACCCATGTACACCTGTGAAACCATCACCATAATCCAGATTGCGAACATGCCTTCAGCCCCCAAATTTCCTCACACGCTGATTATAATCTCTCACTCCTGCCCCTCCCACACAGCCTCCATCCCAAGGCAACCACTGCTTCACTTTCTGTCTCCACAGACTAGGTTGCATTTTCTAGAATGAGATATGAATGGAATGATAATCGTATGCATTCTTTTTTGTCTGGCTTTTTTCACTCAGCATAATTATTTTGAGATTCATCCATCCATTCCTTTTATTGCTAAATAGCACCTCATTGTATAGATACACCATCATCTGTTTATCCATTCTTCTTTGATGGACAATTGGAAAGTTTCCAGTTTGGGGCTATTACAAATGAAGCTGCTATGAACATTCATGTACCAGACAGATGCTCTCATCTACCTTGGGTAAATACCTGAGGTGGAATGATTGGATCACATGGAGGTTCATTCACGTTGGGTTTTTTGGGTTTTTTTTTTTTCAGATTAATATGACAGTATAAATGATTAGGTTACAATGTTTGCATTTGTTAGATAAAGCCCATGTTGCAGTTGTCTCCCACACCCAGGAGGCATGCTATATACCCTTGCATTGTGCCCAGTAGGAGGGAGCTTGCTAATCCCCCTCCTTCTATCCTCTCCCCTCAGCTTGAATTGAATTGAATTGTCTCTTGTGTGAGTGTGTATTTGTTCATCTACTGACTTCGTATTAGTATTAAGCACATTGGATACTTGCCTCTCCATTCTTGTGATACTTTACTAAGAAAAATGTATTTCAACTTCATCCAGATTAATATAAAAGATGTAAAGTGTCCATCATTTTTATGGCTGAATAGTATTCCATGGTTCGATGCCATATTTATTAATCCATTCATGGGTTGATGAGTACTTAGGTTGTTTCCACATCTTGGCAGTTGTAAACTGCAATAAACAATCTAGTGCAAATATCCTTATAATAATTTTTTTCTATGTTTCACTTTTTTAAAAAGCACCAAACTGTTTTCCAGGGAGATTGTACAATCACTACTTTTCTAAGTCTGAAACTTTGCTCTCCAATCTGCCCCATGGTTTCTGTGCCAGCTGAAGCCCCTAGAAGCTGGGAGAAGGATACCCTTAATCCTCTTCTTCCTCTCTGTTTTCTCATCTGGTGTTTGGAGACAAGCTCTCTCAAAGTCCAGGATCCTAGAAAACAGGGTGGATCCCCATCTGATAAGCAAATGTTTATTTCTGTCTTAACTTGACTCATCTCCATCAGTCTCACCAAGAACTGGAGTCAGCATCATGTTTGAAGAATTCTGTTGCCACCCTTCCCTGCGGTTGGTCTGTATAGTCTTTGGCAATTCATTGTGTGTCTAGTAAACGCCCAGAAGCCTGTGGTTCCAAACTAATTAGCTGCACCTCCTTAGTATGCCCAGCAGTGGGGAACTAAAGTCCCCTCTGATCCTCTCAACATGGGATCTGCTGCTCTCCATGCTCCTCCCTGCCCCTCCCCAATTCTCTGAATACCACCCAGTTCCAGCTGCCCCTAAAGAAGTTTCTCCTGATGACCACAGCACCAGGGAGCTCTCCCCGCTCAGAACTCAGACAGCCTCTCTCTGAGCCAGTTCTTTAATCCTCACTAAACAAAGCAGCTTTGCATTTCATTGGGCAGCTAGTTTTGAGTCCCTGATAGTTTTTATAAACCGAAGTGCCAGGGCTAAGGAGGCTGGAAAGCAAAACCAAGTATAAATGCTGCCCTCAGGCAACATGAAGCTCAGGTCAGGAATAAGATGTGGCTGCCACTGAAATATTTGTGAATGAGCTGGTAACAGCCATAAGAAATTTGAACGAAATATAGAGGGAGGGGGCAGGCCCTGCCAAGCAGGAAGAGGTGAGGAGTAGGAAGTCACGAAGGGTTTCTCGGCAAAACTGCAGCCATTAGGAGCCACTGCAGAAGGAAGCACCACAGCCTGGGAAGGTTAGATGTGCTGTGATGCTCAGGACCAGCTCTGATTTACTCCTGTACGAGGTACTTACCCTAATTCTCCACAAAAACACGTCCCTTCCCTCTCTTTCCCAAGCCGCAGTAATGTATTTCTTGCACATTTACAGAGTGCCACTATATACCAAATAGCAAATGGCCAGCAGCACTGCTGGTGAAGATCTTCAGGTCCAGAGGAGGATAAGGACATAGCAATATAATGGGGTCACTGCCCTGACTGGGAATGCCCTGCGGCCACAAAAGAGGCGCAAAGAGGACCGTTAGCACCATCCCTGGGGGGGAGGGCAGAGACAGTTTGTGCTGACAGAAGGCTGTTAGTCCAGCACACTCCCTTCACCTGAAGCCTCCCCCTTACCAGGCCACATTACTCATAACATCTACATGTCTAGAGTTGCTGCTTCCCCACTTTGAGCCAGCAGTAGAAAGCCCCCTGAAGCCTGTGACCATCAGGTCCCTGCCCAGAAAAGTCCGCCCCTCCTGGCAGCCTCGCACCTCAGCCACCTTGACATTGGCAGCCTCTCCCGGCATGGCATTGTGGGCCATATGGTGCTACAGCTGATGCTGGGTGACGCAGGACAGCTTTGCTTTCCAATACGCGTCAGCCCTGGTCACGGGTACACCACGGCATTTAAATTGCAGTGAGGGACCTTTGGTTTGGATGGGGAAGCTAAATTAGAAGCCTGTAACACGTTCAAAACACCTACGGGAGGGAGGGCACCGAGGCAGGGCCAGGAGGGGCGCGGGCTCAGCGCACCGACATTTAGTTATCACACTTCTGGCAAGAAACCAGGCCACCCAAATGGACTAGGTGTGTGTGGGAGCTCTTGGAGCCTGGAGCTTGAAGGAATATTTTCCCTCCAAAGAAGCTCAATGAAAGCTGGATTATTAGCAAGGGAGAAAGAGAAACCCATGGAGAACAAATAAATCACAGGCCCCAAACACTGTAGACTACAGCTGTAGCCAAGAGTCCTCAGAGCCAAGAACTCCTCTCCCTACCCAGGGCAACTCTGCTGCTCTATAAACATATTCTAACAGATACACACACAGGAAAGCAACTCACTGATCTAGAAGTCACACGCCTGATCTCCCTGCCTCTCCAGATCAAAGAAAATAGAATAAAGCCAAAGCCTCTGAGCAGGCAACTGGCACCGCACACGGCGCACATATCAGAACCCCGAACCTGCTTTCCCTACCTCACACAGCTCACCAGCTCTGGGAACCAGCAGTCACTAGCCCCAACTCACTGCAGATGACCCCAACCCCAGAAGAGCAAATTCAAAGGGGAAGTTGCCTAAGAATCCAAGGCAATTGAATGTAGGCCTGTCCCTCTCCATGTTCAACTGGAAAGATTTTTTTTTTTTAACAACTAGGGAAATTTGAATATGTTTTGAGTATTAAATGATACGTAGGAACTACTGTTAGGCATATTAGTTGTGATCATGGTTTTGTGGTTATGCAAGAAAATGCCTTTTTTTTTAAAGACACACAGTCAGAAATAATTTGGGAGGGGAATTTCAGGATTGGCTTTAGAATACTTCTGCAAGAAAAAGATAAAGAAAATACATTAAAAATTGAGATGGAAACATGGGGGTTCATCATGCTACTTTTCATATTTTTGTAGGTGTGAACATTTGAATACGAAAGTTTATTGTTGTTGTTTTTAAAAGGTCCAGGGAAGAATGTATATCAGCCAAGGTGAGGATAGCAGCCTGACTACAGGGGCTCTGAGAATACAAACCAACATCTCAAACAGCCTGGGTCAGCCTCAATGAGGTCTTGTTCTCAGGACACTATGAATCACAGCCAACCATAATAATGAATAGTCATAATTATGACTATGGATCAAAAAGATATTTAATTATTTTTTCAATATATTGGAATACAGGTGAATAATTTCTACTTAAAAACATGGACAGAAATGTTTTAGTTTAGTTTTGGGTTAGCACTTAAGGGAATGTAAAGTTCTCTGGACAAATTGCCTGGGATAGTGCTTGGCATAGTCCCTGGAGCAGCAGGTTCAGCATCAACTGAGAACTTGTTAAAAAAGCAAAGTGTCAGGCCCAAGTGCTACTCAGAAACTGGGTGTAGAGGGGAGCAGTCTGTTTTAGCCAGCCTTGAGGCGGGTCTGGTGCTCATTGTCCTGAAGTTCTGGGTGACCCAGACATTCCCCTGAGCCTGTCTTACACACAGCAAAGGTGCAGACATACATACACCATGCTCAGATTGACTCTAGTCTATACCCTCTGTCTGCCCTGAGCAAGGAAGCTGGTGGGAGAAGAAACAAAACCACAGCCCCTGTTAGATGTGTGTGCCACTAGGAAGCCCCCATAAGCCCTGAGGAGCCTCCTCCTAAGTCTGTGTTCTAGGAAGTCCCATAAACAGCCGGTGCCCCATCTGCAGTTCAAAGGATGCAAACTCTATTAAAATGGATCGTAAAAGGCTTACATAATCCATTAAGTCCCAACTACTCAAAGGCCCACTGACTGTTCTCGCTGGAGCGGGCTGGCAGCTTCTCCAAGCACACTGAGGTGGGGGGAGGTACCCGGGTCAGGGTGACCTGACTGCCTGCCTGCGTGGCACAAAGGATAATGTGCCTGCAGGTGCAGGACACCAGGAGAGGAGGGAAGGACGTGGCAGAAAAGCAAGCCTGTGCTTCAGATGCTTAATTCATGAAATCACAGAACGTTCTAGCTTGGTAACAGAGATTATTGAGACCAGCTCCCAGATTTATAGGTGAGAAAACAGTCTCAGAGATACGAAGTGATTGTTCTAATGTCACACAGCCAGTGAGCATACAGAGGAAAGAAAATCCTGTCACCCTGATCCCAGTGCTGAGTTTGTTCCATTAAACCTGGTGGGAAGGGAGGAAGGGAGGGAGGGAGGTCTCTAGGTGGCTGTGAGAGGGACAGAGGAAGGCACCACAGCACAGAGACTGCTTGGGTTTGAAACTTTGCTCCTTTACTTACAAGCCTTGTGGATAAATAACTTCTTTGTGCTTCAGTTTCCTATTCTGTAAAATGGGGACAACAAAATCTGCCTCACAGTAGGAATAAAATTAAGTATGAGTGAAACCAAGTGAATGTTTAGCAGGTAACAAGTATTCAACAAATATTAGTTATTACACGACATATTCACTTGTTTTCAGGTTAATAGTGGTTAGCTTCAGAGAATAGAGTTAAAATGGCACTGGGGTGGGGTTACAGGAAATTTTCAGGGTTTTTCTGTATCCTCAAAAATGTGTTTTCACAAATGTGCTCTGGGAATTTTCTAAGTCACTTACATTCCTTGGGTGTGTATCAATTATATTCTGTCTGCACAACCTAAGTGCTAAAAGCTGGGGAAGCTCTGAGAAAAGGAGAAGCCACAGGCCCTCCTTTAAAGGCCTGGCTTCTTTGATCTCATTAGAGAAATGAGAGTTACTCACAAAAACTGTTTAGGAAAGAATCAATGCTAGAGGCCAAATGAAGATTTTCTACACACATCTGCACACACATATGTAATATGTAATTTATTTGTACAAACACATACACACGTACATGCTTGGCACTCCAGGTCAGTGCTGGATAACATTTTAATTCAATTCAATAATAGCATGGAAACTTTCTCTATGGAGGGCCCTAAGCTAGAGGATAAGATGAGATACAGAGATTAACAAGACATGGTCCTCTTCTCAAGAAATTTTCAGTCTAGTTGGGAAAGCAGATGTGTACAAAGAGTCCTAATAATAATGTGACATGAAACGATGGTGACAAATGGAACAATTACCAGATGTTATCCACACATACATGCTTTATCATCTCACTCTGTATCATTATGCACAATGAATATACTGTAATATTGTATATTTCATAATTATATATTACAATATTCACCTCAGTCATAGATTCTATCGGTTAATCCTCAAACCAACCCTATACTACTCTGATAGATGAAAACATTGAGCAAAACAAATGAGCGTGGCTTTGCCTGTGATGATACATAGAGGGTCATTCCTAACAAGATGGAAGAGGATGAGCAAAGGCACAGGGGCTGGAAGGGCCAGAGGTCTGGGGAACTCCAGGAAATTGGAGGAGTAGCAGGGAATGGGTTCGTGGGGAATAAGATAGGGAGAGAAAGCAGGAAGGAAAGCCAGGGAGATGCGGAGGGACTTAAATGCAAAGCTAAGGAATCGGAGCTCTCCACTCTCAGTAGTGGGAAGGCTGAGAAGGGCCCTGTGGTGAGGTGCGCATGATTAATGTTGCTCTGTGACAATACTCTGGCTGTCTTCGCGGGTGGACAGAAGAGAGGAAGACCCCCGAGGGGCCTCCACTATCGTTGCTGTGAATGGTGTGAGGCCTGGTCTCAAGCCTGACACCACACACTTACCGCGCATGTGCTGCTCCTCCATCCTTAGCCACACCCACAGGCAGCGGCAGTGCGCAGTCTCCACCAATTACCTCATCAAATCCTCAGAAGGACCCCACGACGTAACGCTCTTCCCGTCTTATGGAGGAAGAAAACTAAGGCATAGAAGCATTGAATAACTTACCCAAGGCCAAAAACAAGGAACTTAACACCGTTTCACGTTGCAACCTACAAGGCTCAGAGGAGCCACAGAACTTATCCAGGCACTTTCCTAGCCCAGTTGTTCTTACCACAAACCTGTACCACCTTGGGACTCAGCTCCACACTAGGGCCATGGGACTACAGAGTTTAGTGCAGAAGGAACTATGAATGGTAAAAGAAACAAGACACACACAAGGCCACATATTGTGTGATTCCCTCTATTTGAGATACCCAGAGTCAGCAAATCCCTGAAGACAGAAAGCAGAATAATGTTCACTGGACGATTTGGGGAGGCGGGGAGAGGGGGGAATGAATGGGAGATACAACTTAATAAGTACAGGGTTTGCTTATGTGGTGATGAAAATATTCTAGAACTAGACAATAGTGACGTTTGCACAACACTGAATGTACCAAATATCACTAAAGGTATATTTTATATGTATTTTACCACAACTTTTTTAAAACCCTAAGAGGATAGAACAACCCTTCGGGTGTACAGACAAAGGAGTTGGTGGAGATGATACATTATTCATCACTGGCACTTAAAAGCCTAGGAAAATCAACCATGCTGCAAGAACTCAGGCTACAGACAAATAAGGTTTCCTTCAGTAAGGAATATATGTTCTACTCAGAAAAAGGCCTCAGCCTTTCATACAGTTTTCAACCCCTACAGATATCTCTGGAAAAATGCCAAGTGTAAGAGGCACTTATCTTGACTTCTTTTTATCAACCTTCTTTTTATCAAGCCCTGTCATAATGACTTCCCTTAGTTTGTCAGGCATTGATCTGAGCGGCTGGGCTATGTCCTATCTTCCTGGAGCACCTGTAATGAAGAGGTGGTTTAACACAGCACAGGAGAGCGAAGACTTCAGAAATAAAGCAGAGTCACGTTCAAGTCTGAGTTCCATCATCTACCAACTGTGAGACTCTGGAGAATTCATTTTGCCTCACTAATAATCGTACCTAATACTTGCTGATATTCTTACAAACATTAAATGAGATAATGCTCATAATATATTTATTACAGGTTCATTATGTACACTATAACTTTAAAATACATGCACATTGTATGAACACCATTTCATATCTAGTGCCGTGGAATCCCTCTTTGAGACTGGTGAGGCCCTGTTGTAACGACTTCCCTTGGTTTGTGCGGGGCATTCATCTGAGTGGCAGAGCTGTGTCCTATAGCAGAAGTGCATCCCGTGGGCTTGAAGCCATATGCCAATGATGCCCAACCCACTGCCAAATAAACTGAGCGCTAGGGACTAGAACAACACATCACCCAACAATCAAATCTCTTAGCTACAGACTTCGCTGGACTATTTGTCTATATCCTGTATCCTTCCTAAACATGTTTTACTCGGCCTAATGGTAAATAGGTTGGCTTTTCTGAGCTCATAACCACAGCGGATCTGGGAAGATGGCTCAGGAACACATTAAAATTCTGTTCAGTCTCTTATGGCCTAGACTACACCATTTACTCGGTTTTTAAAGACATACCATCTTTCATTCCCTTCTGTTGTGTTTGCCACCCAGTCTGGCACCCACAGAGTATATTCCTTCAGGGTGGAGACCGTGTCTCCCCTTCCCCCTGAATCTAGCACAGAGCTTCACCTGCCCAGTATGAGCTTCCTGTTGAATGGAATTGATTAATGTAGGTAAACAGCTCTGAGAATAACCAAGTTAGAAATAGGAGGGATGGGCTCGGCGCCTATAGCTCAACCGGCTAAGGCGCCAGCCATGTACACCTAGGGTGGCGGGTTCGAATCCCCAGCCCGGACCCGCCAAACAACAATGACGGCTGCAACCAAAAAATGGCCGGGCGTTGTGGCGGGCG
>NW_003852419.1:4107366-4129377 GCF_000181295.1 Otolemur garnettii | reverse complement strand
GGCACTCTACCCAGGGGGACAGCTTGAGGCTCCTGTCTCAAAAAAAAAAAAGTACCTACTTGTTGCAAATCATGTATCTGATAAGAGATTAATTTCCAGAAAATATATATGGAACTCCTACAACTCAATAACAACAAAACGTAATTTAAGAGTGAGCAAAGGACTTGAACAGAATTTCTCCAAAGAAGAAATACAAATGGCCAGTAAGCACATGAAAAGATGTTCAGTATCACTAATCATTAGAGGAATACAAACCATGACTACAAAATGAAAAAGAAGTGTTGGCAAGATTCAGGCAGGGCCTGTAGCTCGGTGGTTACGGCACCAGCCACATACACCGAGGCTGGCGGGTTCAAATCTGGCCTGAGCCAACTAAAGCAACAATGACAACTGCAACAAAAAAATAGTCAGGCATTGTGGCAGGTGCCTGTAGTCCCAGCTATTTGGGAGGCTGAGGCAAGAGAATCTCTTTAGCCCAAGATTCGGAGGTTGCTGTGAGCTGTGACACCAGAGCACTCTACCAAGGGCGACATAGTGAGACTCTGTCTCAAAAAAAAAAAAAAAAGAATCAGTGAAATTTGAACGCTTGTGCAATAGCAGTGAGAATATAAAATAGTCCTGCCACTATGAAAAATAGTATGGCAGTTCCTCAAAAAATTAAAAATAGAGTGACCATATGATCCAGTGATTCCACTCTGAATATACACCCAAAAAGACTGAAAGCAGGATCTCTAAGAGATAGCTATACACCCATATTCGTAGCACCATCATTCACAATAGCCAAAAAGGTAGAGGCAACGCAAGCATCCATCAAGAGAAACACAAAGTGTGGTCTCGACATACAATGGAATATTATTCAACCTGAAAAATAAAGAAAATTCTGGTGCACACCACAACATGTATGAACCCAGAAGGCCTATGCTAAGTGAAATAAGCCAGTCACAAAAAGACAAATATGATTCTAGTTATGTGAGATATCTTGAGGAGTAAACTTCAAAGAGAAAGAAAGTCGTAGAGTGGTTTCCAGGGGCTGAGTGGAGGGGCAATGGAGGTTAGTACTTAATGGGTACAGAGTGTAAGATTTGTAAGAAAAGGCATTCTGGAGATTGGATGCACAAACATACTTAATACCACTGAACTATACACCTAATAATCGTTATAACAGTAAATGTACGTCATATGTACTTTACCGTGATTTTTTTTAATGTGCCAAAAAAGGGTCCAGTTGTTTCATATTATGTGCTATGAGGATGCAAAAGAATGAGAAACAAATGTCATGGTCTCAAGAGGTCACAGTCTCTAAGGAAAGGAGAAGAGCGTATGCAAAGTGCAGCAGGGTAAACCCAACGCGAGTCAGCACAGGAGGAAGCACAGAGCATGTAAAACTGTGTGCTGCGTGGGCAGGGAGTCTGCAGGGGCACTGGGGACCCAGGCCTTACATGCTGGGAAGAGCCTGGAAGGACTTGGGCCATGGAGACAGGCCTTCCAGGAGAGGAGACTTAAGGGCAGGAAGGTGGTGGCACACTCCTGAGAAAATAAGGAAGACTGTCTCCTTGGAGAGAAGGAGCACACTGAGACATCATTTGGGTAGACAAGATGGAGATGTGTCGAGCAGTCTTGAACAAAAGCTGGGCAAAATGTCCGTGTCATACCGCAGGAAAAGAGAGACACTGAACACTGGCGAAGGGACATGATCTAATGCTTTGCATCTATACAGCACAATTCTCTCCTTGTGTCCTGGCACACGCCATGAAGGAGAAGCACTATCCACATTTCATTCAGTAGAGAAAGGTGAGCAGCTCATCTGATGACACACATCTCACTAGCTGCAAAAGGGGGGTGGATCCACTCCTGACTCCAAGCATTAAGGTGTAAACCTTTCATATCCTTCTTCCTTCCACAAATATGTATTGAGTACCCACTGTGTGCCACCTGCCCTCTTGACAGTAAGGATGAGGAGGACTGCAGGAGAACAGGGGAGAAAAACCAGGTTCAGCTCTGCCTTTCTGAAGCAGGAAAGGCCTATTGGATACCCAGACTGTTGGATCTATGCCTGAAGTTTAGAGGAGAGATTTGGACAGAAGTGAAAAATTGAGAATCATAGGAAGTCTTTAATAGGATGAGAATCAAATAGGAGGTATTTAAAGCTACAAGACTGGATGTAGCTGATAGCTGGCCCTACAAACACACACATAAATTGAAGGAAGAAAAAGGAGGAGAGCAGTGGGGACAAGAAGGAAGGGAACAGCTCAGAAAGCAGAGATGGCATTCTCAGGATCGCTACCTAATTTCCTTCAGTTCCACTGTCTGATTTCTTTTAGCTACCATTTGTGGGCACGTGGTAATTAACATACTAATTTATAAAAAAGAAAAAACATCTTAGCACAGTAAAAGCCCACAAGCTTGTGACTCCATCGATAATGACCTGTTAGGCCCCATGCATTTAAATCAGCACAACGACCCAGGGCTAGAGAGAACTGAAATATGGTAGAAAGGAAATTAGATGCTAAACAAAGACAGAAATGGGAACTCTGATTCTCAGAAAGAACCCTGATATTGTTTCAATTTCCCCAACTCAGCACTGTTTCAATACTGCAGACATTCTCAGGGGCTAGTCCATGAGCCCATGTTCCCATTTAACAGACAGGAAAACTAAGTTTGGAAACATAAAGCAAGTAACCCAAGGTTACGCAGCTTGTGATGGTTCAGGATTTCAACCCAGGGTTGTGATGGTTCAGGATTTCAACCCAGGGCTATCTGCCTCTTTGCCACACATCACTTTTATTAGCTGCACTATCGAAAGAAAGAAAGGGAGGGGCGGGAGGGAAGGAGAAGGGAGGGAGAGGAGGGAGGAAGGAAGGAAGGCGGGTCAGGATCCACCTCTCCATCTCCCAGGAACCACTAGAAACAAAATGAACTGGGGATTATAAGTAAGATTGGAATTTTCTTTAACACCATACCCAACTCTATTTAGGGACAATCTCATTTCAACAAGAAAGCTTCCCCAAATTACAGTCCAGTAGAAGTCAAGCTCCCACAGGGCAGAGTGAGTGATGTGGGCAGGGCTGAGTGGAACAGGGATGAGAAAGGGAAACAGAATTGAACAGATGGGGTAAGTAAGCTATCCAAGGCAAAGTTCTGGAAGTGCTGCCGGGAAAGGCTGGGTAGGCCTGTCAGAGCACAGTGAGATGAGGGCATCTGTGTCCCTGGCCTCCTCATCCCCCCAGGCACCCACTACCCACCACCATCTGCCTCAAGTGCTGCCGAAAGGAGGAGAATACACGGAATGTAGCGGTTTCCAGGCCCATAACAGATAGATAATTATAAGATATGATTGATCTCAGGGTCCCCAGAAAACCGTTCTTCCTGCCCTACAAATCTCCCCTCCCCACTCCACAATCCAGCACTTCACACCATTGCCTAAAATTCTGCTCAGGACAATTCATTCCTTTGGGTTAAACTAGAGAACACATTACCCAGAGCACTTGTAAAAATACAGATTCTGCAGCCCCATATGAGACCCAAAAATCAGAATCACCAGGACTTAAAAACTAGGCAAGTGTGTTGTTAAAAACCACTTCACATGATTCTGATGTGTGGCCAGAATTGAGAGGAAAAACATTACCTTATCTAGGAAATCTATGGACAGCAACACTTGCAGGCCCGCCCCTCGATTACAGTCCTAATAACACTTGCTACCATTGGTTGAGAGGTTCTCACATTCCTCTTCCTGAGCTGCGAACTTTATGTACTTGTCTATTATTTCTGATGACAAACCACATGGCTTATGTTATTACATTCCCATTTTGCAGACAGGGAAACTAAGCTCAGAAACATAAAGCAAGTAACCCAAGGTTACTCAGCTTGTAATGGTTCAGGATTTCAACCCAGGGCTATCTGCCTCTTTGCCACACATCATTTTTATTAGCTGCACTATCGAAAAGGAAGAAAGGAAAGGAGGGAAAGGGAGGGGAGGGAAGAGAGAAAAGGAGAGAAAGGGGAGAAAGGGTGGGAAAAGGAAGGGAAGGGAGAGAAGAAAGAAAGAGAGAGAGAAAGAAAGAGAGAAAGGGGAGAAGGGAAGGGAAGGAAGAGAAGAAAGGGAAGGAAGTAAAGGAAGGGAAGGAAGAAAGGAAGGAAGGAAGGAAGGAAAAAGAAAAGAAAAGAAAAAAGAAGAAACTCAATCCACAGTCCACTTAGCTCCCAGGAGTCAGGCTCCTTCCTGTACACCCAGGTCTCTGCGCCCTTCACCAAGCCCAGGGATGAGGTCATTCTGGCGCTTGGGCCCTGTCTCTGACCAGGCCAGCTTCCTATTTCTAGGACCCAAGAGCCAACAGAACATCTGTAGGGACCAGAGCCGGAATCAAGCTCTCTGTGGTGTCTGCTAATGTGACTGTGTTGGCAAACTATTTGGACTAAACACAGTCTTAAAAGCCTCCTGCTTGGGGCAAGGTTATGAAAGAATTAGTCCGGGAGAAAAATACCCACGCCCACAATACGGATGTGAGGAATAAGTAAATGTATACAGATGTGGCCGGGCGGGGCGGGATCTGAAAGATAAACCAGAGTTGGCTCAGTGGGAAGGGATGAGCTAACTTCCTACATCAGCTCCTCCTGGTTCCTTTCTCCAGAGCAACTTCAAAGGCAAAAAAGCATCGGTCTAGTCTCCAAGGCTCCTGGACCTCTGTCTGTGACGGGTGGGAAATAGCAAGAGAAGAGAAAGATTTTATCAAGTTGCACTTGGCTATTTTTTTCAACTTTACTGATGTATAAAATTGACAAATAAAAAAAAGTATTTTTATTCAAGCTATACACCATGACGTTTTGATACATGTATACACCATGAAATGATTATTACAATCAAGCTAACGAATATACCCACCTCACCTAGTTCTTCTATTTTGGGGTGATGATACTTAAGATCTAACTCAGCAAATTTCAAGAATATAAAACACAATTATTAGCTATAGTCACCATGCCATACATTGGGTCTCCAGAATTTACTCGTCTTACAAATGCAAGTCTGTACCCTTTGACCAACAGCTCCCTGTTATCCCCACTCCTCGGACCCTGCTAACCATCTTCTACTCTGTTTCTTTGAGTTTGACTTTCTAGGATTCCAGATACAAGTAAGATCATGCAGTATCTGATATTCTGTGATTGCTCTATTTCAGTTAGTATAACATCCTTCCAGTTCATACATGTTGTTGCAAATGTCAGAACTTCTTTCTTCATTAAGGCTGATTGATATTCCTGTGTGTGTGTGTACATGAGTGTGTATGTGCATGTGTGTACACATGCTCTTTATCCACTTATCTCTCAACACTAAGGTTATTTCTGTATCTTAGCTGTTTTAAATAATGCTGCAGTGAACATGGGTATGTAGGTATCTCTTTGAGACAGTGATTTTATTTCCTTTGGATACATACACAGAAGTGGCATTGCTAGGCCACAGAGTGTTCTGTTTTTAATTTTTAAAGGAAGCTCCTGCTATTTTCCATAATGGCTGTACCAATCTATGCTCCCACCACTAGTAGAGAAGGGTTCCCTTTTCTCCACATTCTCACCAACACATTATCCTTCGACTTTTTTTTTTCTTTTTTGAGACAGAATCTTACTATGTCGCCCTCAGTAAAGTGTCTTAGCGTCACAGCTCACAGCAACCTCCAACTCTTGGGCTCAAGCTATTCTCTTGCCTCAGCCTCCCAGGTATCTGGGACTACAGGCGCCCACCACAACACCTATTTTTTTGTTGTAGTTGTCATTGTTGTTTGGCAGGCCTGGGCTGGATTTGAACTCACGGCTCCAGTGCATATGGCTGGCGCCCTTGGCCACTAAGCCACAAGTGCAGGGCCTATCTTGTCTTTTTGATAGCAAGTCATTCAAACAGTGTGCGGTGGTATCTCCTTGTGGTTTCGGTTTGTATTTTCCTGGTGATTAGTGATGTTGAGCACCTGTTCATATACCTTTTGGCCATTTGTATGTCTTCTTGGGAAAAATGTCTATTCAGATCCTTTACCTATATTTTTAATCATGTTATTTGCTTCCTTAGCTATTTAATTGTATGAATTCCATATTTTTTGGTATTCACCCCTTATTGGAAATATGATTTGCAAATATTTTCTCCCATTCCAGGGGTTGCCTTTTCATTTTGTTGATTGTTCCCTTCGCTGTGCAGAAGCTTTTTAGTTCAATGCTGCCACTCGTGCCTAGTTTTGCTTTTGTTGCCTATGATTTTGGCGTGGGATAGCCAAGAAATTCCTGATTAGGAGATGGAGATCACCTGGAACCAAGAGCGCTGAAAGTCCTCCACAAGCTAACACAGCCTGCCTGCCTTCCTAACATCCCCCCTGCCTGGGGGGTGCTATTTCACATAGCATAATGTCCTTCTGGTTCATCCATGTTATTGCAAATGGCAGGATTTCACTCCCCTTTAAGGCTGAATAATATTCCTCTGTGTGTGTGTGTATGTGCACACACACCCTTACAGACTAAGCAGATAAAAAGCATCACAGGAGACCTCAGTCATCTTTCAAGGTGAGACCTGCAGCATCCTCTGGCTTTCTGGTAGCTCTCTACAAGCTCCCTGTTGAGCTTTTCTGCTCACTGTGGTGGTCGTGCTGGCAGCCTGCTGGAGCAACACAGGCTGTATCAGCACCGAGCCCCCCAGAACCTGGTCTTCCAAGATCACAGTGGCAGCCTGTCAGGTATGCCATCCAGCCTGGGCCGGGGCCCAGAACATGCACACACCCACCTGTGGACCTGAGCTGGCAAGGTCTCCGATCTCATTGGTGGGGTCTGCCTGGGGACCTTGTCAGGGCTGGAGAACAGACCTTCTTCAACCAGGGCGTCTCTGGCTTTGCTCAGATGAGCCTTTGTTATCTGTCTGCCATAGCCAGGCCCCATTCTGCTGGTGCTTTGGACCCCAGGAAGACCCTGGAATTTGTCCCCAGGCAAATCAAGACTCTGTCTTACTCCCTATAACTGATAGTTTTGTGCAACTTTAAAGCTGGAAAGTGTCAGATCTGTGTATGCTGGAGCAAACTATAAACAACTGCAAGGAAGTGTTTCTCAGAAGCTTTGTAACAGTGAGATGTCAGCTCCAGCCTCATTCGAGGGTAAGCTGTTCAGTCTGAGTTCCCAATTCGCCAAAAATATCCCTTCGGTGCTGAACACACAAAGGTCTACCTGGCTCTGGGCCTTCCCTGCAGCTTAGCATAAGCCTGCTTTCATAAATGCTGGCTCCTTTACAGGCACAGATAGAAGGAATTGCATGGGAGATCGCTGAGACCAGCTTCCTAATACCTCAATTCTACCACCAGAGCTTTCCCCATTTTAGTAATTGGTAAGCAACATTTTTATTTTTTGCAAAAACAGCATTTTGAATACATAAAATACTTTTCAGCTTATATTTATATTTTCATCACATGTTTTAAATCAGAAAATGTGATATCTATAACTGAAAGGGTTATTTTTATTACTTCCCTGTCAGTAAAGACTTTCAGAGAGCAGAAAGCTACTAAAACTTCAGAAACCACTATGTCATTTGTTTCTTATAGAGTATCTCCTTGTGAAGCTGCACTTTTTTTGTTTTTTGAGACAAGGTCTCACTCTGTTATTGGAGCTCGAGTGTCATGGTGTCCGCCTAGCTCACAGCAACCTTAAACTCCTGGGTTCAATTGAGGATCCTGACTCAGCCTCTTGAGTAGCTAGAACTTTAGGCTTATACCTCCATGCCTGGCTAATTTTTCTATTTTTAGTAGAGACAGGGCCTCACTTTTGCTTAGGCTTATCTCGAACTCCTAGCCTCAAACGATCCTCCCATCTCAGCCTCCCAGAGTGCTAGGATTATAGGCATGAGCCACTGTGCCCAAGCTTTGAAGCTGCTCTTTTAAACAATTGTGATCTGAGATGAACCCAAGTAGAATTAGAGTAGGGCAGGGAGAGATGGAAACATTTGGGAGTGCAGTGAACAATCAGTGATTGAAGTAAATAATCAGACATAAATGAAAAAGCAAAATCCCCAGATTGTAATGAGATGAGCTAGAACTGACTGGGGAGGAATTTGAGAAAATGGAGAACCAGACACTGGCAAGGAAAAGACAGGCCCCTGGGGAGACTCTTGGAGCTGAGGGTGGGCTGTAGGAGGAGGCCTTGCAATGGGGAGGGCAAAGGGCACATCGGGGTGGGTCCTGAAGAACGAGTCAGGTGGCTATAGAGAAAGGAGGAAGGGCTGTCAGGTAGGGGAATGCCACACACTGTGCCTGCTGGACTTTCCTGCTCACCTCCCAACATACCCGCTGCCTAGGAAGGATCACGCTTGTAGCCGTGTTGGTGATAATACTTCCTCCTGAATTTTTATTTCTCTCAGCTCTGTCATCCATCCCATGCTGTGCCCTAAGCCCTCTGCCTCAATCCCAGATCCCACATTCCCTAGGGAGCCCCCATTCCTGACTCAGCTGAGTCACATGGCGGTAGCAGAAAAGGGCTGCTGATTTACTCAGTTCAAGGGCAACTTGTCCACTTTCCAGTGAATGAGAGTCAATTTTTCGTTTTTTTTTTTTTCCTTTAAATTTTTAGACACAGAGTCTCACTATTTTGCCCAAGCTGGCCTTGAACTCTTGGGTTCAAGAGATCCTTCCACTTTAGCCTCCAGAGTAGCTAGGACTACAGGCATGAGCCACAGTGGCAGACTGAGAGTCAATTATTCTTGAATGACTCTAATACTTTGTGGTTTCTTGTTCTTGGTATTAGATTACGCTGGTATCTCAGAGCTACTTAGTTCATCACAGCCTACAGTTTTGATGCTTATTAAGATGCAAATCCCATTGTCACTCAGCCCTGAACAGGATCTAGTTTTTTTTGTTGTTTTATTAAAGTATAATTTGCATACCGTAAAAGTTGCCCCTTTCAGCATACATTTCTATGGATTTTAACAAATACATATAGTCCCCACCATAATCAAGACATAAAACAGTCTATTATCTCAAAAAAATTCTCCATGCCCCTTCATACTCAATCCCCCACCCCTATCACACTCCTAATCTGTTTTCCAACCCTGGAGTTTTGCCTTTTTCAGAATATCACAAGTAGAACAATGCAGCATATGAGTCTTTTGAGTGTGACTTCTTTCATTTAACATAATAATTTTGGCTTGGCGCCTGTGGCTCAAGCGGCTAAGGCGCCAGCCACATACACCTAAGGTGGTGGGTTCGAATCCAGCCCGCCCGCCAAACAATGATGGCTGCAACCAAAAAATGGCCAGGCGTGTGGCGGGTGCCTGTGGTCCCAGCTACTTGGGAGGCAGAGGCAGGAGACTCGCTTGAGCCCAGGAGTTGGAGGTTGCTGTGAGCTGTGATGCCATGGCACTCTACCCAGGGGGATAGCTTGAGGCTCCGTCTCAAAAAAAAAAAATAAATAAATAAATAATAATTTTGAGATCAATGTCAGTTTTTTAAAGAAGAGGGGAATTTGAAAGGACTAGGACATTAGCTGAATCCTCAGACAAGCTGTAAAAAGGTATCTAAGAAGGAAAGTAGAAGGCCCCAAAACACAATCTGCCACCTTTGCAACGGGGCCAACTCCAAAAAGGCTCATATACAGACAAAAAAAGCAATGGCTATCCAAGTGCATTTTAGGGTAATTCAGAGAACTTGAACTTTGGTCAGAAGACAGGCACTGCAGTCTGCTGTGTGATCTTGGATGAGTCACTTAGCCTCTCTGAGGCTCAGTGACTGCAGTCTGCTCAGGCTTGTCTCGAACATCTAGCCTAAAACGACCCTCCCATCTTTTCTCCTCTGTCCAAGGAGGTGCAGACCAACCAATCAGAGCACTATGTCTCCCTAGACACAGCAATGGTCTCAAAGGTGGTGACTCCTGCTGAAGCTATCAGAAAAGACACCCTCTCCTGCCATTGTGTGGGTCCCCAAAATATGAACAGGAGAATTTAAACCTGGAGTTTCTCATGGCCATTTCTGCCACCACTGGAGAAGACCCAGTTTGCGAATTTAGCCAACCAGAAACAGCAGCCTAGAGGGACAGAGGCAGCACTGTGATGACATCATGTGAGCGCCCTGATCCAATTTTGTTTCTGTCTGTCCCTGGGCTGGTAAATGAACCAACATAGGCCTTTAATTTGCTTAATAAAAGTGATATGTGAACAACCTATTACTTAGAGGTATGGAAAGGGTCATAAAATAACACCTGTGATACAGCCAGTGTAACCCACACAAATGGATGGTGTTAGTCTCTAGAAACATAATTCCTAATCCTATACTTTTAAGAGTTATCATATCTTAACTTCCAATAACTCAAAGGCCAAAGGCAAAGTACTTATGCTACCTATGACAACCAAACATCTCAGATGTTTTAGCATCAATTAGGCTTTTGTAGAAACTCAGGCTGACTCTTCCAAAGAGGCTCAAATTCAGTACAATTCAGCCAATACTGAGAACAAGGTAAAAGGCCAGGCTCTGGGGTTAAAGATTAAGATATAGTTTCTGTTATAAAGGCAATCCCAAAGAAAGAGGAAACACACAAAAAGATCCTTGAAGGCAAGGTTTTTGTTTGATTGGGTTGGGTATTTTTGTTGTTGTTATTTATTTGTTTGTTTGTTTTTACTGTAAATATACTTCACTTAGTCATTTTGGTTTACAACTAAAACTCTGGAAATTCCAAATTATCATCCTTGCCTGTTTCCTAATGGACACCAGCAAAAGTTTCAAACTCATATTCCACATTACTCTGCTGAGCTTGTCCAAATGACCTGTAATGAGCTCGCTGCCATCAGGTTTCACTTGGATTCCCTTCCTCACAAGTTCAAGTCCTCAGGATCACATTGTGTGCGGATGCCTGCGGGGATGCTTTTGCTTGTTTTTTTGTACGTCTTTTTTGAGTTGGCTTAGGTAGGATTCTCTTCTGAGTAATACAGACAACATGCTTCCCACTGAACTTTTTTCCAGTTCACACACTAGCCAGACTTGGATTTTCAGGAAAGGTTTCAGTTGAGGAATGGGAAATGAAGATTATGATAGCTTCTGACTGCCACCAACTTCAATGTCCTTGGCTGCTGTTATATTAGCTCCCTGAGCTGAGCTTTAGGTCTACGTTCATCCCCAGCTCCAGAGTGCCTAGGAAATGCCGGATTTGAACTCATCCAGCTTCTCACTGTTGGCTTTACCATCTTGGTGCTTGAACTGAATGTGGCCTTCTTCTTGCTGAGCACCCCTGCCCCTTAGTAAGAGGCCCAGATCTCATGACAGCTCATCAAATTCCAAAGGTAGATTATTCGAGAACAGTAAAGGAGGGAAGAAAGGGTATTTAGAAGAAAGTAAGGCACAAGCAAAGGCAGAGAGGAAGGAAATACAACCTACTCAGAAAACAGCAAATCAGCTCGTTTGGCTGAAGTACATTTTTTCTACAGGTGTAAAGAAATTAAGTCAGAAAGACTAAGCAAATACTATAAAAGACTCTAGTTGCTAGGCAAGAAGTCATTATTTAATTCTAAAGCAAAGAGAAAACCCTGAAAGATCTGAGCACAAAAATAACATAATTAAAACTGTGTTAATTAATGATTTCAATTAACATAATTAAAGCTATAAATCTGGTAATAATTGTAGGATGAAGCTAGAGGCAGGAGAGATTGGCAGCAGGGAGGCCAGTTAGGAGTAAACTATAGAATCCAGACAAAAGGTTAGAGACACCTGCAGCAGGGCAATAGGGAGCAGGACGCTGGCACAGGAGGCTGTCAAAAACCAGCAGGTGGGACCTGGGAGGGGGCATCACCTACAAGAAGTAAAGGAATGACACAAAAGGTTCAAGCCAAGGAAACTGAAAACCAGAAGTGCTGCTATAGTCATATAGGGATGTGTGAGGGGATTTACTGAATCTGGGATGCTGGGATGATGTCCAGGTTGGCACTCAGGAAGGCACAAAACTCAGTAGATGGGGTGGGTCTCAAGTCCAAAGGGAGGCGATGGAGAGCTGTGGGGAAAAGGGCTCTGTGGACAAAGGAAGGAGAGTGTGCAAGAGGATGGTGGGGAGAAGTGGAGTTGGATATGCTCTTCCCATCAGACATTCTGCCCTTTGTCTCCAGGGGATAAGGGACCCCAGTTATGGCAGCAGTTGGGACACTCCTACATGTCAGGGGCAAGAGACAGACACGGGGCTGAGCCATCCTCTGCCAGGCAGTTGTGAGGACGTGCTCCCCCTATACACACCATGGGGCTGCTGCCATAACTGGGGACACTGGCTCCTGTTCTGTCTCCGTGGCCCGCCCGCATGCAGGTTGGGCAGGTGATGATGTCTGTGTGCTCTGAAGAGAGCACAGAGAGTTCCAGGATTTGGCAAGCCTCATTCCACCAGGCTCTAGGGAGGGGGGAAGGGGTGGGGGATGATTCCATGAGGAGGGTTTGGGAGTTCCTGATTTATCAAAAGGATGAGAGCACTCAAGCAACCAGGAAGCCTATAAGTGAGCCAAGACGTGGGCCAGGGGTAATTCATGCTTGCTCGCTCGCTCACCCACCTCCTCATCAGGATTTCATTTTGAAGACAGCTGCGTGGGAGGAACATTTGGTCTCAAGTTGGCAAGGCTGGCATAACCACACTCCCCTTGGGGAGCCGTCCAGCCCCCACCCCGTGCTGAGGGAGGCACTGGGAGCCAGGTCTGGGCCCTGAGAGCACACAGGGGGAGGAGGACACAACTGACACCTGCCCCCCCTAGAGAGTGGCCGTGCCCCTCTGCTTGGCCAGTCCCCCCATTGCTCCCACTCTCCAGGATCAAGCTTTGGACCTCACCTCCTCCAGGAAGACTCTCCTCATCACCCTGCACCAAAATGATCCTTATTTCCATCAGATTTCTGAAGCGTCTGAAGCTGCAGAAAGTATAATCACTTATCCCTATCTCGTGTTCCTATACACTCACTCTTTCTGCAAAGCTTCCTTCACACATCCCGGAGGAACTCAGGGGACAGTGCCATGCAGGATGATGAGAGGAAACAGGTGTGGCCTTTTGTGTTCTCCAGAAACTTGACTATGTAACAGCAATGAGGATGACCCCACAGGTATCCACAGCATCTGATAGACATGACAGGACCCTTAACATTGATAGAAATGCAGGCATCATCAGAGAAGCCAAAGCAAGGAGCAGAATCCAGCACAGGGAAACTTGGGGAGGGCTTCCCGGAGGAGGTGACTTCTCTGTGTCTGATTTAACTGATTATCTGTAACCAACTGATTTCTTCCCATACCTCTCAGGCCCTGGCACAGGACAACACTGAAGAACAATGAGTTAGACAATGTGGTCTGGGATAGGAACATGGCCCTGCTGTCACCCAGACCTGCCTTCCAACCCCACCTATCATACAATAGCTCTCTGGCCTTAGACAAGTGATCTCATCTCTCACAGCCTTAGTTTCTCATCTGTGAAACAGGAATGAAAGTATGTATGACAAGTGGGTATGGTAAGAAATAAGTGGAACAATATATAGAAAGACTTGGCACAGTGCCTAGAACACAACAGTTATCCAGTAAGGGTTAATTCCCTTCCTCCCCAGCCCCCCATAGCTATAGACCCAAAGCCTTGGTCTTTATAGTAGCATCTCTTGACCTCACCTCCTGGCTGGTATCTCTGCTCCCTAGAATAGGGTCTGTCCTGCCTTCCCCATTCATTCCCTTGTACATCTTCAGACAAAATGCATCATATGTTCATGTTCTAAGAGTTATTTTCTCTTTGGTACTCTACAACATTTTGCTTTTATGCCACTTCCCGTCTTTCCTGAGTGCCTTTCCCTTCTTTCCAAATCTGATAAGAGCTAACACCTCAGCAGGTGTGTACCCGGCACCCAGCACTTATTCACTTAGTCTATAAAACATCCCTGTGAGGTGGGTGCTGTCATTACCGCTGCTTTTCAGATGATGAAGCTGGAGTACAGAGAGGTCAAATGATTTGCCCATGGTGACCGAAGCTAATACACAGGAGCTAAAATTCAGACCCAGAGTCTACAGCCTTACCCCCAACTGACTAGACTACCTCAGGTCTTGCAGCTGCTTTCATTGCTCTTTTTTGCAACTAAACAGTTCTGAAATATTTGTTCATATGGAAGTGACAGTCTCTAAGGACTCTCTGAGCCAAAGGAGAGCCTGCCTCAAGGCACTCAGGAAAGACGGTAAGGGGCATAAAAGCAAAATGTTGTAGAGTACCAAAGGGAAAACAATTCTTAGAACATGAACATATGATGTATTTTGTCTGTAGATGCACACGGGAATGAATGGGGAAGGCAGGACAGACCCTATTCTAGGGTAAATCTCTAGTGGTGGGAGATATGGCAGGACAACCTTGCCAAAGATGCCAAACCATCCCACAGGAGTGATGGACCACAAAACAGCGTTGCAATAGCACCACATCCCCGGGTGTCAAGAGGTCTCCCCACATCATAGGGCACCATTTCCACAAAATGCTGGGTTGGCCTACTCACTCTGAGATGGAGATTTGCATTGGGGATTTCCCTGAGGATCAAACCCATGGAAGGCGTGACGGAAGCAGGGTTGGGCAGAGGGAGAAGCTGGGCTGTGATGTAGCCTTGACAAACATCCAGTGGATCCCAAGGAGAGCTCTGCAGCTAGAATGGACTTAGAGAACTGTCTCAAATTGGGGCAAGGAGGCTGGGCCTTTCTGCACAAACCAGTCATTCACTGTGGACAGGACCCTGGGGAATAGGCTTGGGGAGGAGGGGCTCAGCTGTAGGCTGTCAGCAGTCAACACTTCTCTAGGGAGATCTGCACATCACAAAATCCACTGACACTCAGGTTTGGGGATTATCTCAACACGTGCCAGTGGCCCAGGCCAAACGTCCTGCTGCTCCAGGAAGGTGGAGCGCACAGACCCAGGTACCCACCTGCCCTGGGCTTGCCTGACTCCCAAGCTGCACTATAAAACCACCTCTTCTGCCGATGTTTGCTAACTTCCAATGCTCGCGCCACTACACACAGGCAGCCCCCCATTTACACAGAATACACTGCCTTTCTGGATTACAATTGTTATGTACAAGGAGGTTCAGTTGGATCTCAGAGTTCAATGTTTTTCACTGGAATTGTACTTCCTGGCCGTCCAACCCAAACCTAAACTAAGCTCCTGTATCCACTTCATAATTACCCAGCTTCAATGGCACATCCCACATTGTGTCACCTGCTATATGGCTTACATGAAAAGTAAGAGATGGCCCCTGCTTTCAAGGAGACTTTCCTGGGAAGTTAAGGCCACCCCAGGAAGCTATAACACATTCAATGCCATGTGGCACAGGCTTGGAGTGAAATCCTTATTCTGCTTAGGAAGGCAGGGGTGAGTGGGCCCAGAGTAGCCTCAGCACTCAGCAGAGCAGAAGAAAACCACAGGGGCCGCCAGCACAGTCGTACCTGGAATCCAAGTCTCCTGAAGCCGCAAGCTCTTCCCTTAACACTACTCTGGGGAAGAGAGTTTCTTGTCTGAGTAGAAAGAAGGCTGAGGCATGGAGATGGTGAGAGGGAAGAGGAAAAGCATTTCTGGCCAGATACTTGGCTGACTCCATGACCTCCTTCAAGTCTTTGCTCAAATCTCACCCTCCCAATGAGGCCAACACTGACCGGCTTATAACATGTAGTACTGCAGCCTGCCTATGCCATACCTCCTCAGGGAATTCCAGCACCCTTACCCTTGCTTGGTATTGTCTTCTTTCCCCTTGTCCTTTACCATCTTATTACACACTACCTCATTTATTATCCAACCTCCTTTGCTAAAATGTGAGCTCCACGAGGACAAGGATCATGTATGTTTTCTATACTAATATCTTATTCTCAAATGATGCCTAGAACAGAGCAGGCACTCAACAAATACTCCTTGAATATTCATTCAAGGAGTAAGTGATTACGAACAACTATGTGTATTTGTTGAGCACTTACTATCAACCAGGACAGGGCCAACTACCAGGAAAAAGATGATGAGCAAGTTGGAATCTCGGTCCACATAAAGCTCCCAGTCAATCAACCTAGCACTTCCTTAACCAAAGGGGAGTAAGCCCCACTTCCCAATAAGGCAGCAAATCACAGCCCAGGGCCAAATCTCAGCCACTGCCTGTGTTTATAAATAAGTTCATTTATTTGTATTGTCTATGGTTGCTTTTGCACTACAATGGTAGAGCTGAGTTAATCTGACAGAGACTGTATAGCCCATAAAGCCAAAAATATTTATTCCCTGGCTCTTTAGGGAGAAAGTTGCCAACCCCCGATGTAGGGCATCTATTAATTATAATGATTTAACTTCTCGCCTATTCATCTAAAACTGTACATCATGTTCCATCCTTAGGAGGATTGAGAAAATAGTCACTCGTGTTATTTTTTGTTTTGTGGTCCTGATGAGAAATCCTATTTGAGAAAGATAATGAAAGAGACAGGAAAATACCAAATGGTATCCAAGGTGCTGAGTAGGGGAAAGGCAGGAAAGATTCTATAGGCTGCACATAGCCTGACTCGGGGGATCCAGGAAGACTTTCTGGAAAAAGTGGCATTGAAGATACTATAACTGGGCTTGGCGCCTATGGCTCAAGTGGCTAAGGTGTCAGCCAAGTACACCCAAGGTGGAGGGTTTGAATCCAGCCCGGGCCCGCCAAACAACAATGATGGCTACAACCAAAAAATAGCCGGGCGTTGTGGCAGGTGCCTGGGGTCCCAGCAACTCAGGAGGCTGAGGCAGGAGACTTGCTTGAGCCCAGGAGTTGGAGGTTGCTGTGAGCTGTGATGCCACAGCACTCTACCCAGGGGGACAGGTGGAGGCTCTGCCTCAAAAAAAAAAAAAAAAAGATACTATAACTGTTGTTGTTATACTACTACTACTGCTCAAAATAAGCCAGTCATAAAAGATATAACAATATAGACTGGCCTAAAACTTTTTTCAAAGAGGCAGATATCAATGAATGAATAAGCCTATTTAACATGAGCAATCACCAATAATATTATATTTCATGGTTTGGTAATCTCATTGTTATATGATAGGTACTGTGAAACATAAATCTGCCTTCTGAGTTGATGCCAATATATCCAAATATTTTAACACCATCAGCCTTGGTAGAATGTATTTACAGCAGCATTCAGGGCTCACTCAAGGCCCTGAGATATATCTGTCCTCAGGCTCCCCACGTGAAGCCCTCTGCCTGCCTTAGGATGTCTAGGACCCCAATATTCTCTCCTCCTCTCCAAGGACAGTCTGTCCCAAATAAAGTTCACATAAATTTCGTTTACACTGATGTTTTAAAGGACTAATAAGATGGTGTGGTCCTTCTCTAGAATGTATTTCTACCTGTATTTCAACCTCGTCATAATAAGGCTTAAGTTTCAGGGAAGACTTTCTAAGGGTAGAATTTCAAGGCCTGTGGCAGACTGCAGGAAAGGTATTCTGTGGAGCAGACAGTCATTCCCAAAGTCTAATTTACATCACAGATGGAAGCCCAGAAGAGGAAAAGGTCCAGGAGTTCAGAAGATCCTCCCTTGAGTTTTAGGTTTAAGTTTCCCACTTAGTAACTACATAATCATGATCAAGACACTTAATGTCTCTGAGTCTCTTTCTCTCAGAGAAAATGAGAACTAAGGAAGGGAACTTGACTTCTAGTTTCCTGGTGACACTCAACCAATGAAAAATCTCCAGCAAATGTATATTAGTCTGACATTACACTCTCTTTCCACCTCTCTTGGGCATCTCTCTCAGGCCACATGTTATGCATCAAACCCACATGGGCCATAGAACTGATGGTCCTTAAATACTGACCAGAAAACTACAGGGAATGGAGCTGCTCTCAGTAAATGCTCTGAACCCAAGAGGCTGAACTGTGAAAGGCAGGCAGTCTCTACAGCGAGCTGCCCCCATCCTTACATCACACATCAAGCATAGGCAATGACCATGCATCCCTCACATAAGCCAAATATCACTCTCCTGACACTAGCTATAAATACCCTTTTCTCTAAAACACCCTTCTCTCTAAAAACAAAGGCAAGTGCTAACTAGACACGGAAATTAACTGGCCTTAAAACTCTCCAGTCTCTAAACCATCTGCACAGCAGCTGCCTTCTGCCCAAGAGTTTTCTCAGGTTCAAAAGCACTGAGCTCCCAGCATTTCCACACTCGTGTTTCCTTTACCTACCTCCAAATGTTCAACACACTCCACATTGCTGTCACACCAGGGGACTTGTTTTCCTGTTAGAAAAAGCTGAGGCCTATCATGGTCACATTCCACAAACGTAAAAATTTATTTTTAAAAAGTTTTACAAATAACAGCTCTCTGTCACCTATGATCTGCTGGGGTAGACATACAAAGTTAATTTTGCCTTAATGGAAACTTTCTAGGAGAAGTGTCTCTTCAGATACAGAAAAGAAACCAGCAGCTCTTGACAGTTAAAACTGCCATGCTCTGTTAAGCTCCAAACGGTTCTCTAGGCTCCATGTCCTAAGCAACATGACCCACCCCCCCAGGGCTGATCTCTTGATACGTGGTTTTCATTTTTCTTCCTCTTTTCTTGAGTGAACCCAGGGACTCAAAGTATTCATTCTTGTCAGTGTCATTGAACTATAAAATTATAACCCTATACTTTAAAAAAGTGCAAACTATACCCATGAACCAAAGATCTCCTTTATATTGATATATTCCTCTCCAAGAACCCAGATGGACTCCTAGACCTTTGGATCCCTGGACTCTAGGTTGGTAGATTCCTAAGTCATTGGCAAGCTGAAGGTACCAGTTCTTCATCCTGCAAACGATGGCCACAGAAGTCCCCAGCACCGACTCTGGCCTAATCAGAGTCAGCATGCAGGCCGATTAATTAGACTACCAATGTACCATGGAATATTTTCTGCTCGAACATGTAAAATAAACCCTAATGGACGATGAAGCCTCCAAGAACAACCCAGAATCTCTTTTACAGATTCAAAAGTAGCTCCATTCCTGACTATACAGACCTCTTTAATACTGTGTAAAACTTCACATAAGCCAGGAATCAGCAATCATAGCCACAAAAGGCGTGAGTTACATCCTTCAGGCCATGGCTATAGGAAGAGGAGAAGGAAAACAGAAAAAAAGAATGAAAGGGAGAGATACAAATGCATACGGTAGAGGCTGGATCCCCCAGCTGCCTTGGTATCATATCTGCACTGACAGTCCTAAAAGAGTACCAGATCATATTCTTTGTTGATAAAGACGATGCAACTGACCCCTGTTAAGGGGACATGCTCTTGAGTTGAAGATGGATTTCATGGAGACTTCCATCCACATTCTATCTTGCTCAGTTTCCTACAGCCAATGTAAGAACAGACTTCACCGTGTCCCTCACTGCCTTGTCTGAATTAAGCAGCCACAAGCTCCTGATATATAAGTGAGATGGTATCAGGATAAGGACTCGAAACCATTAAACAAGGCTTTGGAGCTTAGAGCCCAGGTTTCTAAGTCATCATGGTAGCCATGGTCAGAATTCTACCTTGGCAAGTAGAGGTTCTTGGTGGGGCAGTGGAAAAAAAAATAGGGGAGGAAGCATGAAAGAAGTGGGAACAGAGAAAGCCTTACTTGGAAAGTCCAGTGCAGCACTGGTTAGGAGCCACTGCATACTGAGTCAATCTCTGCACCATTACATACTAACACTGACTTTGAACACATTTCTCAGCCTCTCTAACCTTGAGGAAGGATGACAATATCTTCCTCATACAGTTGGTATGAAACATAAATGGCATAGTGAAAAGCCCTTAGCATGGAGTCTCAATAAGTGGTAGCTATTACTTCTCAGAAACTGAAATAAAAAAAAAACCATGAACTGACAGAGACCTGGACTTTGAGTCAAACAACCTGAGTTTTTAGTTCACCATCTGTCAAACAAGGGGCTTTTAATTAAGGTTCCTTCCAGCTCAGACATTTTAGAAGTCTGTGACAAAGATGTAAAATGTCACGTGGGCATTACCACTATAATATAAGGCGATGCCCAATAGCACATTTGCCGCCATCAAAGGAAGCAACACACACAGAGGGTGATGTGCAGAGCATGTGAGCTAGCTTGGGCACAGGGTCTAGGGGAGGGGCCAGATACAACTGCCATTGCTCATATTATTATTCTCTGCTTTGCTAGAGGGAAGTTTCTGGCCATCTAGGTGTCAGGCAGGCAATTAGGGTCCTATAAAAAAAAGTTCCCTCTTTGGGTGGCACCTGTGGCTCAGTGAGTAGGGCGTCGGCCCCAGATACGGAAGGTGGTAAGTTCAAACCTGGCCCTGGCCAAACTGCAACAACAAAAATATAGCCAGGCATTGTGGCAGCCACCTGTAGTCCCAGCTACTCAGGAGGCTGAGGCAAGAGAATCGCCTAAGTCTAGGAGCTGGAGGTTGCTGTGAGCTGTAATGCCACAGCACTCTACCAAGGACGACAAAGTGAGACTCTGTCTCCAAAAAAAAAAAAAAGTGCCCCTCAAACGAAAAGGAAAGATCTCTCCTTGCCCTAACCTCGATTCTTCGCCCTTTGAAGCTAAAATCAATAGTACCTTGAATTTATACAGAGTAAGTAGGTTCTCACCCATCATCATAATCCCCTGATGGTATATAAAAGGCTTTCTGAAAGGATGTGAAGTCACGCTTTAAAACATACACTTAAACAGACAGTGAGGTATGGTGTTTACGCAAGACAACACCTCCCTCAGCCTAGTTTAAACCAGTGAGAGCTTCAGCTTCCTTCTTGGCTTCCCAGACTTCTGGTATTCTATAAAAATACATGCCCCAAATGTGAAGCTAAGAAGCAGAGACCAATGCAAGAAAACAGAATCATCAGGGCTCAAATGATAGCCAGCACATCTGGGCAGAATGACAGATGTTGTACAAAGGCTTGCTCAAATCCTCTAAGCTACCTGGTATTCCCTCCCTTCTAGGCTAATCCTTTTAGCCTTTAAGGCAGAGTTCAAACCCCCCTCTTCCTGGAAGCCTTTACAGTTCATATGAAAACCCACTGATCTCTCCCACTAAAAACACCCACTCCCAGTCAGGTGCATTGGTTGGACATACAGAACATTCTGCTCCTGCTTGTTTTCTACTGTCAATACACATCTCATCCACATGAAAGGATTGCCAAAGGGTTTTACTGTCTCTCCCATATCACTGTGCACTTGGCTCATGCTAAATAAATAACTGCAGCTTTAACAGGTAAGTAAGCCATTCTTATATACATATAATTTTCTCCTCCAGAGAAGACTGCACCATTTGCCTAATAAAGATTAACTATGTCCAGTCATGTAAAAGTAATTTCAACTTGGTCAGATAAGGGGCTGTACTATGTCATACATGAAGGCAGACATCTTTATCTAGAAAATTTGTTCAGCAAAAGGCAAGACTATTAATAAGAACTGTAAGGCCAAGTCTCAAACCAAATAGAGCTAGAGAATACTAATACTAAATAGACAACTATTTTAAATTGCACACAAACTTTATGACCACCCTATACATGCTCAGTCTTACTTCCCATGAGGTAACTGAGACCCAGAAATGTTAAGTGGCTTGCCCAAGGTCACTCAGCTAACAAGCAGCAAAGTTAGTCCTGGGGTCTAGTTTCCATTTCCTTTTTACCATCCTGTAGCCAGTCTATAATACCTCTATGTCATTTTAAAAAACAGGAGGGTTAAAGAATAAGGCAATAGTATTAGAAGCTAAATGCCCCCAGACATATCTGTTAGCTTTTTTTTTTTTTTACAAGAAGAATATATCTTGAAAATTAAAACTACAGGCATACCTCAGAAATACTACAGGTTTAACATCTTCCAAACTCTTGCTGATGTTGGTATTTTTAATTCCTCCATGAATCATGAATGTTTTTAATGGCATCTCAGATGGTGAATCCTTTCCAGATGATTTTCAATTTACTTTGCCCAAATCCATCAGAGGAATCACTATCTAGGGCAGCTATAGCCTTCTTTTTTTTTTTTTTTTGAGACAGAGCCTCAAGCTGTCCCCCTGGGTAGAGTGCCGTGGCATTA
>NW_003852419.1:4098423-4106522 GCF_000181295.1 Otolemur garnettii | reverse complement strand
AGCCTCCCAAGTAGCTGGGACTACAGGCGCCTGCCACAACACCTGGCCATTTTTTGGTTGCAGCCATCATTGTTGTTTGGCGGGCCCGGGCTGGGGCCACCTTAGCTGTATGTGGCTGGCGCCTTAGCCGCTTGAGCCACAGGCGCCGAGCCAAAGATCTCTTCTTTAGCGTAGCTACCTTCATCAGTGATCTTAGCTAGATCTGAACAACTTGCTGCAGCTTCTATCAGCACTTGCTGCTTCACTTTGTACTTTTATGTTATGAAGACGGCTTCTTTCCTTAAACCTCATGAGCTAACCTCTGCTACCTTCAAACTTTTCTTCTGAAGCTTTCTCACTTCCCCCAGCCTTATAGAATTGAAGAGAGCTAAAGCCTTGCTGAGGATAAGGTAATGTTGTATGTAGTGGTTTGATATTCTACATGTATAACCACTAAAACATTCTCTTTATCAGGAATGATATGGTTTCACTTTCTTATCATTGTGTGTTTACTAGAGTTCTTGAAGTTTTCCCCTTCAAGAACTTTTCCTTTGCATCTACAACTTGGCTAACTGGTGCAAGAGGCCTAGCTTTTGATTCATCTCAGCTTTCAACATGTCTTTCTCACTGAGCTTAAACATTCCTGGCTTATAATTTCAAGTGAAAGATGTGTGACTCTTCCTTTCACTTCAACTCTTAAAAGCCTTTGCAGGGTTATTAACTGGACTAATTTCAATGTTGTTGTATCTCAGGGAACAGGAAGACCCAAGGAGAGGGGGAGAGACAGAGAAACAATTGGTCAGTGGAGCAGTCAGAACACACCATACCATTTATCAATGAAGTTCAACATCTTACATGGGTGTTATTCATGATGCCCCAAAACAATTACAATAGTAACATCAAAGATCACTGATCACAGACCACTATGACCGATACATTCATAATGAAAAACCTTGAAATATTACAAGAATTACCAAAATGTGACACAGAGACATGAAGCGAGCATACAGCATTGGAAAAATGGTACCAATGGACCTGCTTGACTCAGGATTGCCACATACCTTCAATTTGTAAAACTGTGATATCTGGGAAGCAAGTAAAGCAAAGCACCAGAAAATGAGGTATTCTGGATATACCTGAGATGCCAGCACACTGTCCAGAATCTGTAGTCAAAGAGTAGTAAGTGGAAATTCCAAACTGTTTAAGCTGCTCAAAAACAGGAAGAGAAAGCAGGGTCTCTTAAGTGAAGCCCATGTCATCACAGCGTGAAGAAATTAAAAGAACATGTGTTGGAAAGTTAAACTCAAAACCAGTGAGCTGTCCTGAGTAGCAGAAAATCCACAGTGGGCAGAAGGGAATGGTGAATCATGACCATCAACAGGGCAAACTGGTTAGGAAAAAGGACAGTACCTTCCCAACAAACGGGTCCAAGCAGGCCACATTTAACCTAATGCCCAGAAGCACATCTGCGTTGAAAATTAACACTTAAACCTCAGTCCCTGGAAGACTCCTGAGGCTAATTACAGGCACCCTCTAATTACTACCTTGGAAACACATATGAACTAGATTCTGGCACTCACAGGGGCCTCTCTTCCCCCTTTGCATATTTTAACAGGGAAGAGTCACAGCATTTTCTACCAAGACTTGCTAAGGGTAGAATAACCACACGTGTAAACCATGTGGACCAAAAGCGCCAAGAGAGCAGAAGTGGCCTTTCACAACTCTACTCGCTCCCAACATCTGCAGAGAGTAAATGCTGCTCACTTATCTTCTGACTGCTACAATGCATTCCTGGGTTTCTATGAAGGGAGCCATGAGGTACTTTTGTTACACACACAAGGTGAGATTAGAACTCCAGCAGGAAATAGGCCAAATTTGTCCCCACCACTGAATCACACCTGCTTAGTAACTCAGAGAACAGACCTTTGATGGTTCTAGGAAGTGAAAAGACAGTGACCCATCTGCTTTCCCTCATCTTCCATCTCCCAAGAGAGATCTGCCAAGACCCAAGTTCTCAGCCAAGTTCAGAACCCTCTTCTGCCTAGGTTTAAGTATTAGCAGGGGTTCCCAAAGTGTGCGTTAGAGACCCCTGGGGGGTCCTTTAGACATTTTGAGTTTGTCTGCAAGGTCCTAATTACTCTTTTAATACTAACACATTTTTTTTCTCTTTCACTGTCCTACTCTCAGGAGTGTACAGAAGCTACGAGACATGTGATATGACAACAGACTGAATGCAAAAGCAGATAAAAGAATCCAGCTGCCTTAAGCCAGACATCGCAGAGATTTGCAAAAATATAAAACAGTGCCAGGCTTCTAAGATTTTTGTTGTGGAAAATGTAGTTTATTTCATAAAAATATGCTCTTCCTGTTAACATGTAAGGGGCTTATTTTTCAATTAAGTAATTTAAAAAATCTATTAATATCAGTTTTAATATTAATGCAATAAATATTGATAGATGTAGTTCATAGAAACAAAACTCTATGGAGTCTTCCATAATTTTAAAATATTTTTATTTAGGCTCGGCGCCTATGGCTCACATGGCTAAGGCGTCAGTCACATACACCTAAGGTGGTGGGTTTGAATCCAGCCCGGGACTGCCAAACAACGACGGCTTCAACCAAAAAATAGCTGGGAGTTGTGGCAGGCGCCTGTGGTCCCAGCTACTTGGGAGGCTGAGGCAGGAGACTCGCTTGAGCCCAGGAGTTGGAGGTTGCTGTGAGCTGTGATGCCATGGGACTCTACCCAGGGGGACAGCTTGAGGCTGTCTCAAAATATATGTATTTTAATTTAAATAACTTAAATTTTGGCCATCTGGTCTAAAAGTTTGAGAACCACAAGTTCATAAAAAAGAAAGATGAAAGATGTTCATGTTCCCTGTGTTTTTCTTGTTGTTGTTTGTCTGGTTTTTTTTTTTTGCAGTTTTTGGCCAGGGCTGGCTTTGAACCCGCCACCTCTGGCATATGGGGCTGGCGCCCTACTCCTTTGAGCCACAGGCACCGCCCTGTCCCCTGTGTTTTTTGAGAAGGCTAAATTGGAATCACTCTGCTGCTTTTTGTCCATCAGATTCTATTCATCTTAAGGGTCTGGGTCCAGCCACACAACCTCCACCAAATCCTGATTACCCAGACCCAGCCCTCTAAGAACTTCACCTTCTAAGCTCCCTTGACAACCAGTTTTTCTATGTCACTTAGCATTTCATCCTTCACTCACTGCCTGGTGACAGCCACTGTACTATTGTCCTGAGTTATGTAACTTCTGTTGTTATTTAACTTTCCCCATGGGTGTGTCTTGCTTTCCCAAGGCAATGCAGAACTGTGAAAATGGGTCTAAATCCCAGCTCTGCCTCTTAACTAGCAGACTGACCTTGGGCCAAGTGACAGATCCTCAGTTTCCTTGTTTCTAAAAAGCTAGAGTAGGCAGACTTCCTGTCAAACCCAGGCAATTACCTATACTTAGCTCAGGATTTTTCTGAGAATTAACCGGTAACAATCTTGCACGCTAAGACTGAGCACAGCACTGGCATACATGATACACACCTATCGTCTTCCCAAATGCACAGCCATGACGAGGAGAAATGACCTTAATTATCACTTGCATGAATAATTAGGTGAATGAATGAATGATGCATATCATTCATTGAATCAACATATCAAGTTAGGGTATCACCAGAGGACAGCACTGACCTTCTAGGGCAGTGGTTCTCAACCTTCCTAATGCCACAGCCCTTTAATACAGTTCCTGTGGGTCACGACCCACAGGTTGAGAACCACTGTTCTAGGGTGACTCTGGAGATGAGTGTGGGCAAGAAGGCTACTGACTTTTAGTGAACAAGAATTACTGACATTTATTGGGCAGGGACGTATCAGAGACTCCATCTATCCATATGCCACAGATTCCTAGCTCAGTCATGAACTTCATGATCTCAATATTGTGCTTCTCACTCACTTATAGAAGATGGTCCCTAGTGTTGCTCCCCAAGTCATCCCTGGGGGTGGGGGGATATTGGGGAATCCTTAAATCCCTAGGAGGAATGCCAACTCCTCTGACATTCCAGGTAGCTCTCTTACCAACCAAGAGGTCACAGTGATAGTGCCTCGGCTTCCTATTATCTCATCCCTCCATCCTAACTCCCCACTGGGTGGCCAAGCGGCCCAACTTGGGAGGCTTGTGTTGCTTACCTAGAGCTACAGCTCTTCTCACTCTTCCAGCCCTCCTCCCTCCCTCTCTCTGTCTCTGGCAAGCACCCAGGGCTCCATCAGAGGAGACAGCACACAGCCAGGGAATGATATTTCTGTGTGAATTCAGATTCCACTGCCTTAGACTGTGATCCCTGGGAAAGGATTCCATCAGACAAGCCCTGTGTGAATTCACTACAGACAATCTGGGTATTTTAATTGTTTTGGGTGGTGAGGGGGCAGGTCATGATTTTGTTTAATCTGGACTGCAAGGGAAGGAGAGAAAATGTTTTCCAAGCTATATCTACAAGCCATGTGTATTTAGAAGCTACATTGTATGTATTATGCACATATGTTTCAGATAGCCACACTTTGGAATATTTGTTAGATAAAATACTGGTCTGTCTTTCAAATGAGACCCACCATCCATTCATGCGTTCACTAGTTCATATTTCCCAGGTGCTAAATACCCACCATTGCTTTTCCTAGAGACGGAATGAGCCCCAGACAGTCCTTCCCATGGTCTATAGGACTCCCTGAAAATATTTGGCCTCCACTAATACTTTTATTTAAAAAAGACACTTTAAAATAAGAAACAAAGTTTGCCCTCTGAGAATAAAACTGTAAGATTAACACAATAATGAATCAGTGTAGAAATAAATAAAATCAGTCACTTTGGCTAGATCTCAATTAGATTAAACACATGAACATTATCTCCAAAAGGTCACAGTCTGGGGTGACACTAGGGAAGAGGGGGGCCAGTCAAAAAAGAGAAGAAAGAGCAAAATTTATCCCAAGATAAAATGCCAGCGCCCATTCTAGCATCCCCAACAGGTGAGGGTACCCTATGATGAAGACGGATGCCTCAAGCTTTATCAACCTGTTGCTAATAAACCATTTTGCTAAACTTTAGATTTTGAAGAATCTAAAGATGCTCCAAGAGGTTTAATAAAAATTTTGTTAATCCTAATTAAGGATTAGGAGACTTATTTATTAAATTTAGGAGACTTATAACTCATATTAGCATCTTAAAGCCTCTGATAAGTTCTGAAATAAAGAAATCCGTTAAATTTTTATTTTAATGTTTCCCAAACTCATTTGACCCTAGACCCCTTTCTTTATGAAACAACCACTAAGAACCCTAGAACTAGTGTTCCTTTGAACTCCGCATTAAACCATGGAATTGCTGAATTCATTCTCCTGACTGATTTTAGTGTTAGAGTTGGGTTTTCTAGAGTTCGCCTCTAGAGCTGTGACAGGTTAACCAATTGACCTTAGATTCCCAGTTAGCATAACACACAATTCTCCTTGTAATGTGAAACCGCCATACTGACTTTACACAACAATTGTAAGCCCTTGGTTACTATTAGCTGTCCTGTCTCAGGTGCTAACCTAGTGGTTCTCACCTGGGGCAATTTTGCCCTGTCAGGAGCTTTTGGTAATATCTGAGATATTTGTGTTTGTCACAACTAGGAGATGAGTGCTATTGGCATCTAGTGGGCAGAGCCAGAGATTTGACTAAACATCCTAATTGTGTAAGACAGCTCCCCACAACAGAGAGTTTTCTGGCCCAGATACCACAGTGCTGAGGTTGGGAGCTCTATGAACCCCTGGTCTTGCTCTGCAAGCATGAGAATCTTAGCAAATTCACCAAAACAGTGAGTGCCACTCTAAGAGAATTCTTGGCAACAAGCCATCAGCTTCTGCAGGGGACCATCTCTGCTCACATACAAAGGGAGCCTTTCTTTTAATGTCCACAAGAGATACCATCTGGGGCTGGGGCACAAATGCTAGTCACTCAGAGAGGGAATCCATGACACTGGGGCATCTTCTGCCCAGTCCTCTACCCATAGTTAACAGCCACATGAGGCCATTTACCCAGTGGGACATTCTTTTGTTCAGAAACTATTGATTAGCTTATGGAAGTAGCCAGCCCAGTGGGTACAGGAACCCCAGGTTCCTCCTTATCCTTACACAGGGGCAGAAGAAAGAGTGTAGACATCCCTAGCAAACTACTTCAGTCTGTTAAATATCACAATTACCAATAAAAATACAAGCTATTAGGAAAGAAGTCTCAAGATCCTCTTCTCACAGTCAAACCAGATTATAGAACTTGGAAGGAAGGGACACATTTTGCTCCATGGCACCTGTGCATATATGTACAAAGCATGAATCATATGTAAGAGGAGCCCAGTGTAGGTTTCCTCATGCAAGCAAAATATGTAAGTATCTGCGTTTATGTTCGTGAGCCCAAGTGTAGATAGATTTTTAAAAAGATGGATAATGAAGAGGGAGACAGATGATGAAAAGATCACAAAGCACTTCGTCTCTAAGTGCTGCTCCTTAACCGTAGGTCCAAACAGACACGAGCAGACATGACAGACACACAAACAACCTGGAAGCAGGATAAGCTGCACTGTGGGTGGCAAATGAGAGGCCCAGACTCCTTCACAGCAATCACATCATTGTCATCTAGGCCCAGCCTATTCTGAGAGGAAAACCCAGTGGGATCCCCATCCTTTCACTCAAGGACCTTGGACAGGTTCAGGTCAGCAGGGCTATTACCATGACACCAGCCTTGACCTTTGAAAGCTGGAGAAACAACCTTTCCCAAGAATCCTAGTTCTGCCTGGGTACGTATTCAACTAAAGGTGAATTAGAGACAAGTACAGAAAGACAGGGAGAGGGGGGAAACAGGCTTGCAGGTTTCAAAAGGCACTTTTGAAATTGAGGTTAAAAACTGAAACAGAATTTTAACAGGTAGGACTCAGCTGAGGACATGGACCCAGCACTGGGAGCCCAGACTTTTGGGTGGGTTCAGGGGTGCCTTGAAAAGAGAGGCACTATGGGGGGAGGTGTAGAAAGGGGAGAAAGAGCCAGAAAGACGGGCTTTGTGGACTTTAGTTTGCCTTCAGCAAACACTGCTCCACCTGTCCCAAACCGTCAAACCCCACGCTTCCCCAAAAATAGAAAGAAGAAATAACTGAGCCACCAAAGAAAGCCACTTTATGATGTGAGGAGAGGTGACAAGAAGCAAGAAAAATTGAACTAGCAGCCAAGAGTCAGAAGGTGGAGGGAGAATCAAGATGACACAGGCCGCATTGAGAAATAAGGAACAACGTCCCTCAAAGCCACTACTCACCATGAACCTGTGAGAGCATTTAGCTCAGCACAGGAAAGGAGACACTACAGTCTGGTGGTACACGTATAGGCTCTGGAGTGCAAAAGCCCCGGCTTCAAACCCTGGTTCCTCCACCGAGAAGCTGAGTGACCTGAGACAAGGAGGTCTACATTCCAGGCCTCAGCTTCCAGCTCTGCAAGATAGCAACAACACCTGTTTCCTCTGGCTGCGAGGCAGAGGGCTCTAAGAATCTACCCCTAGGTGGGTGTCCCCTCCCTGCTCAGCTCTTCCTCTTCCCCTCACCACGTAGATTTTATATACGAAAGGTATTCAACTCTTCTTTAAAGCAGACTAGCTTGTGTCAGGCGTGGTGGCTCACACCTATAATCCTAGCACTCTGGGAGGTCAAGGCAGGAGGATCCCTTGAGGCCAGGAGTTTGAGACCAGCCTGAGCAAAAGCAAGACCCCATCTCTACAAAAACACAGAAAAAAATTAGCCAGCGTGGTGGCAGGCTCCTATAGTCCTAGCTGCTCGGGAGGTTGAGGCAGGAGGGTTGCTTGAACCCAGGAGTTTGGGGTTGTAGTGCGCTATGATGACACCCCTGCATGTTAGTCCAAATGACAGAGATAGACCCTATCTCAAAAAACAAAACAAACAAAAAATACTAGCCTGTATACTGACACTTGGAGAAAAATTCAGAAGAAGCCAAGTCTTTGGCTCGGTGCCTGTGGCTCAAGCGGCTAAGGCGCCAGCCACGTACACCTAAGGTGGCGGGTTCGAATCCCCAGCCCGGGCCCGCCAAACAACAATGATGGCTGCAAT
>NW_003852419.1:4095319-4098248 GCF_000181295.1 Otolemur garnettii | reverse complement strand
AAGCCAAGTCTTTGGGAGAGAGGCAAGAGTCCGTCGCTTCCCAGGGGCCCCATGACAATGAAGGACACTAAACAGATGAAAGCAAGAGTGGAGAAATTTCCTCCAAAAAGAGACACTGAAATTGGTCAGAGAGAAAAACCAGCTAACCATATCTTTATGAATTCAGAGTTAGTGACATAATACAGAATTCACTGACACATACCCAGGGTGTCAAGGGGTCAGAACAGAAGGAGATGAGAAGCTTCCTCCCACCAGAAGCTTAGGCCTGGCAGAGGTAAAAGGCCAACGCACACGGGGACAGTCCAAGGCAAAAGATGTCTCTGTGCAGACCAGGGCATCTGACAGCAGGCACTCCTCTATGCCCCACAGTGCCCTGCACAGTGCCACGCACACAGCTGCACACAACTGACACTCAAGAAATGCTGTCATGTGAGTGAATGAGTTATTCATTCAACTCACAGCTCTGGGTCACTTGCCCGCAGAAAAGCTCCAAGAAGGCAGTCTCATTTTCTGCCAGGGAACAATTCCAGCCTGTTTCAGGGAAAACAGCAAAGCCGAGGGAGGAACCTGCAGATGCTGGTAACCCAGAGGCCATGAGGTGAGACGCCCTGTGGTTGTCCGCTCACCCAAACCACAAGGTTGCAACCAGCTTATTCACATACGTGAAAGTTATTAATACTTTCAGGCCAGCAGCGCATGCCTCTGGTCTACTTTGGTCCTGAGCAACACAGAGATTAGAGTCCAAGACACCAAAGGGATTCCAGGATTGGCAGGACAACCTTAAGGCCCATCGACCCCGAGTTAGGGAAGTCATCCATTAAGTCAGAGCTGGAGCCCCTATTGTCCTCCCCACACATAAAGGATAGGCCTCTTTACAGGACTAGTAGTTTTAAGCCAAGAAAACTTCTAGTAGGCCACAACGAAATAACAAACAAAGGTGGGAGGGAGAGAGAAAAAAAGACAGAAAGACAGACCTCAAACTTAAACTGAATGTCTTTCATCTAAAGAGCCATTCTTTATTCTGAGATGTGATTGTCCTAGTTTTTCTTCTTTTTTAACTTGAGCACAGCAAGTTCTTTCCCACCTCAGGGCCTTTGCACAGGCAGATTCCTCTGCCTGGAACACTTCCCTTTCTATATCCAGTACCTTCTCTCCCTTGGAGTCTCAGTTTAAATGTCCTTTCCATAGACACTCCTTCCCTGACTATGCCACCAAAAGGCAAGCCTGTCTCCTCACCTTGACCTCAGCGTCCTGCCTAGAGCCCGTTCACACATACACCTGTGCTGTCTCATTTGGTTCCATCTCCATCAGAGCAAGGGCCATGCCTGTCTTGTCTGCCATGAAATCACCACTACTTAGCACAGGGTTGGGGGCATACTGCTATCAGTAAACACTTATTTATTTAATTACTGAATTATAATAATACAGTCTGTTTTTTCATGAAGTAATTGTGATCATAAATTTACTGGTCAAATTCTTACATGGCAAAATTAAAAGAACCTAACTCTTGGTCAATCCTGCTCCTTTTTGGATGGGGGATGAGAAAAGAGAGAGGAAGAAGCATTTTACTGTTTAAAGAAATGGAAAAATGGCCATGAAGTGGCTCATGCTTATAATCCTAGCACTCTGGGAGGCCAAAACAGGTGGACTGCCTTAGCTCACAGGTTCTAGACCAGCCTGAGCCAGAGCAAGACCTCACTTCTAAAAATAGCTAGACATTGCAGCTGGCACCTGTAATCCCAGCTACTCCGGAGGCTGAGGCAAGAGCTTGAGCCCAAGAGTTTGAGGTTGCTGTGAGCTATGATGCCATGATGCCACAGCCCTCTGCCAAGCGTGACAAAGTGAGACTGTCTCAAAAAAAAAAAAAAACAAAGAAAAGAAAAAGAAATGGAAAAGTTTGAAAACCAGTGCTTTAGAGTACTGAAGTCCTTTTATGTAAAGAAGATTGTTATGGAAGTTCCTCTATTAAAACCACAGACCTACTTTTGAAACAGGTGCCCATAAATGGAATGTCTGCAAATCCAGATCTATTTCCAGACAGACTCACTTTTTCAGAGGCATTTAATCTTCATTTCTCATTCACCATCAGTGGACACCAAGACTGCAGTTTTATGCTTTCCTGCCTCCCCATTTTCTAGCTTGCCATGTTTAGTACTATGTAGGTTTTAATTTTTCAACCTATACACAATCATTAGTTCCTATTTAAAGAAATGCTGACTGGGCATAGTGGCTCACACCTATAATCCCAGGGCTTTGGAAGGCTGAGGTGGGAAGATCACTTGAACCCAGGAGTTTGAGACCAGTCCGGACATTGCTGAGACCTCATCTCTACAAAAAATAAAAATAAATAAAAATTAGCCAGGTGTATGGCTCAGCACCTACAGCTCAGTGGGTAAGACGCTGGCCACATACACTGAGACAGGCAGGTTCAAATCCAGCCTGCGCCTACTAAACAACAATGACAACTGCAACAAAAAAAATAGCCAGGTATTGCGGCGGGCACCTGTAGTCTCAGCTACTTGGGAGGCTAAGGCAAGAGAATCACTTAAGCCCAAGAGTTTGAGGTTGCTGTGAGCTATGACACTACAGCATTCTACCGAGGGCAACATAGGAAGACTCTGTCTCAAAAAAATACTTAGCCAGGTGTAGGGGCTCTCACTTGTAATCCCAACCACTCGAGAGGCTAAGGCAGGAGGATCACCTGAACCCCAGAGTTCCAACTTAGATGACAGAGTGAGATCCTATCTCTATGCAAAATAAAATTTTTAAAAAAAAATGCCAATGGTTCCTTTCTTGAAATGAAAAAGCAGTTTTGGGCTCGGCGCCTGTGGCTCAAGCGGCTAAGGCACCAGCCACATACACCTAAGGTGGCAGGTTCCAATCCCCAGCCCGGGCCCGCCAAACAACAATGATGGCTGCAACCAAAAAA
>NW_003852419.1:4085154-4095255 GCF_000181295.1 Otolemur garnettii | reverse complement strand
CTTGAGCCCAGGAGTTGGAGGTTGCTGTGAGCATGATGCCATGGCACTCTACCCAGGGGGATAGCTTGAGGCTCCGTCTCAAAAAAAGAAAAAGCAGTTTTGATTTCTTTCACAGCCTCCATCATTCTGTTAGTTTACATGTTCATATACTTAGTTTTCTTATAGCAGTGTGTACTGCATGGCTCTCTGTGGGTTCTGCTTCCTGACCAGTAACACAGGAGGACGCACAGCCCTGCTCATGCAGGACATAACGAGTCTTTACAGCTATCCATTGCCACCAGGAGTTGCACAACTATGTAGGGCACAGAGAAATACACATTATTAGCCACCCTCAGGCTTGCACTCTCCTGTGGATAGTCCCATCTGGCAAGATGTTCAGCTGTGGAGTCCAAGGGCAAGACGTACAAAAACAATGACATCCTTTGTATGTCTACAGCTTGATTCCAAACACATTCTTTAATAAGTATCTACTTTACCTTTACAAGAAGAGCCTGAGGTGAAGGCAACTATGGGTCTTACAGGTGGAGAAACTGAGGCGCAGGGAGATCAACCAGCTTACAGAAGATAGCGCTGCAAGTCGGCAGCAGACCAGGCCGGAATGAAAAAATTAAAGGTGTAAGAGCTCTAAAATCATGCTGTGCATTACAGATGCAAGATTTCAGTGCTGTATTTATCATTATTATTTATCTATTCCAAATCTCAGAGCACCTACCATATGCCAGGTGTATGTCTAGACTCTAAGAGGTAGATGTATGGGGAGACTACACAGGTAAGTGAACCATGGCCCCTGCACATCAAGGAGAAGGTGTGCTAGGACAGTTGAATGCCCCCTAAACAAACAAGGAGCTCACAGTAAAATTCTATACTAGCACCAAGTGGATGGGAACCCCGAGTAGGGCAGCCTGACTCTGTCTGTAGGCATGAGGCGCTGGCTGGCATTCCAACTAGACGGAGAAGCAGCAAAAGACCATTCAAGCAGAGACAACTGCATGTCCAGGCCATGAAGGTGTGACAGATCATGCAAAGAACAAAAATGTTGGTGATCAGCTAGGGCCAAGAGCCTTCAGAACTCACTGAAAAGGGAGACATTCCTGGGGGCCACCATCAGGACTGGCCTCCAGCAGAGGTGTGAAAAACAAAGAATGACAGGATCAGATTTGGGTGTCAGGGAACAGGACAGGCAATTGGATGGGGAGAGGTTAACAGGAGCTCCTAGGGACAGAGAGACCAGTCAAGAGGACATGTAATTGTTCACTCAACTGATAGGGCTAAACTGAGGGTCTTCCCCCTACAGAGTGAAATAACAGTATTTATGCTGCCTCCTTCCCAGGACAATTATAAAGTATTAGTAATAATAGAAAGATAATAAAAATAATAACCAACATGTATTGAGCACCTGTGTATTTTATTTAACAAATACTTAGCTTGGGCTAGACACAAACCATTCTAAGCACTTAACAAAGGCTAATTCATTTAATCCTTACAATGATCTTGTGAAATAAGGACTTTGGGCTCAGCGCCTATAGCTCAACCAGCTAAGGCGCCAGCCACGGACACCTAAGGTGGCGGGTTCGAATCCAGCCCGGACCCGCCAAACAACAATGACGGCTGCAACCAAAAAATAGCCAGGCGTTGTGGCGGGCGCCTGTGGTCCCAGCTACTTGGGAGGCGGAGGCAGGAGACTCGCTTGAGCCCAGGAGTTGGAGGTTGCTGTGAGCATGATGCCATGGCACTCTACCCAGGGGGACAGCTTGAGGCTCTGTCTCAAAAAAAAAAAAAAAGAAAAAAGAAAAAAAAAGAAAGAAGGGCTTTGATTAGCCCCATTTTACAGATGAGGCAATTGGGACACAAGGACATTAAATAACTTACACCAAGTCAATTAGGTAGTAAGCAGTAGAGCTGTGATTTGCAGCCTAGCAGTCTGTCCCTACTCTTGGTCACAATAACCAGAGCCTGTTGCTCATTCTATGACCAGCACTGTGATAAGCACCTTACAGCTGTCACCAATTGCTTTGGTCCTCAATAATTTTATGAGGTAGACACTCCTTTTCATCCCTGTTTCATGGATAAGGAAACCGAGACACAGAGAGGACAGGTACCTGGCCCAAGGCTGTGCATCTAGTAAGCAGCTGAGTTGCAGACTGGTCTGTGGGATTACAAAGTTTGCGCTCTCAATGCCTCCTCCCACCCCTTCATTCTGAAAGTACAAAAACCAGGAGAGGGGAGAAGGAGGCAGCAACCTGGAACAAAGGCTAAAGACCCAGAATAGTGAGTAGGCGGTCAGATGGAAAAGGTCTTCGTCTGGTCAGATTTTCCACCCAGAACAGGGAGAAGGCAAGTTCCCCTCTATCCCAGCACCCTGGCTTAGCCTCCTGACAGGCGGTGTCAGCTCAGCAATGACACACCCCCACCCTTATGGGGTGAGGATGTGTAGGCCTCAGGCTGGGGACAGGGGTGGCAAACAATGATATCTCAGTCAGGCCCCTGGGTTCTGCTGATTGGCCCTGGCAAAAACAAGCTGTCAGTTAGTAACAGCTGTAAATCCCTGTGACAGCAACTCCCCAGGCCCTGGGCACACTCTGGGCCATGCTGGAGTCACAATGTCCAGAGCCTTCCCCTGCCACTTCTTGGGACTAGGAGTCCTGGCCTGGGGCCTGGCAATGGCATCATTAATCTATGGACAGGCTTCATAAGGTGGCAAACAGGCAGGAAAACTTTACAGGAGAAAGCAGAGCTCAAAAATAAATTCCCCAGAGTTCAGCTGAGACCAGACCATTCGGGGCTGTGATTCTGAAGCAGACAGTAAACCCCCCACATTACAGGCTCTAGGGGATGCATGGACAGAGCACTTAGGAGAAGTTGCCTATCTCAGTGGTCAAGGGCCTGGGCTTTGAAGATAGACTCTCTGGGTTCAAATTCCAAAGTGGCCTCTTAACTAGCTAAGAGAACTGGGTCATGTTCCTTAATCTCTCTGGGCCTCAGTTTTGTTACCTGTCACATGAGGATAATGGTAACACCTACATCATCAAGTTGTTATTAAAATTGACTTAATATATAGGAAGCTCTAAGAATAGAGTCCAGTGGCTACAGCCAGTGCTATGTATGTGTTTATTGAATAAGACAAATGGGTGCGGGGGAAACATGAGACGTGTCTCCGCAGTGAGGGAATCATAATCATCAAGGTTAAAGGACGTGGGAGCTGGAGGTGAGATGTATTCTATGTCTTTTAAATGTTGTGAAAGAGTTTAGATGTGGGAGCCTCTGACTTAGGGTCCCAGGGAAAGCTGAAGTGCTATCCTACAACACACTGCAGCAGCTCTAATAACACAGAGCCACAGCCTTGGAACCGGAACGGGGTTGGTGGCCTAGGAACTGCAGAAACTCCTAGAGTAAAGTCAGTACTAGTCTGCACTACAGCTTTCAAAATTCACGTGCATAGATCTCCAAGATCGCCTAGTCCACACCCGGCCACTACAAAGAAAATGAGTCATGCTGAGGGCCAGAGACAGGCCTTGGGCAGGGTCACATGGTGGGTTGGTGTGGGGAGTGCAGCAAGAGCCAGGACCTGCTAAGACTGGGGCGTCTCCTACCACATCAGACTTCTGGCTTCAACCTGGGATGGCTGAGAGCCCAGTACATGAGTCTGAGCCCGCTGGAGCAGCTGTCACCTGGCCTGGCAGTGCCTGCAGGTGTGCTGGCCCCAGCCCAGGGTGCTCCTGACCAGCACCTGCCACCCATCTCTGGCAGTTCCCAGGGACTCAGGCCCAATGTCCTCTTCTAGCAGTGAGGACTAGGGAGTCCTCACCTCCTATCCTTTCACACCAAGGAGTGGCTCCAAACCATGTCACTAATCCAGAAGAAGCAGCCCTTATACATTTCACAAACCTCACTTGTCTTGTCCCTGAAACTGGCATATTAGGGTAACAGATAAATCCCCAAGTATTACTGGCTCAATGCAATAGAAGTCCACATGGTTCACTCCTATCCATGCAGGAGGGTCTCCCCTCCAAGCAAGGATTTGGAGACCCAGGCACCGTCCTCCTTCTGAAGCTGCCACCTTCAACTTATGGTCCCCAAGACCACTATAACTGGCTGCTTCAAGTCAATGGAGGAAGACACCTGGGCCACTGACCTAGAAGAGGCATTTATTCCTTCCACCTACATTCTATTGGCCAGAACTTAGCCACATGGCCACACCTGACCACAGTTGGCCATAAGGAAGTGAGAGCTATAGTCCAGCCATCTGCCCAGGACATAGGCTTTAGCAGGAACTTGGGCTGTCTCTGCTACAAGCTTTGGTCTGTGGCACTTCATAGTCCCAGACTAGAGCCCAGGCCCAGCTTAAGTCAACAACTTGCTCCACCCAGGAAGACATTAAAGAGAATCTGATAGCCTTCAATGCCAAGTCTGTGATGTGCAGGGACGTCAGCAGTAGGCTGGGAGGTCACTGAGGGCAACAATTGGGCTCAGCTCCCCAAGGCCTCCCCACATTCTTCACATACTGCCTGCCACTGAGAGGCCCCCAGTATGTGACTATCTTACGGGCATGCAGCACAAATGCAGCCTACAGGGGTACCAGGCACAAGTTGGGCTGCAGGGGGATGCTGTAGCCTGGTTAACTGCAGCCTCATGTCTGGGACTCCCTGGTCCACTTCCTGGCTTGGCAGCTGGGAACCAAGGAGAAGGGGACAGCCAGAGCCACCCGCCCCCCAAGGCTGGCTCTCACGTCAGAGGCAGACTCAGCTCGTCTGTGTGGGAGGGAACAGGAGCTGTTTCCATTTTATTTTATATTCATCACGAACTGTGTCCCACAGACATGAGAAGCCACAGAAGAAACTTCTCCCTCCCCCACTGCAGCTCCTCAAAAGCAGGGGCTGGGGGGAAATGTTTGAAGGGAACACCCTTGACTTCCATGAACAGACACAGCTTCCCCCCAAAACAGGCCACAGGGGGGAAAGAGCAAACGCAAGAAGAGCCACGAATTTGCATTGTGACCTTGAGCAAGTGACAGATCCTCTGTGCCTCCATTTTTCCCCATCTGTCAAATGGAGATAATAAAGGCTGTTCTGCAGTTAGAATGAGATAATCAATGTTTAAATGGCTCTGCAAAGTATAAAGCTTTATACGGAAATATAAGGTGTTATTATCCACTCACCCTTCCTACCTCTCCAAGTGAATTCAGATGTTTGGTAACAATTAGAATCTTGGCTAAAACTCAGTCTTGAGTAGAAGAAATAAATGCAGTTGCTTCCATATTTCAGAAGTGGGGACTGAGACACAGGCCTGTGTGACACTCAGGCCTGGTAAGTTCTGGGACACATGGTCTCCCCAAGAAATATCTGCCTGCGAAGTAATGAACTGTGAGGGGGACTTTCACTGCATTCAGCAAAGCCAGCTCTTGCAGACTCAGATGTGGTATCTGTTAGACCATGAGGAATACAACAGTCATAAAATCACAGCATTCCAGCCTTGGCCAGGAACCCCATCCTAGGGAAAATGAGCTAGTTCCCAAGTGAAAGTGGAAAACCAACTCAATTTCCATGTGCTGGAAAAGGTAAAACAGGTTTATAGCTAACACCACTTACTTGGTTTGGGATCTTGAGTAAATCACTTAACCACCCTCTGCCCCAGTTTCTTCCCCACAGGATGGGAAATAGGAAAGTACTTTGGTAACTGAAAGACACAAATGAAAGGTATTTCTTGCTATCGGTGATCAAATCTCTTACCTATGAGTCACCTGCAGTGTTCTTAGATTCTCTCACACACAGAAGACAGGGGTTCCCATTTTCCCTTTCCTGGAATCTAATTCATTGTGGTGGGGCCAACCTGTCATGCAGCCAAAACAAAATTCTACCTCAGGATGAATAGGAGAAAAGCTGCCGCTGGGATGAGACACCACAGACTATGACACGTGCAAATTATTAATTAATTCAAAACAGAAATGAGAGCAAAAATCATCCTGAATTCCAGCCTGACTCCTGCCAGGGGGGAGGCTGGGCTCCCCAGACACCTCCCGGCCAAGACTGGTTGACGGACAACGCTTCAAGTTCTTCTGATCTAGCAGAGCCCCAGAATGAATGAGGCCTGAAACAGGGCAGAGAGGATTCAGGGGAAAGAAGGGAATGATGAGAATGAAGAAAAAGAGGACACTTTCAGAGCCCCATTTTCTCATTACCATTAGTGTGCATTTATTTACTCTGTTGGAAAGAGGGAAAAAAGTTTTCCACTGAGCGTCTAGGGCAGTCCTGTGTAATATTTCACTTCACAGCCTCTCTCTCTGGCCAACAATGACAGCAGTTGTTAAGCTATTCTCCTGACCAGTCCTGTGGCATTTCTACTTCCAAATCAACTCAGAATCCTTCCCCTACCCCCACCGTCTCTTCCTTCTCACCCTATCACACCCTTGCACATGCTTCTGCTCAGGTGAAACCTTTGGTAGAAATGGTTTCTAGTCCTCAAACAACAAAACATTCAAAGGCCAACTGCAGAGGACCAGAGACTCTTTATCTGCTACTGTGACCTGTGGAACCATGTGAACAGAGGCTAGAAAGCCTGATGCAGAGCTCCAAAGCAGGCATAACCCTAAGCATCTGGCAGAAAGCCCCGCTCAGCACCCAGGCTCAGAACCATCTTCAGAAAGCCCTGGGTCCCACCAGCCATGGCACTGGACAAACTCATTATGCTCAGCTCTAAGGCAAGACAGAGCTTAATCAGGTCAGCAGCATTGGATCTGAAAATAAGCACCTTCTTGACACTGCATGGATTACAGGAATTAGGCCTGGGAAAACTACCTATACCACCGTCATGTCAAAGGATATTCAGGGATAATCAGCTAGGAGGAATAATTACAAAGTCAAATGCTATCAAACCCGCAAAATGAAAGCAAGCCCACCCATCACTCCAGAAGCCAAAGCCTAGAGGTTGATCTGACAGTGGAAAAAACAGACAATCCCTAAGACTTTTCATGCCTCTTTCCTTCCACTGAGTCTGGAACCCATATACAGGGAGGGCTGGGATGGTGTGGCCGGGGTATGGTGGGCAGGGTATGGTATCGTTGGTGCTACAGACCACTTTCTCTGGGTTTCATACACACCAGTGAGTAGTCACTCCTATGTTTTCTGACGAGGCATCATTTTCAGTTAAAATTTTCCACTCTTGGATTCAGCCCAAAGGTGAGTTTATTTTGGAAAGTCTGAGCCAAATTTCTCTGCAACTCGAGTTTTAAGCAGGTGAAATAAAGGTTGCTGCTTCTCTCCACATAAAATTGTGTCCTAAGAGTGCAGCAACTGTTCAGGCCCCTCGTGTTATATGCAGCCAAGCTCCACAGACCCAGGGACCAGGATGCATTGAACACGGTGCTAAAAGACATGCCCACCAAAACGGTTTTGAATAAAGAACTTAGATTTAATCTCGACACATCTAAATAGTGATGATAGTAAGTCTCTGGCATTTGTAAGCTTTAGACTTCTCCAAATACTCCACCCCCATTATCTCATCTGTGCCTCCCAGCTGCCCCGGGAAGAAGAAGGGACTGTCCAGGCTCCCATGTGGCAGATGGCAAAATGGGAGGGAAAGAGAAGCCAAGAATACGCAAGGCCACACTATCTGTTAGTAAGATCAAAATTGCCCTCTTGACCCCTGGTCTTCCTCAGCCAAATTTGATAGCCCTTTAACAAGTCTAGGACTTAAACAGAATATGGCATGGAACAGCGTTATCAAAGTTTCTTCAGCACAACATTTTGGTGAAAGTTGCTGCCCGTCATCTTGGAAAGTTAGAGGGAAGAGAGAGATGGACATTCACTGAGCACCCACACATGCCAGAGACACGTACCAGACATTTTGTCCTCAAAAGTATTCTCCAAGACTGTTGCTCTGACGGCCAGTTCTCAGGTGAGATAGATGAGACACCCAGATAGTAACTGGCAGATTCGTATTAGGGGTCCAATGAGTCTGCTGACAAAGTCCACGTCCCTAGATCATAATGCCACTCTAAGGAAAACTCAAATACCCTCATGCCACATTGCATACAGGAAACTTGCTTTAGGATTTGAGTTCTGAACTAGTCTTTACCCAGACTAGTTAGTGAAACTAAAGGCTCACTTGTCCTCTCCTGTCCTTGTCTACCTGCTCAGTCTCTGATGAGGAGAGGACATAGAAGGGACAGAATATTCAGGGCAGGAGAGACAGAATGAAAAATGAACCATCTGCAAACTGGAAAAACCAACCCCTACATATGAAGCCATAATTTCCTTGAGATATATACTGCAATGTATACTACGCATACAGATTCTTCCCTATATTTAATCCTAAAAACAATGAATGAAAGTGGATGTAAAATATTAATAATCCCACATGCTATTTGCTACTCCCTGCCATAACCTTTTTCTACTGAGTTACATATCACCCATTTGTCCCTGAGCCTTGGACTAAGTAAGTGCTCAATGAAAGTTTGATTAATGGATGGAGAGATGGATAAAATAATAATGCTGTCAGAAATAACACCTCCTAACCTAGGGAGGATTTAAATCTGCATTGTTCTACCCATTTGATACCTGGAGATATATTTGTCATTTTAATACCAGAAATATAAAACAAGCTATTTCTGCTTTATCTTCTGTGAGCATATGGGTGAAAGAATATGAAAAAAAAATTTTTTTGTTACACATGAACAGGCTGCATAGTTGAGATAGTTTTCCAAAGAATGTGACAGAAGCCCAATTACTGTCTTTTAAAAACCAAAGCAAAATAAATGTGCTAGGAAAGAATCTTTACAAGAACAAGGAAAGATTTCCATTTAGGACAAAAATAAAAGACAACCCAAAGAAGAATCAGTTCCACTCACAGAGGGCCCATGTTTGTCTGTCAGGCGGAAGGGTCTCTGGAGACTCCAAAGGCTGTGCCTGCACCTTCAGAGAGCTTCTAGTCAAGTTGCTTATTTCCGGGCTAGGGAATAAAACACAGGAGGAAAGCGAACAGCACTGCGGTCTCTAATGCAGGTGGACAGACACAATAGTTGTCAAAAATAGAAAAGTAATTAAACAAAATCTGAGGTCCAACATGTTCCACCTTTTGCTAAGGAAGCTAAATTGTGAGACTTTTAGTTAGGAATAAGAACTGACTACCCAAGGTGGAAGGAAACACGCTTTCTCCAGCAAACTTTTATAACAAAAGAAACTCTTCCCTGCTGAGGCTGGTATCTGTAACCTTACCAGCTGACCTTAGGAACCCTAAGGCCCAGAACTTCTTTTCAATCTCCAGTTCCAGTAAAGTTTTTAGTCCTTCTACTCCCAGCATAAGGTGTTCAAGTGGCTCCTTCCAGGGCATTGTTATAAGGAAAGAGGTGGGGACAGAGAGCAGTCTTTCCCCTGCTTTCAATAGCAGAAGCTCCTGTTAAACTGACTTCAGATGCTGGGGTACTCCTACAGCTCTATTTTGTTTAAAAAAAAAAAAAAAAAGGAAAGGCATCCTACTAAAAGAAATAGTAGTGATTTGGATACCACTATTGTAAAACATTCACTAAATCTCATTCAAGAGTCATTCAACAAATATTTATGGAACCAGGCACAGAACTAGATGCTTTAATTAATCCCAGAAACCAGCCTTCAGGAGGCATAAAGTCCTTGGTTCAGGATAAACACACTCAACTAAAACTGCTCACGTTGACTGGTCTCCTGCCATGAGCCAGACACCCGAGTAGGCGGTTCATAGATGCTATCTCGTCTCTTCGTCACTATAAGAACTGCTTGTAGAGGGTAAGTATTAAATTTCATCCCCATTTGAAAGATGGAGAAACTGACATGGAGGAAAGGCAAATAATTTGCCCAAGAGCTAGGACTAGTACCCTAGGGTTGCTTGACACCAAAGCCTTCTCATCAGCTACTAAAACCAGGTTGATCTCTCAGCAGGTTAGACCATTTCAAGTTAATAACTCACCTTTGTATTTGCTTTGTGATGAGTCCTAAATTTCAGATACTAAAGGAAAAAGGAAGAAAAATCTAGACTTACTATCTTTAAGAATCTGGGTGTTTTCTAAAACACCGATATAAAAGATGTGGCCTTGGCTCGGCGCCTATAGCTCAACCGGCTAAGGCGCCAACCACG
>NW_003852419.1:4082313-4083940 GCF_000181295.1 Otolemur garnettii | reverse complement strand
AAAAAAAAAAAAAAAAAAAGAACCACTAACTAGGTGGCTTTAGACAATAGAAATGCATTCTCTGGAAGTTCTTGAGGCCAGTCCAAAATCAAGGTGTTAGTAAGGCCATGTTCCCTCAGAATCCTCTAAGGGAGGATCTTCCCTTGCCTCTTCCAGCCTCTGAGAGCTGCAGGTGTTCCTTGGCTTGTGGCAGCAGGAAATCCCTGCCTCTATCCTCATCTTCTCCCTGCATCTGCCTCTGTGTCCAAATTTCCCCTTCTTATAAGGACACCACTCATACTGGATGGGAGCCTACCCAATGACCTCATCTTCACTTGACCACATCTGCAAAGACCCTACTTCCAAATAAGGACACAGGCTGAGGTACTGGGAGTTAAGACTTCAATATACTAGGATACAGTTCAACTCACCTGTGACAGAATAATGACCTCAAGGTCTCTCAAACAAAGTTCTGTTTCATTTCCTTGATTACCCTCAATCAGACAGAAGCACCAACTTGCACATCTGTAAGAACGCTACCACATCCGAGAATGGCAGCGCCGTGCTCCTTCCTGTGCTGCCCTCTGCTTGCACGCTTCCCTCCCTTCACCAGCCTACTTGCTCTTCCTGTGCTGACCCCAAGGAGCCTCCCTGACCTCCCAGACCAGGTCGGAAGCCCTTCCCAGGATCTCTGCACATCACCTCCCTCTCCCTCCTTGCTCTCACCACCACCCTTGAATCTGCAGCTTTCCATTTCTTAGCGGTTCTCAACCTTCCTAATGCGCGACCCTTAAATACAGATGATGTCATCACGCCGCGTACTCGTATGTGGGCGTATCTGCATGTGGGTGGACCGCCTGGAGACGACAGAGGAGCGGTGTCTCTGGGTTCCTAAAACCGTTGGAAATACGTGTTTTCCGACCCCCACGGGGGTCACGACCCACAGGTTGAGAACCACTGCGGATTATTTGCTAGAGGTCTCTCTTTGCCATCAGATTTCAAGCCCCACGAGGACAGAGACCTCCCAGTTTTGTTTACAGTTGTATTCTCACCTCTCAGCAGAGCCCCGGGCTCTCAGGAGGGACTCAGGTGCATTTCGGCCTCAGCCCCCAGCAGCCTAGTTAACTGTAGCTGTTGGTCTTGTGGCCTATGTCCACCACCTTCCACAGGTCGGCTGTGCCCACAGCGGCTGCCTCCCCTCTACAGCCCAACTTACGCCCGGCAATCAGGAGAACCACAGGCTATCACCCCACGCTGTCCTGGACTCCTCAGCTCCCCACCCTGCACGAGTGTCTTCACACCCACTAGGCACAAGGGGCGCATCCACACTGCTGCCTTCCAGGATGCCAAGGGGCTTCACGCCTTCCGCATGAACCACACCAATGGCACGGGAGTCTCATCTAGGCTACTCCTCTCTGAGGTCCCAATTTCATACCCTTAAAACTTTAACCTGTGCCACACACAGCTCCAAACCTGCTTCTGAAATCCTCCAGGACCATAAAAACACCCCCGTCTTTCTTGGGATCAGCTTTGAACAGATGGGACTCTATACACATGAGAATAGCAGAGCCGTCTATGGTAACCCCGTAACCCACTCAGCAGGGGGGCTGGTCAGACCCTCACCACCACTTCTTTTTTTTTTTTTTTT
>NW_003852419.1:4070359-4082186 GCF_000181295.1 Otolemur garnettii | reverse complement strand
GCTGGGACTACAGGCGCCCGCCACAACGTCCGGCTATATTTGGTTGCAGCCGTCATTGTTGTTTGGCGGCCGGGCTGGATTGGAACCCGCCACCTTAGGTGTATATGGCTGGCGCCTTAGCCACTTGAGCCACAGGCGCCAAGTCCTCACCCCTACTTCTAACCCCTCAACCAAACAGAGGGACTCTGTGTCACAGAGCAAGGTCATCTGGTCATTCCTCACTGTGAACTCATCTACCCCTGTTCAGCCAACCTTTATTGAGTTCTGATAGTGTTGGTGGCATAATCTGAGACACGGGGGTTGACAAAGAAAATAAGAGGCCCGTTTTGCTACTATATTCCCAGCATCTTCACTCTGAGGAGCCACAGACCAGGAAGCAGATGAGAAAGAAATGGAGTAAGTGCCCCAACAGAGGTGAGCGCAGGGGCTGCAAGGGTGACACCTCTGGGGATTGCAGAACCCCTGCTTTTGCCTGCCAAGGATGGACAGGAGATGGGGAGGATGGGTAGCTGGGCACAAAGCATGGCTTACAAGCAGTGAGAAAGAAAGATATGCTGTGGGAACAGCAAGCCTCACCACTTGCCTGAGGTGTAGGGTGTCTATTAAAAATAGAAATAGACAAAGCTAAAAGAGATAAGACTGGGGGCCAGGATAAAGGGTCTTATAATTAGCTCACAAGACATAATTAATCTCTTACCACTTCTTTGACAATACATAAATTTTAATCTACTACTAGTGGTGAATTTTTAAGTTCGTAGATATTAATTCTCTCCAAAGGGAGGGTAATCACATATACTTTCTATATTGAATTCCTATTCTGCTCACATCCTCGGGAACACCAGACCCCAGGAAACCCAGACAACTCCCTCCACATGGCTGTCCTTGGTCACCCTCAGGGCGTTCTCAGATTGGCTGTTTTTCCAGATGGCCTCCTAGGATACATGGCATTTGCAATCAGGCCCAGATACAAGAATTTGTATTTGAAAAACTGGATCTCATCCTTGTTGTTTCCTACTTACTGCCGGCCACCCTTCCCCCTCTCTTCCTCTCTTTCCTCTTCCTTTCTCTCTTCCTTTATAATATTTTTTTTTTCTGCGCTCACTGCTGTTTGCAACAGCTGTTGAATTTCACATATCTGGGAAGTCCATTAACTCGCTGTTTACTAGAGCTCCACATCATTAGCAGGGATGTGGGGCAAAATCAAGTTCCCACCCCCAGGGAGCCACGCCTCACCTGCTGGGCACACCCTCCAAGTAGCACTGTCCCTTCACTTACTCCCACAACTAGAGATGTATGTTTTATATCAAGCCAGACTGCATTGATTTTGCAAAAAAAAAAAAATTCAATTTTAAATATGATTTGGGGTGCTGATAGAAAAAGATTCCACCAAATTTACCTACCACTAATCTGAGTACTTTCATATAAATCTATAAGGGTCGATCATTACACACAAAACCCTATTTTAACCAGTTTTCCAGAAGCGTGCCCACAAAATGAGTGTGTGCTGCCTGACCTGCAGCCAACCGTTACATTTGCATGTGGCATCCAACGGAGCATTTGTGAAAAATCAAGCCAGCACAGACGGATGTCCATGGAGTCATAGCTGCCTGGAAATTGAAAATAAATCTACAGGGAAACGACACGCACTTGGCAGCTCGTTGGAAACTGGTCTCTCTCCCTTCTGTCAAAAGGCTGCTTTCCATGCTTTCTGTTCACTCTCGCTAGCAATGAGGTATGCAAGAGTTCTAATATTCTCAATCTCTTTCGGTGTAAGAAACTAATACACACAATTAAAGGACTGGGCAACAAATTTCACCCTCCTGCAGGAATGTCTTTGATTCACCAAGGAAAAATCGCTGGCTGGGAATGGGGGTGGTCAATGGAGCTACTGATCGATCATTCAGCCTAAAAATAGGGACCTCAAGAGAAAGGCAGGGCTCCAACCAGCTCCTGGGGCTAGGGACAGGGAAGGGGCCAGAGTCTCCAGGTGAAGATGGCAGCTGTGGGCAGGCCATCTAAGGACTGAGGTGGTCAGGGCTGGAGTGAAAGAGCAAGCCAGAGATGCCACCCCCATCTGCCAACCAGTCTACACTGAGGAAGGAGCAGGAGCCTGTTCTCGGCCTCCCTACTTCTTTGCTTTTGTTGGGCAGGTTTTGTTTGCCATTTCCACTCTGCTTTTGTTTTGTTCATTCTTATCTACCCCGGCTAAATGAAGAATAAAATGGATTTTCACCTGCATTTTGACCAAGAGGGTCAGAGCACCATTAGGACTAAGGCAGAGAAGGCAATGGTGTCAGCTAGACCAGAACTCTCGCCTCCAGAAGACCTCAGGAGCAGAGCCAAGCAGAATATGAGTGGCCAGGAGAGCAAGGCCAGCCAGTGGAGTAGGGGTAGGGGTGGGGGGATGCACCCCCTCCCCATCTCCACACCCTTGCAGGTAGAGCACTGGCTCTTTGAAAGGAAAATGTAATCGCTGTCAGCTACCCCAGAGCATTTCATTTGTTTGGAAGCATCTTCCTGGGTATTAAAATAACATCTACCTTTGAGATCAGGGGATAACTCTGATCTCAGGGGATAATCTTCAATATCATCATGAACATTAATGGACGAGTGGTCATAAAAGGATTTGCTTTCAGCTCTGTACCAAACATGGGCCTTCTTAGCAGGTACAAAAACCAAGGGGAAAGAGGTCCAAAATGAAAAAGAAGTGGGGCATGGGACCCAGGAGGAGAGCAAGTGACCAGGGTGCTGTGATCATGGGACCAGTCACATGACCAACAGAGTCCCCAGCAAAGCATGTCTGTGTCCTCACCTGTCCATCCAAGGGCATCAGAGCTGCTTTGAGCTCTGCAGAATCTAAAAGTCTATTGGGACGAAAGGCCACACGGTGTCCAGATTTCACTGGGTGGAACAACCTAACAATCGGTATCCTCAAGGCCTTGTGACAAGATTCTAATTGGGTGGGAAGACAGGGATGTAGGGCCTCTGCTCACCCCCACTGGCTTTGAAGCTCCTCATCATGCCTTTTGCCTATTCAGAAAGCCCTAAAAGTTTCAAAGCAAATGAAACCTTCACCCACCATGCAGCCCTGGAGGAAGGCCAACACCAAACCCAAGATGTGAAATGCAGACAGCAGAGCAAAGGCACATAAAGCACTTCAGCAGAAATGCCAAGTGCAAGGGCAAGCAGAAAGGGGCTTCACTTCCACTGCCTCCTGCAAGAACTTGCACAGGGATCTGGAAAAGCTAGGTGTCTCGTCTGGGGCCCCTGCAATAGCAAAGAACTGCAGCTGGTATTTAACAGGGCCCCAAAACGCCTTTTTGATAATTTTAAAAAGTAATTATTTTAACCACTGATGTGTATAATAAACTCTTGTCAGCCTGACATTAAAATCTGTTTCTTTTCTCTGCTCCCCACTCCATTCCCCGTGAGCCCTCACATCCCACAAGCCTAGCACATGTTCTATTATTGTTATTTTAGGATTTCTTCAAGGAGCTCTGTGATGGGCAGTTATGTTGTGAAGTGGTGGCACATTTATCTAATATAGACACCATCTCCCTGCAGGAAAGGAGGAAAAGATTGTACTGCAGTTGACCTCTCCAGCTCCAGCCTGACTCTGGGTTCCCTTTCTGGGGGTGGTGATGGTTGCATTGAAACCATCCTAGGAACAGAGAAAATCTAAAGTAGAATGTTACCAAGATCCTTGGAGGCTAAAGGCAAGAGCCCAAAATTGAGGGAGCTTTACAATAACCTGCATTCTGCTTGTTTTGAAGGACTAAATCCAAGCTCCTAGAGGAAAGTTTCCTGACTCAGAGAGGAAAAACAGGAAAGAGGAACGGCCTTCCCATATGTGAGTTCCACAAGGACAAGGAACACAGCAGATGCATCTTGTGTGAGGCACTTAGGTCTTCACAGCCAAACCCAAGCAAAGGGGCTCATGTCCTCATGCAACCCCACTCCTAGCCCTTCTCGGGAAAAGTCCAGCAGCCTGATGTTCAAAGCCCTCCACAACCCAGGTATATCCTACCTGATCACAGTTCACTTCCTTCCACTCTACTGGGCCTGATGGCTTCATGGACCCACCATGTGATTTCCAGCATATCAGCCACCCACCCCAGGTACTATTCTACGTCTTTCCATTTCTGACCCATTTATCCAAACTAGGCATCATTCAGAGTCTCACTCGTGCCCTCCATGAACCTTTCTCAGCCACTCTAACCAATGCTGACTGTGGCTCTCCTTTGCTACTAGTGCACATTCACTTTCCAGGGAATTCTCGTCCTCCCCACCAGCACAGGGCAGGCTATAAGTCCCATGAAGCCAGGAAACCCGTCCCTCTTGTGTCTGCTAGTACTTAACATGGGGTTGGACTGACCTGATGCTGTGGGTACCCAATAGGTATGTCATGGGGTTGAGGTCATGCACTCCAGACTTCCTGACCTCATCCTCACGCTCCTACCCCATTCCCAGATCCCAGGGTGGTGTGAGGGAAAAGCATTCTTATTCCCCTGGACAGTGATGGAGGAAAAATATTTGCTATTTCCAGGTCAGGCTCCTACAGTACTATTATTTCCTAGATAAGACATTTTGCTTGGCTTCACTACTTGGGCTAGAGAAAGCCAATCTGGGATTCCAGAGCTGCCCCTTAGTTCTGGAAAATTCTGAGCAACCCTCACCTGAGTCCATCTCCTTCCAGGAACCCCCATGCTGTTCCCAGTTGCCCCTGGGAGTTTCAGTCTTCTTTTCCCACTGTCAATGCCGCTACCATTTCTCTAGAACTCACCTCATCAATTCACTATCCTGCCCTATCTTCCCGCCTAACTAAAAATTTCTTTTTTTTTTTTTTGAGACAGAGCCTCAAGCTGTCCCCCTGGGTAGAGTGCCGTGGCATTACAGCTCACAGCAACCTCCAACTCCTGGGCTCAAGCGAGTCTCCTGCCTCCGCCTCCCAAGTAGCTGGGACCACAGGCGCCCGCCACAACGCCTGGCTATTTTTTGGTTGCAGCTGTCATTGTTGTTTTGGCGGGTCTGGGCTGGGGATTCGAACACGCCACCTTAGGTGTACATGGCTGGCGCCTTAGCTGGTTGAGCTATAGGCGCTGAGCCCTAAAAATTTCTCTTTACCCCACTTCCTCCTTGCTTCTCCCTGCCAAACTTCTCAGGGCAACAGCGCACCCCTGCTGCCTTACTTCCATACCACCTTGCTCTCTTGCAATTTGGATTCTGCCCCAAACACTGTTCTAAAGCCTCTCAGACAGAACATCTGCCACCAGGTCTACCAGCCTCCTCCTTCTGCATCCTTCTCAGCTAGCTCAAGATGGGACCTGGCCGACTATGTGCACTGCCTCCCTGTACTATCTCCTGCCCCTGTGGGCAGTCCCAAAGCTCCAGGCCTTTCCATGCTTCTCCTCTGCCCTCCCTGCTCACATCTCTAAAACCAAACTCTGCTCACCCTCCAAGGCCACATCCCAGGGCAAACTCCTCCAAGGAGATTTCAGAACTGATGGGGTCTGCATGATGCCACAGCCGTGTGTCTGGTGCTGGCTGGGGCGCTGGGCGTGTGCATGTGCATGTTCATGTGTCCTCCCTTGGACTCTTCAGCACAGTGCCTGGGTGATTTTACACACTGATGCCACCAATTCTTCCACCAGTTTCCCCCACTGTATTAGAAACTTTCTGATGACGGGTGGTATTATAGGTTGAATTGTTATGGGTTGAGCTAGCTTCAAAAAAAGATGTTGAAGTCTTAACCCCCAATACCTGTGAATATGACCGAACGAGGAAATAAGGCCTCTGCAGATGTCATCGAGATATGGTCATCATGGTGGACCCTAATCCAATTCTTACAGGAAGAGGAGAAGATGGAGGAAGGGAAGACAGCCATGGGAAGACAGAGCCAGAGAATGGAGCTGGGCTCACACAGCCAGGAGATGCGGGGAGTAGCAGAAGCTGGAATTGAGAAGGAAGGGTCCCCCACAAGTTTCAGAGGGAGCATGGCCCTGCCAACACCTTGATTTTAGACTTCTAGCCTCCGGAATGAAAAGAGAATAAATGTCTGCTACCGGTTTGTGGTACTTAGTTACAAAAGCCCTAGGGAACTAAGACAGGTGGGGACTGTGTCTTGTTTGTGAATCTCTCAGTGTCCACAGAGTCCTTAAAACTCATTAACTTCTTGCTGACTTCATGAACCAAATGAACCATGCACACCAAAGAACTCTGGGCATGAGTGAAGATTTTTAAAACATTAATCCTTGAGACCTGAATGTTATATTCATACTTAAACCATCATTTCCTAAAACCATCATATTCTTAATACACAATCAGTAGAACCCTGGATCTGTGTTTTGTGTCCAGAGAAAGTTAGAGATGGGCTGAGTTTTAAGCCTCCTGTACCCCCTTCACCCAGCCATCCTATACCTCATGGAAATGTTGGCAAAGCAGCTGGCTGGGCCTGCAGGTATCTGCTACAGGAAAGAGCATCTCATCTCTGGGCTAAGCTGTGACCTTGTACTCATTAGCACAGGGCTCTGTTCCACTGAGCTAATGACCTCAAGTATAAGCCAGCAGAAATGAGGTTCACTAAAAGAGGTGTGGGGAGGGAAGGCAGATAAAGGCAGAGTCTCTCTTCACACACAAAGCGAAGCAGGGCTTAATGATCAAGATGTCAGAACTGACACACTTTCAATTAACCAAGTGGACACTTGAACCAAGAACCAAAAGCCTTTTAGTAATGAACTGGCTGGGGAAAGGCTGCTGAATGTGCCAAACAGTGAGTTCTTCTCTTTTTTCCTTCTTGAACAAACATTAAAAACAAACACGTCGAGGGCATCCCAGAAAAACATTTGATAGACGGGGGTAGGGGGGAGACTCTCTGAGCCCGCGTCACTCTGTTGGTGTCCACCAGTTTGGTGGCCATAAATAATACTTATGAGTCACAGTGAAAACTCACAATCTCTCTGGAGACGCAGCAGACCCACAACAGGTGCACCCACCCTGTCCTCTAAGGAAATCAAATCTGGGGGTGGAAAATGAATATTCCTGCCACAGAAATGCAAATGTTTCGTTCTTCCCTGAGTGGGTTGTAACAGAGAACTGCCCAGCCTGGCCTCTGATGGACACAGCTCACTGGTTTCCAAAGGTTCCCCACTTGGGCCTGCTTATAGACTTTAGATTTTGAGTCCTGAAACTTGATGTTCCCCAGCTATGTTATTTTATTTATTTTAGTTTTAGTTTTAGTTTTTATTTGAGACACAGTCTTACTTTATTGTCCTCAGTAGAGGGCCATGGCATCATTGCTTACAGCAACCTCAAACTCTTGGACTCAAGTGATCCTCTTGCCTCATCCTCCCAAGTAGCTGGGACTACAGGCGCCCATCACAACACTTGGCTATTTTTAGAGACGGGGTCTCATTCTTGCTCAGGCTGGTCTCAAACTCCTGAGCTCAAGCAATCTACCCACTTCAGCCTCCCAGAGTGCTAGGATTACAGGTGTGAGCCACCACTCCCAGAGTGGCTGAGAAAGGTATGTAATTTTAAATAAAATGAATACTAAACCATAAGAGAAATCCAACAAAGTTTAGGCTTTTCCCATGATGACTACTTTGAAGCTTTTTGGCAAATATTAAATATAGTATTCTTTCCAAAATAAATTTGCAGTGCCCTTACTTTGCTGGCCCTGTAAGGTATGTGCTTTATCTGCCCCAGGGTAATCCAGCAGGGGCCATGCCAAGTTATTCCTCCAAGAACACCAGATGCTTTATGACTGCCCTTCCACTGCCTTCTACTTCCAGTCCAACCCCTGAAAGTCATACCCAGAAAAAATCACTCATCCTTCTACCCCTCTAATTCTATAACTCCCTTACTTCCAGCTCCCACATTATATATGTAATCCTCTTTTTAAGAGGTTCATCTGTAGCCCCAGATGATTTTTTTAAACTTCTAAAAATGAAAAACCTCCCATTGGTATATACTGTTTTAAAAGGCAGTGATGTTTTTGCATCCAATCTGATTTAATCTTTTATCATTAACCCAGTCATCAACAGGAACAGCAGTTCTCATACTGGTGAAATTGACAATGCAAGAGGCCTCTCCCCACTGTGGATAAATGCGCTGCCTCCATCTCTTGCCTCTGCTGACATATGGACCAATGTTTCATTCATCCCTTGCCTTACTCCATGAATGTCTGAGGTCAAGGACTGAGAAGACACAGACCTTAATCTCTCAAGAGAAGTGGCACAGGTGGTTTGTAAGTATTTTTTTCATAGGCAGACGCCTTTTTAATTTAGATGTTAAAGTCACTGACATTTAGAGCCATAGGGAACTGAAGATCTAGGAAAATAAAATATTCACCAAGACATTAGTTAAGCTAATGATTGAACTATGGATCACTATACTGTAGACTAGCAGGTGTCCTCCAACTACGGCCCCACGGGCCACATGCAGCCTGCCTAGGACATTTATCCAGCCCGCTGGGTGTCTTTGCCACTGCTGCCTGTCCTGCTTAGCAGCCAACTCGTCACGGGGCCCACAGTCCAGCCCTCCAACGGTCTGAGGGACAGTGAACTGGCCTCCTGTTTAGAAAGTTTGAGGACCCCTGCGAGTCTTTCAAAAGAAGAAGGTAGATCACTATGAGCCTATCACAACAATTTCCAGAGTTGTTGTTTCTTTTCCAAAGAAAATAAGAAGCAGGACAGTGTGTATGATGATCATTTATTTTTGGAAAGATATACACAATATACTTAGAGAATGCATAGAATATTCCTGGAAGGATATCCAAGGAACTAGCTTTTGGAGAGGAGGGTGGGAATCTGAGATACAGGAAACCATTTTGCCTTTTCAATGTTTGAATTCTTTGTTATGTACATTTATTAAAATTTTTAATATTAAAACATATAAATTTATGAAATATGTAAAAACAAAGCCCAGATTACGTTATCAATTTTTAACAAGGAGAAAGACATTGAAACTCTAATTTCATCAAAGAGGAAACCAAGGTTAAGAGAATGGCCTGGGAAGGTCCCCCGAGGCTGGACCCAGGCAGCTAGTCTCGGGCCCTTGAGGTCATCCCACTCCTGCACAGCCTTTTTTAATTTATGATCACATTCTGGCTGCCCAATCTCACCTGAAATCTTCTCCCCAGTTACATGAGGCATCACTGTTCTTCATTTCATTTATATGACATGTTTTAAACAAGAAACCTGTGATCTAGATTTTTTTGTAAATCAAATTCTATTCCCAGTGTGCCATAAAAGTTGTGTTTAAATCACTCCTTTCTTGTAAAGCAAAAAAATTCTGTAATTTACTGGGTTTCGTTGACTCTGCTTTTCTTTTATGAGGTCTGCCTTAACCAAAGTGCCCCCTTTGGCTCATTCATACCTCCAGTGTTTTGTTCATTTTTTCCTTCTGTTCTGGCCACATCAGCACTATCTGCTTAGAAAAGTGACCTCCCAGAAGGCCAGTGTCACATCGCCGGTGCCCAACCAATGAATTATGCGTCAGACATGCAATGCAGAAACTTTCTGATAAGACAGTCCTCAACGGCTCGGCACCTGTGGTTCAAGCCACATACACCTAAGGTGGTGGGTTCGAATCCAGTCCAGGCCTTCCAAATAACAATGATGCTGCAACCAAAAAACAGCTGGGCGTTGTGGCGGGCACCTGTGGTCCCAGCTACTTGGGAGGCAGAGGCAGGAGACTCGCTTGAGCCCAGGAGTTGGAGGTTGCTGTGAGCTGTGATGTTACAGCACTCTACCCAGGGGGACAGCTTGAGGCTCTGCCTCAAAAAAAAAAAAAAAAAAAAAACAGTCTTCAGCTAATGCACATTGACCCAAGGACCAAGGTACATTCTCTATAGGTGTAATTTGTAAAATTACCAGTAGAACCTCTCTAAGTTGACAACCCAAAGGACTGTAACAAACTGGTGAACATGCAGAATTGGTCAACATAAGGAACTAGGCCTGCTGTACTGATACACACATGGGGTGCATGGCTAGTCTATGAAAATTAGTTCACCTTAAGAGGTGGTCAGTGTAGGGAGGTGGCCAACTATGGAGGTTCTACTGTAATTAGAATACTGTAAATTGTATCCTTCCAACCCACAGAAGATGCTTTACTTCAAATCCTGTTCTCTGTTCCTTGTATTTCTTGATTTACTAGTGCAATCGCTGAAATGTTACATAAATCAGGGAGCATCTAAACACTTAGTCTCTTTCAAGAAACCCACAAAATCAACATAATCATTTGGCGGTTTAGGCATTTGCCATTAACAGAGTGATGCTCAATTTCTCATGCATAATAAATCCATACAAGTTAAAAACTTTTCATTTTGCTAAATTCTGGACTGTTCTGTTTATAAACTCCCAGAATGGTTATTTTATTAGAACTTATTTTGAGCTTTAGCAGGGAAAGCAGAAGAAAACCCAAAATAATATTTTAAAGAAGAAAAGAGCTTGGGGCGGTGCCTGTGGCTCAAAGGAGTAGGGCACCAGCCCCATATGCTGGAGGTGGCAGGTTCAAACCCAGCCCCGGCCAAAAACAGTAAAAAAAAAAAAAAAAAAGAAGAAGAAGAAAAGAGCTTATAACTAAAGTTTGAATGTCCATAATTCTCAGCTTACCTTCTTCTAATACATACCCTTTTCTGGTTATTAGCTATGACATCTTACTCTAGGGCATTCTTTTTTTCTAATATTAAAAATTTTTTTACCTGTCCACCCATTAATTAATTGAAAATATTTCCTTCTGGCCTCCAACTGCTCAGGGACCTCTCAGCAATTTCCTCACCTATAATTATGCTGATGGGCTATGTAACAGGTTGTATCATTATCTAAGTCAAATTAACATTGGTGTGAATGTAATGTTGTCCAATCTGTAGGCTTCCCACTTGCTGGGATCCAGCGAGCTGGCCCTAGAGGAATTTCCCTTTTGAGCCACTGCCAAAGGGCCAGAGCTGGATTCCATGTGGGGAGGTACAAGCAGAAACCTAGACCAACCAAGCTGCCTCGGCCCTGGCATTTCAAAGCACAGGACAATTACATTTAATTAGGATTCTTCCTTTTTCTGAAATACCAGAATAATGTCATAAATTTAGAGAATACCTTTCTTCTTTCTGGCAGCCTAGAGTGTTCTGAGATGCTCTTATACCAGCCATTTCAAGTGTCAGGAAACTAGAATCATTATTCCCACCTCACAGATGAGCAAAATGAAACATAGAATAATAAAAGACATTTAGATGCTGCAAGAGATATTCTCATACATGTCTTTGCACATAAATATTTCTGTAGGATAACATTTCTGAAAGTGGAATTAGCATTAGTGGATATATGCATTCTTCATTTTGATAAAGATTATCAAAACACTCACTATAGAAGCTATTCCAATTCATGCTCCTATTATCTATGGATGTCTGATTCCTTCCACAGTCAATGATAAGTTTTTTGATGTTTATCATTCTGACAGTTAAAAAAAGATAACTTTTTGTAAATTGAGCATCTTTGTGTATATTTAAGTCATCTTATTTTTCTGTCAATTGTCTGTCTTTCCTCTATTTTTCCATCATATTATTGATTTTTTCTTATTAATTTATGAGCTCCCTAAAAATTAAGAATATTAGTATTTTGGTTTCTGTATGTGATTCTTATTCATTGTCTTTTGACTTTGTGTTGGTCCATGAAGCTGTCAAGGACTCAGGCTCCTTTGAACCTGCATTTTTTTGTTGTTGTTTTTATTTTTTTTTTAGTTATTTGAAATTTAATACATCACCCTTTCTCTTTATTATTTCCAGGCTTTGTGTCATACCTAGAAAGATCATGCTATGTAAAGAATTTTAAGG
>NW_003852419.1:4065256-4070014 GCF_000181295.1 Otolemur garnettii | reverse complement strand
TTTTTTTTTTTTTGGTTGCAGCCGTCATTGTTGTTTGGTGGGCCCAGGGCTAGATTCAAACCCGCCACCTTAGGTGTATGTGGCTGGCATCTTAGCCACTTGAGCCACAGGCGCCGAGCCAAATACCTCAGTTTTCTTCTACAACTTTTAATATTTAAATTTTTGTTCCATCTGACATTTATGTTGGCCTAAGAAGTAAGGTGTAGATACAGAAGTCCCAAAGTATTTATTGAATAATCAACCATTATAGATACTAATCTATTGTTATAGATATGGTTCTCTTGAAGTATTTATTGAATAATCTATCATTTCTCACTGATACAAAATGCCACTAAAGGCAAGTTTTCTAGGTATGTTGGTGTATAGTTCTGGATTATATTCTTTACTATTGACTTCTCCATCCATTCCAGTATAATACCATATACTACTTCAATATATGTAATATTTTTTAAATATGGCAGACCTAGTTCATTTTTATTATTCTCCCTTACCCTTACCATGAATGGGGCCTTTGCTTCCATTCAATTTTCTACCTAGTTGTTTCGCTGCCGAGCCGTTTTTATATATCAATTTCACGTCAAACCACCACACTGGTATTTCCTTATTGTTTGTCACAGATAGCAGCGTATCATAGGGCATGCAAGCATATCATAGACACATAATGAAAGTCCCATCTATCTCTTTCCACATGTATACTTTTTTTTCCCTTTTGTCCAAGTACATGACTGGTACCCATGGAACAGTGTTTCCTAAATGGAGTAGTAGTAGACATCCTTATCTTGTCAGCAGCACGACCCCTTATCCATGTAATCCTGCTGGCTCTGTATTCTGCAAACTCTTAGGGGAGGAGAGAAAGGGAGATAATTAAATTGCTGATTTCAGCTCTGGGATCTAGGTGAAACAGAACAGAAGCAGAGCGAAAAGCTTTTCTCTAGGCCTCTCCTGCCACACTTCCCCTCCAAAGGCCTTCCCCCCATCCTTTAAAACTTGCTGTACTGTTATAAAGCCAGCTGTGTGTTTTATGGAGGACAAACACAAGATAAGAAACTGAGATCTCATTCTCTGAACTGCCATACGTGATTCTCTACACTATTCCTGCAAAACTTCCTGTATTTAAATTTTTAAATAGTAACAATTACCAAAATCTGCTAAGCTATAACTTGCCTCATGGAATTACTAGGAGGTCAAGTTTCTATCAGTGGTGGTGACCACTGTACAACAGGAGCTTTACACTCTATGTAGGCATATTTGTCACAGCAAAGGGTCTAAAGGGCAGTGTACAGGGGGCCCTAGGTCTTAACCTGGGAAACCTAGGAAACCTGTCCAAATGGCTTTCAGTCCATGAAAGCCTGAGTCACATCACACCCCCTTACAAAGCTTTCCCAACACCCCTGCACCCCACACCTGGGGAAAGATGGAGCTAGTTGTCCAGCTCAATATTCATTCTCTCCTTTCGCCTTAAGAATATTTCTCCTAATTTTTAGCTGCACACATGACTACCTGGAATAAAAACCGTATTTCCCAACCTTCCTTAAAAGGAAGAAAGCATGCCCTTCTGCTCCTTTTTCTCCTGGAATACGTAATAGCTGGAGCTCTGGCAGCCACCTTGGACCATGTGAATGAAGTCCACAGTCTAGGGATGATGGAGTGGAAAGCTGGATACAGCCTGGATCCCTAATAGCTTCAGGGTACACCGTATCTGTCCTGATCAAGATTTGTTATACAATCTTGTGTCTTTAAGCCACTGTTGATTTGGATTTTCTGTCCAATGCATATGTTAATCCTGACTGGTGTATATCGTGTGGAACCCTTCCTGAGCACCTCTGATGCAGGTCTTGGGGCCTTTTTTGGTGCTACATGTGAGTAAGCCTTAACCTCTCCTCAACTCTGCTCCTCAGGGCAGGGACTTGTCAGTCCTGCTACTCCACCCCCACTCAGGGTCAGGAGACATGGTATACACTGGGGACAGGGTATGAAGAGGGGACACAATAAATATTTGTTGAATGACAAACTCTGAATGGCACCAAGCAAATGCCTTTACGTGCACGTAAAGGAGCTCTACATGGTGCTCTCAAGAGCAGGAGGAGAAAAGAGAATTATTTTTCTTAACCTAGGAAACCTGGCAATTGTTTTGCTAATGTTAATTAACCCCCTGGCACTCCCTCCTAGCATAATGGTCATTATTTGAATAATAGCTATGAGTCTTCTGCTTTCAGGAAATGTAAGCTTAGTGAGGAGGTGAAGAAAAGTCAGAGAATTCAAAAGCATTCATGCAAATGAGCGAGCCTCATCTTTTGCAAAAATAAATTATTGTAATCTACAGTGACCATAAGAAGCTTTTTAAATAATATAGTATTTCGCTCAGACCCAGATAAAGAGAAAGCTTGTTAGTCAACTTAATAATAATATTTTCCAGTTTTAACAGATAACTGATCTTTCTTTATTTTTCCTCACAGATAGATTTCAGCTCTTCTCTTCTGCCAACTGTTGGGTTATCTGAGAGTTACTGGCCAGTGTTTTGGTTACATGGGCCCTTTTATCCCCATCTCTGTTCAGTACCTTCCTGATATTTGGGGCAATTTTCAGAACACAAAGTAAAGGAGAATGGCATGTGAGGAAAAGGCCAGGAACAGATGCTCTGACCAGTGCCATAGCCATGGCAGGTGTCCCTTCTCCCTCTGGATCTAGCGTCTCCTCACCTGTGACATTCCACCTTCTGTTTCCTCTGTGCTATGCATACTGACAGCACAATGCTGGCCACACAGATCCAATGAGTAAATTACAAACTGGGGGAATTGCGTACATAAGGCCCACACATTCCTTTCTCAGACACATCTTCTGCCCCTTATGCACATTATAAAAAGCATCCTTACCTGGCATACCCAGCCCGGAGTCTGGGTACCCATTTGGCAAGAGAAATGAGAGCCCAAGTTTAGCTTCAACTTGCCCCCGACTAAGCACCCAGGTGCAGAAAATCCAAACAGCCCCTCGGCCTGACTCTGTAGGTCACGTGCCAGTAGTAGGCTGAGAAATCAATTTAGTAGGTCCAACCAACATTTTGTTAAAAAGTGAAACAATAGGTTATTCAAATAGATCAAATGCCTCTCATATAGCCAGGTAAGTACATTCTGTTATTCCCTACGTGTGCACACACTGCAAGGCTTCTTGTACTTCCTGCTGCAGGTGTAGGTCAGATATTTGAAAACCCAGCCTCCAGTTTGCCCACAGTGCTCATGCAAGCATGAATAAAGTAGGCCTCATCCTCCTGAGTGCAATCTCGGAATCATGCCTGCCTATTCTCCCATCTTGTGGTTGCTTCACCAGGAGCCAAGGCTCCCAGTACATTAAGGAGGCCCCTATTTAAAAGACAAATTTCCTGAATAAGAAAATGTTGGGCTCTAAATGGCCGACTGCTGATAATCCTGAGAGCAAGTTTTAATGAGGTGAGGAGAGCCCATCACATGACCAAATGGAACTTTGTAGCCAATTATCAATCATTTGTGGTCTTGGTAAGGGACATGCTTGTGGAAACGTGTGTGTAACCCAGAGGTGGGAACACAGGAGCATGCACTCAAAGGGCAGTCACTGGGTCCCAGTGGAATACGGCAGAGGTGAGGGGTGCTAGAGACTGCTCTTGGACTATTTGTTTTGTTAGGTTTTGTTCTTTTGGCAACACCATGGAGTTCCGGCTCTAATGACTTAAGGTCATTAGGGTAAGAAGATCCCTTCTGAAATGGCCATAAATTTGCTCCCAAGAAACATTTCCCCAGCAACCACGAAGCAATCAGACTTGATTACATCCCATATCTCATTTTTTCCAGCTACAGTCAAGGTATTAGAGAGAAAAGACCTTCAGCATCTTGGCTGGACAGAGCCCACAGCTGGATCTAGAATGCACACTGCTTAGTTCCTGACTTCTCTGGTCCTCTTTTCCTCATCTTACTTCCTCTCTGTTTCTGAGAAAGGCAGGACCTGCAGAGACTGAGCTTAAAATAGTTTTGTCCCTTTGATGATTCCAAAGAAAGATGTCTCTCTCACATTTCCTAATGCCACTTGGCTGAACGCTTGGGGGGAAAAGATTGTGACAGTCTAAGGGGGTGCTAATTAGAATCAATTAAAACTCAGCCGGTCTGCCTGGGCACTGAGTTACCTTGCAGAGATTGCTCAGCTCTTTGAAAATCAGAGAGGGATCCAGAGAGAAAGAGATTTTGCAGCAATAGGAATATCAACTTACTTCCCAACTGAACCTTTCAGCCAGGCCCTGGCCAGGCTGTATCCCTTCACTCGGGAAGCAAAATCTTTGTTGGATTTATCAAGAGGATAATATGCACTAAGTTGCTGAAGCCATTATATACTATCTCTGTTTAAAAATGAACAAAGAAAAGACATAAAATATTCTTTTTTGTAAAAGGCACAGAAAGGAAGACTTTACAGCTATGTACCCATGACCTTCATGAGCAGGACGGACTGCATGCCCACTGTGGGCCAGGGGCACCTCAACTCACCATGACAGAAAACCAGAATCTGAAAATCACCTGGGAACCAAATTACCCCCTTATCAACAGCACAAGTATCGTTTCAAAATCCCTACATCATACTCTCAGTAGGCAACTTATATGAAATCAGTGGTCCTTGAACATTAGTGAAAAAAAAGAATAAGAAATCATGTTATCGGCTCGGCGCCTATAGCTCAACCGGCTGGGGCGCCAGCCACGTACACCTAGGGTGGCGGGTTCGAATCCCCAGCCCAGACCCGCC
>NW_003852419.1:4060865-4065072 GCF_000181295.1 Otolemur garnettii | reverse complement strand
AAAAGAAAAGAAATCATGTTATCTGGGAAAAAATGAATAACATCACGGTATCAAGTTCAAACTTATTAAACTGTATACTATAAATATGTGTGTTTATTGTATGCCAATGATGTCTCAGAGCTGTTGCTAAAAAGTTCAGTAAGTCAATTTACAATTGTGTGAATAAACAATACTTATATTTTAATAAGTTAAACATCACCATTTCATAATGACAACACAAATGAACTCCGCTCCCCGTGAGGATCACTGGAGGAAAACCTGTGTCCTCACCGCTGGGAAGGTACAGCTGGGAAGAAGAAACGAATGCATGCAAAGGTTACTAATAACCCAGGACAGGATGTAATGAGTGCCAGATGAGTGACTCAGACAAATACATGTTACAGGAGCAGGGACTGCTGACCCTGCACTGAGGGAGAGCCAAGCCGATCTGCTGATTCAAACACAGAGCGTGCTCCTGTCATAGTGCTCCATGTTTGCCTTCCCGCAGGCTCTGCCCATTTGTGTCCCCTCATGAGGGCGTGGCAGCTGTGTCACCAAAAAATAAACCCAGCTCAGGTCTCTCTGGTCTTACCCAGAGGCCAAGGAAGGGATAACCAGCAGAGCCAGATGAATGTGGAATATAATTATAGATAAAAGGCTCAAGGAGTCAAATGGGACATTAATCACCGGCATAAACACCGAAACCAAAGCAGATCCGACTGGCCTCCATTTAGGTCCATCGTAAATGCCCACCTGGGCCCTACGAAAACTTCCCACATGACTCAGTTTATAGATAGATATAATGGAACCATTTTCCAAATGTCAATTTAAAAACCGCCTGGTTAAGCCGGGCGTTGTGGTGAGCACTTGTAGTCCCAGCTACTTGGGAGGCTGAAGCAAGAGAATCACTTAAGCCCAAAAGTCTGAGGTTGCTATGAGCCTTGACACCATGGCACTCTACTGAGGGCAACATAGTGAGACTCTGTCTCAAAAATAAATAAATAAATAATAAAATAACTCCCTGGTTAAAACTTAGGGAAAACTGCACTGTCCTAGACATCTACTCGATCATAATTACTTTTTACCAGGAAACAAATGAAGAGTGGCTCTAGGAAGAAAAGTGATTATATGACGAAAATGGTATATCTCTAAATGACGTTTATATGTTAGTATAGATTGCCTAAGCTACTAGAGTTTTCAAATTTCTAACCTTGAATGCAGAGCCTGGAGCACAGTGAGGAGTCAGGAAATGTCTGCTGAATGAAGACTATACTGTCTGGGAACTCTAGAGTGTGTAAGACAACTCTTTAATCGTTTCGTGTGTTAGTCTGCACACATGTCTGTTCCTTGAGACAAATTAAATCTCCTTATTTATCTTCACAAGTTGAAAAGTATAAGGTTACTGAAAAGTCTCGAGAATATGCACACTTGTTAAAAGGCAAGATCTCTTGGACATGTATGTATATATGTACAGACCTGAGAGGATGTGAGCTTTGGCCTAATGGCAGAAGTCAGCTATGCTTTATCAGCCCGTCTTTATCTTACTTTCCCAGTTTAGCTCTCCAAGTTCTGAGCACATAAATGGTCCTGCTTTATGTTTAACCCTGGGCAGCATACATCCAGCAGTCAAAGGAACAGGCTTGAGCCTAAAGAGCCAGAGTAAGTGCCCCACCACAGGTCCACTCACAGGTGTGTGGTCCTTGCTCTCCATCCTCACTCCCAGCAGGGGAGAGATGGGCACACAGAGGGGGAGTGTGCTTATTGCCTCTACCAGCTCTAACAAGCTGATCTCCTAATTTGGAAAGAACACGTCTTGCTCCTGGAGCTCCTAAGACAGCTGGTGCTCACCATTCAAATCTCACCCTGGAAGTCTGTACCACCAAAACCAAACCACCCCTTTCAGGGAAGGCTTGTATTGTTTCTAGAAGAGCCAGCTCTGGCCTGTGAACGCTAGGCTCACCCTCCAGCCTCCACCCTCCACACCCCTAATTCATCTCTGCTGCTTTCTATTTCCCTCACTCTCAGTAACTACTAAAATCTCTCGCACAATACTCCATGATTCAGAGAGATGCTAAATCTCTTCCCAGATCTAACTGCATGTAATAAAAGCATGGAGACTGGGTGGCACCTGTGGCTCAGTGAGTAGGGCGCCAGCCCCATATAGCAAGGGTGGCGGGTTCGAACCCGGCCCCGGCCAAACTGCAACAAAAAAATAGCCAGGCGTTGTGGCAGGCGCCTGTAATCCCAGCTACTCAGAAAGCTGAGGCAAGAGAATTGCGTGAGCCCAAGAGCTGGAGGTTGCTATGAGCTATGATGCCACAGCACTCTACCGAGGGTAACAAAGTAAGACTCTGTATCTTAAAGAAAAAAAAAAGCATGGAGACTGGCAGAGCCTAAAGTCTAAAGAGACTTCTCCTGCCCTTTGCTCTCACGGACTTCGCCCTATCATACTGCTTTGGTCCTGCAACAAGGAAGAACCTAGCTGAGCTAGTCCTCTCTGCCCTCTCTAGAAGGAACCCAGATGAAGGAAGGTCAAGGTACCTACAGAGGCCAATCAACACCCCCACAGCAGGGCCCCCCATACTCCTGCACACTCCAGGCTCCCTGCTCTTGGCATCCCCAGCTCCCTCCAGCCCCTCTTCATGTAAGTATTCCACATGCACGCACTTCCATACATTCTCCTAATCCACTCCACTTTTCTTTTTCTTTTTTTTTTTTTTTGAGATGGAGCCTCAAGCTATCCCCCTGGGTAGAGTGCCATGGCATCACGCTCACAGCAACCTCCAACTCCTGGGCTCAAGCGAGTCTCCTGCCTCCGCCTCCCAAGTAGCTGGGACCACAGGCGCCCGCCACAACATCCGGCTATTTTTTGGTTGCAGCCGTCATTGTTGTTTGGCAGGTCCGGGCTGGGGATTCGAACCCGCCACCTCAGGTGTACGTGGCTGGCGCCTTAGCCGGTTGAGCCACAGGCGCCGAGCCCACTTTTCAATCCATAGCTCAAGTTCTACCACTCCCAGGAGGTTTTCCTGCCTTTTGCAGCCCACACACCCATGAGTTTGACCTGCTTAGAGCCATAGTGCTTCCTGTCTGTCTCATCTACTTGGCACTTATTACCAATAGATTTTAATTTACGGGTTGCAAACTGAGGACAGAATTTTCCCTAGCAATGCCACCTTTCACATAGTGGGCATGCTAAAAAATTGTGAATTAATGGGGAAAAGAGGCGACGTAAGAGGCCTTATTTTCCATAGTGCAGGTCTTAGAAGAAAAAGTACTCAAACCTAGTGGAAATAAGTGATTAGGCTTCCAATATTGTGTTTTTCCTTCCTCCACTGTTTACAGCAAGGTACTGTGCATGGGAGTCTGGGGCCAGATTCTATTGTAGCCACATTGCCATTTGCTGATTGCATATTTATGAAAAATTATCCTTTCAGGATGAAATTTTCCATGACTGTGGTCAGATCCAAAATAAGGGTGTTTCTCTCTCTCTCTCTTTTTTTTTTATTTTGGAAATTTTGAACAATATCCAGTCAGCCATGTAGAAGTTGGGCATTAGTGAAGAAAACAATGACGTTTTGTCTTTCAAAATCAATGTAAGCCTTTCTTTTGTATGACCGATTAAAAAACAACTAACTTCAAAATGAGAAACTTTCCACTTGTCTAGGTCTCATCAAGGATGAACTCTATGGATAATAGAATAGAATAGGAACAGCACACAAACAATAAGTATCTCTTCATCATACTTGATTTCAGCTTCACAATTTCCCAAAGTTACATTCCTCTTCCCAGGACTTTTGAAATCAAAAAATGTATTGTATTTGTGAAATCTCAGAGTCCACTGAAGCCGCGCTAAGGCTCAGAGAAATGGAAAGAAGTTTCCAGGTAATAACAGAATAAACTTCTGGACAAGAAACAACATCGTCATCCTGAAAGAAGGGTTCTCTCCAAATATCCCTTAGTATGGACTCTTACGTCTTCTAACCTTTCATCTATAAAATTTCCTCACATGATTTTTTTTTTTAACACTCTGAGTCACTAGCGTTCATTCTACGCCTTCAAACTGGAAAAAAGTTTAGATGTGACTGGTCACCTTAACCAGCAAATGCATTTGCCAATAGCAGTTGTAAAACATTTGCAATCTGAGAATGCAACAACGTGGGAGAAAGTTTTTCAACCTGATCCCTCACTGATGTTACCAAAACTACACGTCACAGCCAGTAACAAATGC
>NW_003852419.1:4060196-4060845 GCF_000181295.1 Otolemur garnettii | reverse complement strand
CCGTATTGTATGTTCTGAGCACACTTGAAGGTAGGTAGAATATTAAAGATTGAAAAGAGAGACGGCATGGTTTCAATATGCAGGACATAGTCACACACACACACAACCAGCTCTGAAGTAAACCAAAAAGAAGTAGGAAAGGAAGGCAGAGAAGCCAAGTAAGTAGAAATTCCCTTGTTACAGCAAGAAACAAAGTTTTCCCTCTGGATCGGTAGATGGACCACCAACCAATTCTTCAGCTCCGTGGAAAATAACAACATTTATATTGTAGGGACAGAGCAAAGGGCAGAGAAAGCTGCTGATGTGCACCTGCCAGGTCCCACCAGCTCTTTAGACCTTCCTTCACCCTTTGTCTTCATCACTGCCTGTCTTTAAGAGTCGCATCTCCAAAACAGAATTTCCCAGAGTGGATCTAAAGCAGTTGCCAAAGAAGCCAGTTTCCACCTCGTAAACAGCACCTAATTTCAAGACACAGGATCTTTACCCATCTAACTAACTACAATAGTCTGCCAATTCATTTTATCTATCCCTAGCCCATTCTCAGTGGTGATAAAAATTCAACTCTGATCAGGTTATTTCTCTGCTTAAAGATCCTTCATTGGGGCTCAGCGCCTGTGGCTCAAGTGGCTAAAGGCGCCAGCCACATACA
>NW_003852419.1:4051363-4059899 GCF_000181295.1 Otolemur garnettii | reverse complement strand
AAAAAAAAAAAGATCCTTCATTGGCTTCCCTATTACCCTCAGAATAAAGGTATTTATTCCAGAATCTCCAATCACCTGAAGTGATCCCTCATGATTCCAGGGTTAAATCAGAGAGAAGGAAGAGAGAGAGGGAGAGTGAGGGTAGCTGACAAATCTTACTGGTCCCAAGCTGCCAACCTACTCCCACCCCCACAACTCACTCACAATGCAGTCACACCAAACTATTTCTAGTTTTTCCTTTCAGGTCTCTGCTTAAATGTCACCTTCTCCCAAAAGCCTTTCCCAGCTCTGTTTCGAGCACCCTGGTGGCATACATCACAGGGCTTGTCATACCCTATAATAACTGTCCATTTGCTCATCTCCCAATTTGAGTGTGAATCCTCTGAGATCAAGGTCCTTATTTCTCATGATCTGGTTCTATCCCCAGGGCCTAGCTTGATGCCTGGCACATGGCAGGGATACCCTAATGACTTGTTGAATAAATGAATAAATGGTCTAGAACCTATGCAGGAAAAAAGAAAGGTTAGATATATGTGGTACCCTCTCTTTCCCCAACTAGCCGTGCCTGAACGCAGAAGGATGGGCATGTGCTGCCTTTACCTGTCTCTCCCTTGGAACTTGGGCCAAGCTTTTTATTGTCCTTTTCATTCTCACAATCTTTCATCAAGATGGGACAATGGGTGTGGCCAGTCAAGAATGCAACAGGCAAAGGCATTTGCACCCACTGGTGCCACTTCTACATATGGACCGCAGTTTGACTCCAGAACCATCCTCCTCTCTATCCATAGTCTAGTCTTGAACTTAGTTTTCCTCCTAACATAAAAATGCAGTTCCTCTTCATGTCATTCTGAACTGCACATATTAAGAGGGAAAAAAGGCTCTGTATCCTTTAAGAAATTATTAAAATGGTTTATATTGTTTTGTTGCACCTGTTTTTGTTTTTAAAAATCCTCTCACATAGAGCAACACTTCAATCACTGTAATATTTGCCTGGGGAAGCAAACAGTTACAAGAAACGGGCTGCTGGGGAAACCTGCACAGGTGAGCTACAGGGCATCAGCAGAGCTGCGCATCTGGCAGAGAAGCATCGGAGCTCCAGCTCAAGACTAGGAAACCGGCCACCAATAATGAACAGATAATGACACCTGTAATGAGGCCATCCTGGTGTTCCCTGAACTTCCTGGAGCCAAGAAGATCCCCCCCAATGCCCGTGGTAAACAACTTCTCAAAACCAACAAAAAACCCAAGTCAACAACTGGTGCCCATTGACCACTGTGTTACAGAGCCACAGCAGGAAATCAATGTAGAGCTGCTGCCAGGGGCCGAAGTGTTTCATGTCAGAGCCTAGAGTGGAAGCACCAACTCTGAAGAAGGGGAACAGAACCTGGTGAGACTTTCATAAGCAGAGGCTACCCCTCTTCAGCCTACCTATCTGCCCACTGGGGGCTTTCTGATGGAGGCCACCTCCCCCAGATCTGTCCATCTGTGAGCCAAGACCACTGGGAATTCTGCCTGGTGCCAGGTGACAAGCAGAGGCCTGAACTCTTCTGGAATGACCTTGGGCCCAGTCTCTCCCCATCTCCCCTCCTCCCACCAAGCCAAGTACACTGGCATGCTGAAAAGGAGGGAGGTTGCAGGGAAATAAGGAAGCCCAAACCAGGAAATGCACCACTGAATTTCCTCAAACTACATGGGCCTTAAAACTCGTCAGACTGGTTTAAAATTAGCCAATACCCAGGAGAATAATTTATTTAATGCAACTGTTATGATTCATTTAGAATCACTCCAATTCTAAAATGATAAATGACAGTGCATTTATTTATAAATGACAGTGTATTTATCTCCCTAAAACCAGTCACAAGTGTCCTCGCTGCTCCTAAGTAAAAGATGGGATAAAAGCACAAAAGCAAGGACTTAAAAACAGCATCAATTTTATGCAGCATAGAAAAAGGTGAGCTAAGAAGAGCTGAAAGCTTGAGCTAAAATGCTAAGGGACATGCTGGGCTGTCTCGATCTGAGGAAGCACTTTCCAGAAAGGAGACTACTTAACATATGTCTACACAGTGCTTTCTCATGATGGTCTTATTTTGTTTTGCAGCTAACAAATTTGAGATTGTTCTGTTTGTTTATAATTGATGACAAAGTCCAGTCCCCAGATCAGCTTCATCCCGTCCTTTCTTTCTCTGACTTTCAACCAGCATCACATTGGAATCAGGTATGTGGATGACCCGAGGCAAATGGAAATTAAGATACTGGATTTATAACAAGCATCATCCCACCACACAAAATCATGCTACCAAAGATAATCGTGTCTCTCATCCATTTCCAGGCAAAGGGTTCAACTGTCTGCTTTACTTTCTTTTCAAGTTCAAGATGAAGCTCAGAATTCTCAGAGACTCGTGGAGGAAGCCAGGAAGGCATTTCTGGAGGCTAACTCACAGTGTCCTTTCTCCTCTCCCTCCAGCAGGGACTGGCTCTTTTCAGGAAGCAATCTCTCTTTTCCATTTGCCTTTCCATAAAGAAGCTGGACTTTTATTTTTCCTTGGCCTCCAATCTGAGCTTTGGACTGTGCCATAAAATTCCTCAGTGATTTACGGCCTGTTTTTCCTTTAAAGTGGAAAAGCATTAATCCCTCACAGAGGAGGGAGACAAGTATTTCAAATGTGAGGTAATCTAGAAATAAAGAGTGTCCGAAAAATTGCCAGGGGAAATTGTAGCTAAATGTATCTTTATTTTACAAAATAGTCATTATACAATTGTATCTTCTAAAATTGTATAGTGTATTTGTATTTATAAAACTATATTTTATAAAATTATGTGATGACTATTTTGTAAAATAAAGGTACATTTAGCTACAATTTCCCATTTCCCTATGTAAAAAGTTAGACAATTAAGTTCGTGAACTCATCCTAGAAAAAGTGCTATATACCTCATTACTGAATATCACTACACATCCATAGCTTTGCAAGCAGGTTTTAAACAATCTTTTCCAATAAACTCAATGAAATGAAATATTGAAATACACCTTCCTAATAGAGTTGATTGGTAGCAAATAATCTGGGCCCAACCAAGTAACAATTGATTTCTGAAGAGAAGAAGCAAGAGTTAAATTGCATTTGAACAATATTCACCTTGACCTGATTCATGAAAGAGGAGGACAGTGGGCCTCTGGCCTTGGCCTGTGTAATTCTATATGAATGCTCTCTGGAACCAGAACACTAGCTTTGCTGCTGCTTTATAAATGTCGATGGCTAAAGACACAACCGGGACAAACCCCATAATATCATTTAGAAAATCCTGCTAATAGGGGCCCTGTTTGCACTCCTGTTTTCATATACTGTACCAACACGTGTTCAACCTAAACTTTTGTTGTTGTTGTTGCAGTTTTGGGCTAGGGCTGGGTTTGAACCCGCCACCTCCAGCATATGGGGCTGGCGCCTTATTCCTTTGAGCCACAGGTGCTGCCCCGTTCAATCTAAGCTTTACTCTCTTCTTTATAATCCAATGCCTATAAACACCTGGTATCCTACTTTAAAAAACAAAGTTGTAGCCTCTATAATAAAAATATTAACACAAACAAATAAAGATCCTTCCTTGCCTATCACATTAGTCTCCTTTGGTCACCAGCCCTGACTATGTAGTATTCACTTTAAATATCAGGGACCAGATTCTAAGATAGTGCTTCCCAAATGACATCAGGAGATGTAAGTACCGTCCCTAAAAGAATGTTGTATGAGCAAATAAGTTAGGAAACTGCTTACTCAGTTGCAATCTAGGAAACTGATGAAAATTAGCTATTGAAGGCTGTGAAAAGTCCTGTTTAGTTTATCTAATCCTCTGTTTTCCTAATTTACTTGATTTTGGCATCTGGTTTTGACTTATGAATGTCTTTTATTGTGTGGAACACATTTTGGAAAACATCGCTCCAAGGAAAGAGTTACAACTCAAACATAAAAATCTTGCCAATGCATAGGCTAACTGAATTACAAAAGTAGGTGTATCCTATCACCCTAGAAAGTTCTGGAAGTAGGAAAAACAAAAAGGATACTACCAAAACAGGAATTAAAAAAGAATTTCTCCTTGCAGTTTTTACCATCCTCTGGACATGCAAAGACCAACCACAGGGGGACAGGCAAATGGCTATCTCAACCAGACAAGTTTCAACTTTTGTTAGCTCGGAGGGTGATCTGGCCAGTTGCCCCTTCTCAACTGCCTTTAATTTGCTAAAGAACAAATTTAAAAAATAATAAATCAGCCTCCCTGACTAAAAATTCTAGATACATGGTATTAGCACTAACCAATAAACTGACAAGCTATCTGAATGGCCAGATGGATACACGGATAATGGACGGATGGATGAATAAATGGATAGAGGAGGAATGACGATAGAAGCATGATGGATGGATAAGGGTTGGGTGCAGTGTGGGCTACTAACACAAGCACTTTCTAGGAATCAGGAAATCCGTTTCCTCAAATTTCATCTGTAAGTAAAGATTTAATGAATATCTGTTAATAGACAGCAGTTTATACATTTTGTCAATTGGAGGAAAAATATTCCATGGAAAATATTCTCATCTTCCTTAAGAGAAAGAAAGAGTGAAGGCAGCACTTGTGGCTCAAAGGAGTAGAGCACTGACCTCATATGCCAGAGGTGGTGGGTTCAAACTCAGCCCCGGCTAAAAACTGCAAAAAAAAAAAAAAAAGAGTGAAAGAGAAGGAAGGAAAGGGAAAGATGATGGTAAGGAAAGAATGAAAGAAGGAAATTTGATTCTTTTTTTGCCCTTTTTTTTTTTTTTTTTTTTTTTTTTGACAGAGCCTCAAGCTGTCCCCCTGGGTAGAGTGCCGTGGCATTACAGCTCACAGCAACCTCCAACTCCTGGGCTCAAGCGAGTCTCCTGCCTCTGCCTCCCAAGTAGCTGGGACCACAGGCGCCCACCACAACGCCCGGCTATTTTTTTTTGGTTGCAGCCGTCATTGTTGTTTGGCGGGTCCGGGCTGGGGATTTGAACCCGCCACCTTAGGTGTATGCGGCTGGCGCCTTAGCCGGTTGAGCTATAGGCGCCGAGCCTTGATGACCTTTTTAATAGAACTTAAGTGCATAAATGTATAAGAGCATTTTTGTTTGTTTGTTTGTTTGTTTGTTTTGAGACAGAGTCTCACTTTGTCGCCTCCAGTAGAGTACTGTGGCATCATAGCTCATAGCAAACTCAAACTCTTGTGCTCAAGCAATTGTCTTGCCTTAGCCTCCTAAGTAGCTGGGACTCCAGGCGCCCGCCCCAGTGCCCAGCTATTTTTTAGAGACTCTCACTCCAGCTCAGTCTGGCATCAAACTCATGAGCTCAGAAGATCCACCCACCTCAGTCTCCTGGAATGCTGGGATTATAGGCATGAGCCACCGTGCCCAGCATTATAAGAATATTAAATGTAAAATGATACTGATATCAATACCGTTCTGGAGCAGATTCTGGGCCTCCAGGACCTAGGTTTTTTGAGAAAATAAACATCTGTACATGTGCAGTAAATAGTCCTGGCCTAAAACCCAAAAGACCCAGGTGCTTGTTCATCTGCCTCAGCCATCCATTCATCATTTAATTTCCCTGGGTCTTGTCCTTAAATGACAAATTAAAAGAAAGCAAAACATATATTCACTAGCTTACAAGTCTGATAGGAGAATCAAGAGGAAAAGGATAAATTGTGGAATAAATATATTCACAATGGGAAATCCTATAAGGGGTGAGGCCCAAACACCTTACCTTCCAAAGACTGTACTCCTAGTCACAAGGTAGAAAAACTCTCCTGTGCTGGCTGAAGTGTAGCCAGTACCAGGGAAACCCACTATATGAGTATGAAGCTCTCTAACCTTGAATTTTCAATGATTCAACCCAGGAACCCTGATGCACCACTATCTGATGTTGAATGCCATTTGCAGGGGTTTCAGGAGATGGGGGCTCTTGGAGAACATAAGGTATTTCAGTTCATCAGGGCACCTCTGCGTTCTTTGTTGTTAGGGACTTGTTTACTGAGGAGTAGTCAGGCAGGTTTTTCAGAACCAGTCCATCCTACCCATCCTTCAAGGCCCAGGTCAAAAGCCACCTCCTCCACACAGCCTTTTATCAGTCCTTCCCTGGGCAATCATAACATATTTGCTTCTGTGGAATTCTTTCGGTTAGTAAATTATAAGCTTATTGAGTGCAGGGAATCCTATCTTTACTTCCTTTATCTCCATTTTACCGATATTCATTAAAAGTATATTGAATGAGAAACTGTGTTTGAGGGTAATCTCAATTTTTTCCCCTTTGCTGGGACTCCTGGTAGGAATCAAGATCATACATATTCATATAAACAAAACTAAAAGAAATGTTTTATGACGTAATACTTACCCTTTTGCATGCAAGACATTCTGATAATTCCTATATTGTTCCATTTACATATTTAAAATTGCTGTTTGAGATTCATTTAATTGATTTCATAACCTTCATTTAGGGGTCCTGACCCATACGTTTGAAAAAAAAGGCTCTAATCAACACATGCCTTTATTCTCTTTTTTTATGTCTTTTCCTCTCAAAAAGAAAATTAGAGCCTGTAAAAAAAATCATATGAAACCCAAAAGTTCCTAACCAATTTAAATTTGAGAAGGGTCAAAGGATGCCTCACTTGCCTAAACTTCAACTTCCATTAGAGAAGCCACATGACAGCTTTACTGCCTGAGGGTGTCCACAGGGCCACCTCTGCAGCCAGCAGAGACAAGTTATGGTCTGGATCTTAAATGAAACATAGATTTGACTGATAACTAAAAATGGAATTGATCATCTTGATTACATGCATTTTAATTTTCGAAGTTATACCTGCCAGGTTGCTTTTCAAAAAAGGGGGCCACTAATTTATATATACTTCTAATGACAAGGAACTAACCCAGTTTCCTCGTGCTCGCCCTGAAATTAATGTGATCAGTCTTTTCAAGTGGGCATTTCTCATTTTTCTGTTACTTGGAGTCAAACACAAAGACCTCTCCTCTGGACCCAATGTAGTCCCAGGCACACAGCAGAGGCCCTGGCCATCCTGGAGAGCAGGAGAGGGCAGTACCATGCGAATGAGGCCCTGCCCAAGTGCAGGGCTACTCCATCTGGGTTTTAAAACACATTCCTGATGGGCCTAATTTACTCTCCAGGCGCTAAGGAGGCTTTCTCAGTCTAAAAAAACTGCTGTAAATCCCACCCACAAGGGGACAACCACATGACTCCATTTTCCTGCTTGTTTCTGAATCACTGTCTTATCTGTCTTCCTCTCCTTTTCCCCTTAAAATAGTTGGCTTTACGGTTGTCTGAGCACAGTCATATGATAAGCAGTGATAAAGAAAAATTTTTAAAGAGCCAAGTAGGGATAAGGAAGCAAAGAAAAAGAACCATGTTCTCTTGTGTGAGGGGGTGGGCTTCTAAGACACCAGTTTCCTAGAAACAAAGCCCACAGATCAATTTTAAATCTTCAGCCCCAACAATGTGAAAGAGCGAGGTAGACTGTTTGGCTAAGTAACCTAAATGCTGCTCAGGGTGAGCAGGGACTCGGGAGATAAGGTCTGAGTCTCTCTATAGTCTCTGCCAAGAGGCATCCTCTGTCTAGGCATCAACAGCTCTATTTGCAAACTTTGCTTGAACAGGCCATTTCCCTCCCCAAATCCCAAAGCAGTTCCCCTTTATCACTATGTGCACATGACATGCTTCATCTCTCAGAGGTATGTTAAAAGCATCTCCCACCCCAGCGAGGTAAGCAGAGCCAACATGACTATTCCCATTTTACGATGGAGAAAACTGAAGCTCAGAGAGGCTTCATGTTGTCCTCAAGGTCACACAGCTCTTTAGTGGTAGAGACAAGTTGGTGAAAAATAAACAAGCAAACTGTGAATGCAGCACTAAGTGTTGTACCACCCTGTAAACGCTTGAAAGCGGCTGCAAATACAAACTTTGCAAACCACAGCCATTTCCTATGTAACTCATTATAATGAGAACTACCATCTGTCTAAGACATATCCTTCGGATGAAAAGCAACCCCTAACCCCAAGCAAGCCCAGTCGGGTAAAATTAAATCAAATGGATTCTTTGACAACATAATCAGTCCCAAACCATATAATCTACAATTTATTTTTTACAATAGAATTATAATAAGAATACCAACATGTTTATGTGCTTATCATGCCACAAGCCCTTTGCTGAGCACTTTATGTGCATTTCATTATTTATTTCAAATTACACAGTTAGATAGATGTTACTGATGTCATTTTACAGATGAAGAAAGGCTCAGAGAGGTTTACACAAGTGGTCAAAAAGTCACACAGCGGGCGGCGCCTGTGGCTCAAAGGAGTAGGGCACCGGCCCCATATGCCTGAGGTGGCAGGTTCAAACCCAGCCCCGGCCAAAAACTGCAAAAAAAAAAATCACTAACAAAGTAATTTATTAAAGACCCACGGTATCTGTCACTCAGTATCCAGTGCTCAATGCTGCACACGGCAAGCTATAGCCTTTGACATCTGCTCTAACTCCAT
>NW_003852419.1:4049430-4050579 GCF_000181295.1 Otolemur garnettii | reverse complement strand
TTTTTTTGAGACAGAGCCTCAAGCTGTCCCCCTGGGTAGAGTGCCGTGGCATCATAGCTCACAGCAACCTCCAACTCCTGGGCTCAAGCGAGTCTACTGCCTCAGCCTCCCAAATAGCTGGGACCACAGGCGCCCGGCTACTTTTTGGTTGCAGCCGTCATTGTTGTTTGGTGGGCTCGGGCTGGATTTGAACCCACCACCTTGTATGTACATGGCTGGTGCCTTAGCCACTTGAGCCACAGGCACCGAGCCAACATTAGATATTTTTTAATGACATATACAAATAGTAAATGGTACCACAATTCCAAAGGCCAAAAGAGCAATAATCTGGAGAGTTCTGGAATGATCACCCAAAGAACATGGAGATTTGCAAGGGTGGTCAGAGTACTCCAGGGAAGGGGATACTGGGGGGTAAAGCTCCGAGAAAGGAAAGAAAGAGGTTGGGCACAGAAGAGAGAAACAAGCCCTTTCTGCTCTGGAGAATGAGGAAAAACGAAAGGGGGTGGGGAGTACCAACCAGGAAGGGCCTGAAGACCTAATGAGTACGCCTACTCCATTCTATAGGCCAGTATGGCTGGGCCGGAGATGATCATTGCTTCTGAACACCCCACATCTAGCACAACTCTTACCAAATACCCCAGGTTCTGGAACCAGGCAAACAAAGATATGAAAACCGATCCTAAAACTGTCTCTCTGAATTAGTACTCAGGTACCTGGAGCTTACATGAGATAGTCTTTTCTAAAAGGAAGAAAATATTTTTTAAGCCATCGAGGTGGTCATGGCTAAGGATCATGCACCTTCTGTGAGCAAAGCTCTGATATTCACCCTGAGGGGGCAGGGCAGATGTAGGATCCTGCAGCTGGCTAATAGAAGGAATGAACTTCAAACATTAAGGCAGAGGCCTCCTCTGTGATGCTCGAGGCTCTAGAAAAGGGTCCCTGATCAAAAACATATTCTCTACTTTTAGCCAGGCTGGAATTTTTTTTTAACTTGAAGCTAAATTTCCCCCCTCTGCCTTCAGAGTGACAAGAAGACAAGCAGATCCATTTCTGGGCATGTTTCATTATTGGGGTTGTGGGGAATAGAGGCCCCGGTTGCCAGATTTAGCAAATAAAAATAGAAGGCCCAGTTACATTTGAATTTCAGAT
>NW_003852419.1:4047145-4048902 GCF_000181295.1 Otolemur garnettii | reverse complement strand
CCTGCAAGAGCAAAGGAGACAAAGGAGCTTGGGTACCAAATGCAAACTTTTTTATCTACTCTAAGACATGGTGAGTCTGTAAGCTGACAGTTGCTCAATGGGGCACAGAAGTGATGCTTCAATACCCAAGCACGTTGACCTACATTTATGTTATTTAATCCTCACAGCACCTTGACAAGCTATGGAGAATGGCTATTATTAACATTTTTCATAAATTAGAAGACAAAAGTTTAAGGAGCTTGAGTGAATTTTCTCAAAGTCACAAAGGTACAAATTAGAAAAACCAGACCTCCTGCCCCTGGATGAAGTCTAAAGAAGATTTTGAAAGAAGAAAAGGACCTCCTTTGGGGTGAAAAGAAAAACAAGCAATTTCTTAGAAATGGTCTTGGATGAAGGTCAAATGAGCTATTTGCTACATTTGTTTTTGTTACTTATGTAAATTATCTAAAATGAAATTTGAACTTACGATAGTGTCTTAAGGGTGGCACCCCATATACCAGAGGTGGTGGGTTCAGACCTTGCTCTGGCCAAAAAAAAAAAAAAAGATAGGGTCTTAACAGACAATTAACAAGTAAATGGGCTCGGCAGCACCTATAGCTCAGTGAGTAGGGCACTGGCCACATACACTGAAGCCAGCAGGTTCAAGCCGGGCCCGAGCCTGCTAAAACAACAATGACAACTGCAACCAAAAAATAGCTGGGCATTGTGGTGGGTTCCTGTAGTCCCAGCTACTTGGGAGGCTGAGGCGAGAGTCGCTTAAGCCCAAGAGTTTGAGGTTGCTGGGAGCTGTGATGCCACAGCACTCTACACAAGGTGACATAGTGAGACTCTGTCTCCAAAAAAACAAGTAAATGCATAGCTCCTTAAGAAAGATCTTTTCTTCAACTCCTCAGCCTTTTCAACATCATGGTCAAAAGCAAAATCTTGCTCTCTAAATGGAGCACCTTTGTGCACTGCTCAAATTTGGGTTAGGACAACAGAACAATTGGCGTGCACTGCCCTAGAGGTTGGGCTTATATAAAAGAAACATGGTAGGAAAATCAAGTCAGATGCTCTGGCCCAGAGAAATGGAATGTACACCTGATCCACAGAAAAGTGGGCTATAAAAAAAAAAGCATCAAACTTCAGTTACCACATTAAGCCCAGAAGCTAATGCACGTAATGTTAAGGTCAAAATATAACACTGTCTCAGCTTTTCAAAAAGGCAAGAGGGAGCAATGTGTCAGGTTTGCCCAGCCACTGGGATGGAAGTCATCCCAAGGGCAAGGACTCCCTGTTCCCTTTACCTCCCATCCCAGGAGACTCTTAAGAAGGGCAAAGCGTGGAATTCTAGTTCTGCACACTTATAATTCAGCAAACCCAATTCCTGTGGCTAGCTCATTTTGGAGAGGGAGGGAAGTGAAGCCTGGAAAAGTTTTGCTGACAACCCCTCAGTTGGTTATCACTAACAAATCTTCAGACAAAAAGCACAATTTTACCTGTATCTAATAATAAATAGTAGTCACAGATAACTACCGATGATAAGTACCATTTGTGGGGAACTTTCTCTAAGCCAGGCACTTTTACATGTTTGATGTAATATCATAATAACACTACAAGATAGCTGTTACTCCCATTTTACTAATGAGGAAGCCTGGTATGGATATATCGAATAATTTGCCCAATATCATTTAGCCAAAACTGATAAAAGTAGAATTCAAACTCAAGACTGACTGACTCCAAAGCTTATATTTCTTTTTTTTCTTTTTTTTTTTTTT
>NW_003852419.1:4045615-4047048 GCF_000181295.1 Otolemur garnettii | reverse complement strand
ACTCCAAAGCTTATATTTCTTTTTTTTCTTTTTTTTTTTTTTTGAGACAGTGCCTCAAGCTGTCCCCCTGGGTAGAGTGCCGTGGCACCACAGCTCATAGCAACCTCCAACTCCTGGGCTCAAGTGAGTCTCCTGCCTCTGCCTCCCAAGTAGCTGGGACCACAGGCGCCTACCACATCACCCGGCTGTTTTTTGGTTGCAGCCGTCATTGTTGTTTGGCGGGCCTCGGCTGGATTCAAACCCACCACCTTGTGTGTACATGGCTGGTGCCTTAGCCACTTGAGCCACAGGTACCGAGCCCAAAGCTTGTATTTCTTTTTTGAGATTCATGAACTTGGACAAACCATCATCCAATTAGCAAATAAAAATAGAAGACCCAGTTGCATCTGAATTTCAGATAAACAATGAACACGGCAAAGTTATTCTCCATCTCTATCAGGCCTATGAAGAAATAAACAAAAGAAAATTAACTAGAACTGTAGCATAGGAGACTGAGGTCAGCCCTCAGCATAGATTTCCTTGATAACCAAGAGTCCAGTATATCATGAGTGGTTCTGTTCAATACTTTGCTCCAAGCAAAATTCCTGGAACACAGAAAGTATTCAATATATATTTGTTAAACAGCTAGCTAACTAGATAGATTAATAAATGAATACCCATTCTGTATATGTTCCTTTCTTTAGATAGTTAGGTTTTTGGTATTTTTAATAAACCAATTATTTGGGGGGGGTGCATGCCTTCTTTCATCTTAACGGTTTCCTGACTTCCCTCATAAGTCAAAGGGCTAAAAACACTTGTCCAACATTTTCTATGCTCTTCTTCCAGTTTAGAGGGGCTTCTTCCCCCGCCTATTTAAAACCTATTTTCTTCAAGGCCTGGCTCAAAGTCTTACCAAGAAGCCTCTGCCAACTGTTAGAACCCACATTAATTCCCCCTTTTTTGAACATTCTTAGTTCTTCAAATTCACTATTTCGTAAAAAGGTGTTAATCTTGATTTTCCAAATGGCCCGTTTGAGGAAAGTCCATTTCTGCTTTTGTCTAATTATGATGTTTCAAAAATACGCCCACAAAACACTAGCCTTTAATGTTTCCGAAAGAAGAGCATTCTATGATGAAATACAGAGGTGTACAACTCCTTTTGCTATAGGCCATCTTGAAATCTTTACTATACTAATGTGCATTTGACTCTGTAACATTTCCCCACATCTTTGATCACAGAGACCTAAAAATACTGGAAGGTTCCTGGAAATACAGCCTATCAAACACTGGTCAATTATATGCTCCATCCTTGATGACTAATTGATGCTTCTTTCAGCTCCCTAAAATGGTTGAGATAATCATCAGTGCAGAGACAAGAGAGAAAGAGAGAGATTCTCAGACCTAATATTCTAGAAATCCTGCTCGCTTGCTTCTTTTTTTTTTTTTTTTTTTTT
>NW_003852419.1:4037391-4045433 GCF_000181295.1 Otolemur garnettii | reverse complement strand
GGCTGGGGATTCGAACCCGCCACCTTAGGTGTATGTGGCTGGCGCCTTAGCCACTTGAGCCACAGGCGCCGAGCCTTGCTTGCTTCTTTTTAGAATACTCTTTGAGTGCCTCAGTGACACAGAGAGAGACCCTATTTAAAATTGTTTGTGGGCCTTGAACAGTAGGTAAAGAAGCAAGCTATCAAAAGCAGCTTTATGGTTTCAATTGCAACAATGAAGAAGGATGAGAAGGGGAAAAAGCAGAAGCAGACAGTTTTGCCTGGGAGATAGGACTTATCTTTATGGAGAACAATAAAGATAAAATATTACCAAGAGCATAGTTAGGCCCAAAATGAAGGGTGCAGAGGGCTGAGTCAGGTCATTGTTAAAAGGTGCCTTACAGAGCATCTAGACCATTTTAATGGCTCATTTAACAGATCCAAGGTCCAACATCACTGATCAAAGGGAATCATCTCCCTCCCCATTCAATACATTTTCCATGGAATAAAAAGAGTATTATCTAATCCAATCCTAAAGAAGAGAGGTCTAGGTGTCCCTAAGTTGTGAAAGAATTAAGATAAGCTCAACTTCTCAGTTGTAATTTTACATACTAGTGTATTTATGTTATTCCTTGACTAATATTGTATTTTCTACTAGACTCTATGTTCCATGAGAGCAACTCAGTAAACATTTGCCAAATGGATGAAAGGATGGGCAGAACAATGAATAAATACACCACTCTGCCCACGGCTTAGAATCGTTTGAGAATTTGAATTCTACCATCTTTCTTTTTCAGCACTGTACCAGGTGACGAACTTCTAAGAAGGCAATCTAAGTCAGTCTGATTAAAGAATGCTTCCTATTGGAACTTCTACAAGACAGACACCATAGAGGTAGCTGTTCTCATTCAACCACCAGATGAGTGAGCTTACATGGACTTCCTGGGTGGCTCATGCTCTGATTAGAGGGGGCTACTTCCTGTTCATAAGACACTTACCTTTACCTAGGGAAAGAAGACTAGTACCAAGAGATGATATAGTCTTAAAAAAAAACTTTATTCAAGAAGAAGCTAAGCAAAATCACAGACTACTTTTTTCTTCAATAATTAATCATAGACACAGCTATGATTTAATAAAAAAATAATTATTAATCATAGATTAGCCCATCAGAGATTTTTCTAAAACCTTCTGGAGCCTGATTTTCAGTCTGTTCCATCTCTTGAACTCAGGAGCTCAGTTAGTCAACTGACTGGCAAGTGAAGGTGACTTTTCACTAGCTTAACATCACCTCTCTGAGACTTCAAGGTGAAGTAGAGGGGACAGAGATTGGTTGGGGACAGGGGACGTCCTCTTTCAGCACCAGGCTCCTGTTTTTCCTCTTCCTCCCCAGCACGGTGTTATGGATTTCAATCCTATGCCCTCCGAAGTTCCAATGTTGTTTAGATGTTAGTGAGTTACGATGACAACAGTATGTTCCTATCCTCCTGGTTCTCCCAGCACAGTACAGACTTTTGGCCACTTCACATGTTTCTGCCAGAAAACTAAATTTCAAACAGGTGCAGCCCTGCTGATTAGCATTATAATAGGTTGTAATTACTTAACAAGCCCATATATACCCAGAGGAACCTGGAGAGAAATGTAATGTTTTGCCAAGTGTAGCTTTTATTTATGTAAAATACTGCAAGCCTACTCTGGAGTTCTTTTAGCCTAAGTAAAACCCCTGGAAGCTTTGTCTGCACATGCTTCAATGAGCTCTGTGAGTTCCGGTGCTGGGATTTGAAATTTTATGTCTTTGTTGCTGCCAATCACAAACAGTTTTGTATCTAAAGCCCTGATGAAAATTTAAATTTGATTTAAATTCCACAAATGGAGGACAAGTGAGCCCTTTTCTTCACTATCACCTTGCATAGACCCGGGGCACCCAGACAGTACACAATTCCTACTTTAAGGAACTTTAGACCAGATGGAGATTCTTCAGTTTGATGCAAATTGCAACATGGAAACAATCTAGCATTCTCTCATAAGGACATCTTTAGGGATCTCACGGATTTTTATAAAATAAAATATCCTTTTCTTCCTCCTCCTTACTTCCTTCAGCTGTACAGAAGGATTATTTAAGGAATTCATTCAACTGCTTACTAACCTGGTCTTCCCAATGAGATCCCATATTCCTCAGAAGCAGGAACTATATAAACACGACTTCTGTTTTATCAAACCCTAATATCTAACATTCTGCCAAACCATAGTAGGAGTTAGGGGAAGCCACACTTGTTTAATTAAATTCATTCATTCATTCAACAATGTGCCAGGCACTACCTGAGGTACCAAGAATATAGCAATGAACAAAAACTCTGCATTTAAGGGGTATCCAGTAGGCAAATATGGCTGGAGAGGAACAAACAAGGTGAGGAGTAGTAGGTGTTGAGGCGTCACAGAGGTCATAACAAGAGCCTTGTCTTTTTTGGTACTATAGATTATGGTAAGGATTTAAGTTTTTACCCTGAAGGATTTGTTAGCAAAGTGGCAGAATCTGAGAAGTTGAAGCAAGGTGGAACCAATTAGGAGTCTGTTGAAACAACCCAGGTACAAGAAGACAGTGACTTGGACTTGAGTGGTGTCAACAATGGTATAGAAAATGATCCCTGTTTGGGATATATTCTGAAGACAGAAACTACAGATGTTGATGATGGATTGAATATGAGGTAGACGAGAATGAGAGGCCTTAAGAATGGCTCCTCAAAGTCTTTTGCTTGGGAAAATGAAGGTCATTTCTTGACCTGGGAAGCGAGCTTAGATTAGGGAAGAGGGAAATATAATATTAGACATTTTGAGTGTAAGATGTCCTTTACACAATCAAATGGCAGTGACAAGAAGGCAGTTTCATATATGAGTTCTAAAGTTCAAGAGCAGGTATGGGCTGGAATTAGGAATTTAGAGTCAATGGAATTGAAAATGTATTTAAATCCATGAAACTACATAAAATTCATACAAGAAACACCAGCTCCCAAATGCGCCCATTTCCAATCACTCATATGCTTCAGTAAATAATTAACCTTTGTCTACAATGGCCCCAATTCCTAGTCTTTCCAAAACAATCTAATTTCAAGTAATTCTATTATTTTCAAAAGGGCAATTTGTTAAGTATAGCTAAATTAAATTTATTTTTAGACTACGTAAGACTTTTCATATACATATATTCACAAATCAATGAGAGAAATACCTTTCACTAAACCATGTGTTCTGATTTAAGATTCTAAAACTTTGAACACACAGAACTCTTCAAATATTAATAAAATTTTGCTGAAACATATCATAGCCAGGCCTCTTGGTAAAAGCTTTACAATTCTCTATTTGATTCTCACAATAATCCTAAAGGATAAGAACCATCATATTCCCATTTTACAGATGAAGAAACAGGCTTAAAGAGCCTAAGTCATATGTCCAAAGTCACATAACATGTGGGTTCCAGAGACATCCTGTAGTTAGAACTTGCTAATTCCAGGAAAGGAGTCCAGTGAGGAGCTGGGAAACTGACAGTTTCAAATATTCACTGAATCTGCTGCTGATCAAAAACAGTAAGAAGGACAGCACATGTAGTGCAGTGGTTACAGCGCCGACCACATACACCGGGGCTGGTGGGTTCGAACACGGCCCGGACCTGCCAAACAACAATGACAACTACAACCAAAAAATAGCCAGGTGTTGTGGCAGGTACCTGTAGTCCCAGCTACTTGGGAGGCTGAGGCAAGAGAATCACTTAAGCCCAAGAGTTTGAGGTTGTTGTGAGCTGTGACGCCATCCAGGGCAACAAAGTGAGACTGTCTCAAGAGGAAAAACAATGAAACAGTAAGAAGGAGAAACAGAACAGAGAAATAACCCTTGACTGCCCATGAAACTGGAGCTGAATATCTTGGGCCTCTACTCTAAGGACCCAATGCCAAGAAACTGTGATGGTACTGGGCCAGGAACTGATGCTTCAGTAGTTAAACAACCAACTATGTACCAAGAGGAGCAATGCTGAACGAGAAGGTATATACAGGAGTAGGGAAAAGGAAGAGATCAGTGGACCTCAGCAGCTGGGGGATGAGTTCAGGGAGAGGAACACACACAGAAGGAGTGGACCATTCCCAGCCCTACCACACCCCCCAGCAGTCTCTCCCCCCTCCCCACACTCCTTTAAATGGTAATAGAGGTTTCCTGATATTCTCGAAGAAAACTTCCCTACAAATTTCCTAAAGATAAAGATATTCCCTAGGGACACAGTGCGGTCAGGCCACCAACCAGAGAAGACTCTGGAGGGGGCCTGTCTAACCCAAGCTCCACCCCTGGCATTAGAGTGGGAAAAGCTTATGGCTGTGCCCTGGCATTTGTGTTGTTGGAGTCTCCCCAAGCAACTCTGGTGGGCCAAAGGGGAAGCAGCCCCAGAGCCTAACCTCTCCAAACCAGGTATAGGCCCATCTCCGGGGGGGGGCAGCAGGGGTATGATAATTTGGAGAAGCCCTGCCAATGAGCTACTTAGAAAAAACAAAACATAAACACTTCTAGTGTCCCATTTGTTGCCAAAGGAGACCACTAGACTGAAGGGAACTCCTATATTTTGGAACCCAGGAAAACTGGCTTCTTCAGAGCCTATATAATAATCAGCTCAGTAAAGAACACTCTTCAGGGCCAGCCACATGCTAGGTTTAAGGGATACAATAATAGTACTCACAATAGTTAAATGTTCATTGAGCAGTCACTAAGGCATTAGTCTACGTACTCTACAAGTATTCACACATTTAATCCCCACGACAACCCCATTTCATCAGTAGCAGGTACATTTACAATTGCCCACTTTTGGGGGGGGGGCCAGAGACTCAAGCTGTTGCCCTGGGTACAGTGCAGTTGCATCACAGCTCACAGCAACCTCCAGCTCCTGGGCTCAAGCGAGTCTCCTGCCTCCACCTCCCAAGTAGCTAGGACTACAGGTGCCTGCCACAACACCCAGCTATTTTATTTTTGGTTGCAGCCATCATTGTTGTTTGGCGAGCCTAGGCTGAATTCGAACCTGCCAGCTCAGGTATATGTGGCTGGCGCCTTAGCCGCTTGAGCCACAGGCGCCGAGCCCAATTGCCCACTTTTTATAGAAGAAACAAAAGGGTTAAATTGCTTACTAAAGGTCACGAAAGTGGTAGGTGGTAGAGGCGGGATTTAAGCCCAAGCTGCCTGGCTGCAGAGCTACCCCCTTAACCACTCTGGGGACGTGCCTCCCAGCTCTGAGGACATGCCTCTTAAATGATGACTTTCTGTCATCACTATTGTATTACAAGTGCCTCTTCTACAGGACAAAGCAAGGGAGTGACACAAACTAAAGATGCTTTCAGAGATAGGACAGTGGAACAAAGGGGGAACTGAGCTCTGCATATTGAACTCCAGGGCAAGGATGGAGCAAAATCCAGAGTGTGAACGGACAGCCAGCTACGTAACCTGCTTACAGCTGCCAAAGCCCTGCCTCTCTCATCCTTACTGCAACCCCACTCTATGCAGCCTTATTCAGCCTCTGATTCTAACATGAATCCTCATACATATAGTTGACACAGTTATCCTTATAAATCTTGCTTTAAGAATTATAAAGTTCTACAGTAAAATTTCAGGACACATCTACGTATGAAAATTTAATCCATTAATTATCTGGAGCCCACAATTTCTATTCTAGCCTGATGTTTCCCGAAGCAAGCCTGAATCTCTGGGACAGCTTGTTAAAAATGTGGATTCCCAGCACTTAGCTTATCTCAAACCACAGCACTAAAAGTTCTGAAGGGGGGGCCCGAGGAGCTATATTTTTAATACCCTCCCCTAATGGTTCTTATGCGCACCAAAGCCCGAGTGGCATCATTACACAGTTCCTGGCTATAGCAATAGTGTTAGAATGGAGTCTGTTTCAAGTACCCGCAAAATCTTTCCTTCTCTTTGTAATGAGCTTTCTCTAAAGCAACCCCCTTTGTCGTCATAACCAAAACGTCTCTCATTATCTGGAAAATAATTACTTTAGCCAGGCTTTTACACGTTCTAGAATCCACCTCCGTTTTCTAAACTTTCTCCCACTCCAGTGTTTCAAAAGTGTGGTCCAGCATAATTAATGATGGGAAGAGGCAGCTGGAATTAGCTTTTTATTTTAAAATCATGTTTATTTTTGATGTGAATAAAGAAAAATTAGGACTACAATATCCAAATCTGTGATTTCATGCATAGTGAAGCTTAATAAAAGACTAAGTGGGGCTCGGCGCCTGTGGCTCAAGTGGCTAAGGCGCCAGCCACATATACCTAAGGTGGCGGGTTCGAATCCCCAGCCTGGGCCCGCCAAACAACAATGATGGCTGCAACCAAAAAATGGCCAGGCGTTGTGGCGGGTGCCTGTGGTCCCAGCTACTTGGGAGGCTGAGGCAAGAGACTCGCTTGAGCCCAGGAGTTGGAGGTTGCTGTGAGCGTGATGCCATGGCACTCTACCCAGGGGGATAGCTTGAGGCTCCGTCTCAAAAAAAAAAAAAAAAGAAAGAAAAAAGAAAAGACTAAGTGCAAAATAAAAGAGTCAATCTTCTAAAATATTAAGGAAATAATCACACAGGCAGTACTCAGATATAAGTCTTAAATTTGGGAAGCCTTATCCTGCCCAGTCCTTCCTAACAGCGCCCTTGGTTTCAGCCCCGCTTATCCATTCTCCAGCCCTGATCATCAGCATTCTCTGTGTTTATTCCAGCAATGTCCCTGCCCAGAACACTGTCCCCTCCTGTAGATACTTCCTTAAATGTTATCTACTGTTCCACTCCTAGTTCATGCCTCCTCCAGGGAGCCTTCCTGGATTCTTCCAGCTCTCCTAGCACACCTCCTTTCTGAACTCCTAACATATTAGGGTACCACTGATTTGAAACCAAACTGTTACTTAGGTATCTACATGAATGTGCTTAGTGTCATTTCCCTAGTGAAATGAAAGTCCTTTGAGAGTAACCCATGGCCTCTTCTACCTCTGATTGCTTCTCTGGTTGGATTTGAACATAAAACAGGAACTCTAGGAATACATGTGAATTCAAAGTGCAATTCAATTCAACGCTCTGCAGCAGTGAGAGAAGTGGCTGCTTCGTGCTGTCCACATCCCTCAGTTCAGGCCACATTGCTAAGCCTCACCTGAGAAAAGGCTGTGTCTCTTCATTGCTCCCACATAAGGAAGCAGAGGACTGAGCCCAGAAAATTTGACCAAAAGGTGTGAATTTGTAGATATACCTTACATTATGGGAATGGGAAAGGTGAATTTAGCCAAGTTGCAACTTGTCTCTGTTTGCAAGGGCCAGTCACCTCTGCCAGTACATCCCCATGTTTAGTCTGGGAAACCAGAGTGGTGACAGCCTCCCCTAGCAAAAATCACGGAGATGAGCAGTCAGAACCAGATCTACTGCTTTATTCCTCTTATGACGCTAAGCTTCTCTGTGTCTCAAGTTTTTTAGATTGGCCAAAATCTGTCATATTCACACTTGCTACAAGACAAAAGAAATGATGATTTTGAAAGCACATTAAGTTACACATGTGTCACACACAATAAAAATGTCAGGGACGCAGCACATAAATCTGATGGCTCTGTTCACCCATAAGCCAAGCAATGGGCAATAGGAGGTGAGTGCCCTGCTTCCAACCCACCTTTGCTGATCATATGACCCTGGGTGCCCACTTAGCTTCTCTGGAACTCTTTGTCCTTGTTTGTAAAACTTGCCCATGCACTAGATGATCTGGTCTAGAGCCAAGTCCAACATGAACTTGAGAACCATAGAGAATGATAACCAAGTGAGTAGTTCCCATTGCAGGCTTCACAGGAAGTGCTAAAGCACCCAGAGTTTGGGATGGACCCCAGCAAAGCATCACCAGGGACTCACACTCTCCCTCCAGCCAACATGTTTTCTGTGGAAAATCATAGAGCTGCGTGCATCTTCTCTGCTCCACCCCATTATCCAAACCCCTTATCTGCACACACTGTAGAATGCCCCCTTATCCTAGCTACCATAGTCAAATTGTTTTCTTCTCCTTTCTGTTAAAAAA